>NW_024573032.1:0-416573 GCF_018153835.1 Drosophila eugracilis
TAAATAGCGCATGTCGGGCTAATAAAAATAATCACAACGAACCAATCGGTAAAAGGGTGTTGGCTTTGTGTTTGGTTCATGCCATAAAGGTGCCACCGCGCGCCATCGTGTCGACGTTTTGGCACGAAAAATTTTCCGGCTAACATTAATTTTTCGTGAAAGTTGTCGGGGTACTTAAAGGAAATTACAGATCTTCTTTTTATGCGGCAGATAAAAAATGGTTTTCATTGTAAAGAAGCGATTTTTGTGACCCCCGACGATTACCGGGGCGCGTTTTGAATATTGTGATCACTTTAAAAGTGCGCTACGGAAATTTGTTGTTTTTATTGTAATGTGTACTACATTAACACATACGAGTTGGAGCCGACGCCGCGTTGGATCTGTTGCCGCTGCAGGGAGAGGATGCTATGGAGACGAGCAGCGGACTCCAGGTAAATAGATGCCTCCTGCATCAGAAGGTCACAGCCCTCGAGACAATGCATATGGTTTGCTGACCTGATTTTGCCAGCTTTCACACTTAGAGGAATTGAGGAGCTAAAAGAGTACCGGAAGTGCTTGTAGTGGAAATTCTCCCACATAGCCACGGCCGTTGACATCCAGGTGCCGCTGCGGTCCACAGCGCTGGTTGCTGCCCAATTTTTTCTTACGCTGCCAATACTGGATGAAACCAGTGAGCTGGTATTTCATCCACCCATACACGCTCGTAACCTCATTGCCGATGCCAACATTCCGCGGTGGCTTAAGGCCATGCCGGATTGGCGCCCCCGTTTAAGACGACGATTGACAGCCATCCTCACCACCTAGATGGAGAAACCCAGGCTACCTTCTGTTCAGCCAGTCAGCCTTGGAGGTGAGAGGGTTGGTGCATGACGCAAATCATGATGTTGCCCCTTACCCTCTTTGCGCAAACATTTCAGTAATCAGACGATTCTTCTTCAGCCTCACATCAACGAGATTCGAACCGGGATCCGTTGCACCTCTTCATCCGACTGATTTAATGCTCATATGCTGGTCCTGAAACCCTGGAATGTGCAAACAAGGATGGCTCAGCCAGACTAGCTAAAAGCTGGACCTCAGCTGCACAAAGGCTAAAAAGTGAAAGACCCTCGCAGGAAACAGTACGATAGCCTGCCAAATGTGGATCGGTCGATTTTGGTACAGAGATGCCGTACACTGAGATGCCTGTGGATTTGGCCCTTTTTCTGACATTTGCCAGCGGATCAAGTGAGAGCCGACGTAGGCCGTTTAATAATCGTTGGTGCTGCTCATTAGTGGCCGCCGGCTGCGTGTGCCCTGCGGTATCCCGTCGCTGTTTTCCTTCTTTTGCCCCACGATCCACGCCTTGTCAGTTGAGAACGTCGCGATGAAATCCGAAGACTGACGTGCTTCATTTCCCCTCAAGTCTGGATACTTAGCCCGTGGATGCTCATACCCAACGTAATGGTCGGACATCATGGCATGTTACATCCTTGGTGAATCCTGCCAATGAGGCTGGTATTGCGACCCATCAGCCCGCCAGCTAACGTTTGTGACCCAGGAAAGCCACGCGGAAGCAGTGTTCCTGCAAACAGCCAACAATCTGGTTCGTGGCCGATCAGGAGTCTTCCTCCTCCTGCTGAGCGCTGGCTTGATTCTGCCCTCGCTAGTTCATGTCATCACTTCTGCGGCTGGCCAGCCAACTTCAGCTTTTTTAAAGATTAAACACTGAAGTCACTACGATATAGAGCATCGGTTAATGTCCGCCTATCCACGTATTTATTCCGTTTGGGGCCTGGGCAGTTGTGGCGTCTCACACCGCCGAGCGTCGTAACATCAACTGGAAGGTTCCTGTCGTGGTTCTTGGCAGATCCCAACTGCCACAGAGCGCAGGGGGTGTGATTTGCTGACTGTTTTTCCATCTGCTCTCAGCAACTAGAAGAGTTTGTTTGCCTCTTTTTGTAGAATACGCGCTCTGGATGGGTCGTTTCTGGAGATGGCTGCACCTCAGGGAAACCTCGTGTGGCCGCTTCATCGGCGGAACCCAGCCCCTAAGCCCACCCGCCACTCTCGCGTGGCTGAGGAGGTTGAGCTGTTGAGCCTGGAACGATCGCCTGCTACCCATATTGACCTTGTGCATAACTTAGAGACAGAGAACTCCCGCCTTAGCATTGAGGTGCAGACCACCAGGGACACGAGACGTGTCGTTCGGGATGATAGGCCAGGGATTGTGCCTGTGGAGAGATCGATAGCAAGCGTCTGTGGAGGAGAACGAGGAGCTGAAGAACCGTCTGGATAAGAAAATCAAAGGGAGTGCAGCACTGCTGAGGGAAATGCCCGATTGTACGAGTCGCGTTTCAATGAGCTGAGCAAATTCAACTCCGGCCAATGCAGATCGGAAGAAGATTACTGATGAACTGATCCATATGACCAAGGAGCTCAATCGTCTGCGCCAGCAGTTCAATGACACGCGCAAGCCTTGCATGAGGAGCTGTCATCCAAGGATCAGATCCACTCACAGGACATCTGTCGCTCTACAAGAAGCCGCTGCACGCACATCCACCTACGCACAAGTCCATCAAAGAGTTACGCTCGACACGCGTTCCTATTGACAGTCCAAATGCCAAGACTCACGATTTTAAGATCGTACGTGAATTGAGCAGAAACTAGATAACACTCGCGAGCATCACGGCCAAGAGGTGGGTCAACTCGAGAAGAAGCTTATGCGCGAAGAGATGACCCATCAACTGCAGGAGTATCAGAGACATCGGGAGGAGTACCAGCACAAGGAGATCAATCCGTGGGCAAGTCCGTGAAACATAAGGGGAAAAATAGGGGCAACAATGAGATGGCCATTAGAGGCTGACAGCTGCAGTGTTTTGATCTATAAAAATAAATAGAACTAAAGACAGCTGTTAGAAAGACAAGGCGTGCGGTGTCTAGGCTGTGTATGCTTTTGTAGAACTGCTGTAGCTCCGAAGCTGTTGTAGTAAAGCTGTACCCTCTTCTTGCATTCGGCGTGGTTCTGTTGCGGAGTTTATTTGGTTTTGATTTGAACCGATGTATTTATTCTAAAGCAACTAAAAACTCTAAGTTGCAGCTATAGAGCCAATTTCAATTAATATCAACCCGCCCGATACTCTGCAGGGGAATTCCGTGGCCGGACTACCGTCATGCATTACCATTGCAGGATTAGAACCTGATACACCAAAGCCCCTAAAGGTAAGCCTATCTAAGAAACATATATTCCTTTCCCGGCTTTCCGATGATACGTCTGAGTCAGGATAATAGGAAAGTATCATCATTTAAGATACGCGTCCCCTCGGTGGAATTTGACAAAATGTGCACGACCAAGTTCTGGCCGGATCACATTTTCGTCCAAAAACATCGACCGGGACATACAACAAAGAAAACTAATCGACCTGCGGCGGTAAATCTCCTTCAAACAAAAGCCAACCCCTGGTAAAAGCTAACACCCTCTCTCCTTCTTTCTTATCAGAACTCAAGGGGGTTGCGTTCTAAGCTACCTACTTTCTGAGAGTCTTTCTTTGCATCCCAAATAATTGTTTTTTACCGAAACATGGCTAGTTTCGAAATTCTTAGCCCTGAAATTTTTACGGGTTGTTATGTAACATATAGGTTTGATCGATCATTCGGATCCGGGGAGGAGGGTTAATTTCACGTAGCGGCCATACAGTCCGTTTTTACGCTAATATCAAATTTGGACCAGCTAGTGGTTCTGGTGATTTTAACATACACAAATTAACTGGTCCACAAACGAAAATAGTTTAGCTTTTTAACACCCTACTCACATCACAATTTTATTGCAGGTATGTTAGACATAACCCTGGAACAAATTAACTTTGTTTAAACCTTTCCTTTTACTCTCGAATTATGCTTTATCTCAGATTCGGACTCATATCTTTATCTAGGGTTTCACCACTTACACGCCCTGAAGATCTTTATCATCACACTCTTGAGTTGGCGATCGATGCTGGACCACTCCAAGTGACTGAGCCTATTAGGGCTGTCAAAAAGGTTCGCTGTTTTAGCATGTCAGACTTTCATAAACTTAATATTCTCATCCCTAATATTGAATGGTCCGATCTCTTCGCATGCAATGATGTAACTTCAGATTTAAACACATTTTACCATGTTTTTAAACCTAATTTTAATATATGTGTTCCGATGAGGTACCCGCCCAGAACGGAACCCCTTGGTATACCAAGGGCTTAAGCACCTTAAAAATATAAAGTTCAGGCATCAGAAAAAAATACTTAAAAACTAGAACTCCGCTTAGTTACTCTCAATACTTAGTTGCTCGGTCAAATTTTACCGTGCTTAACGCTCAGTCTTAGAAAACAATTACACAGGATCCGAAACAATTTTTTAATTTCGTTCGACAACCCCTAGGCATCCTTATGTCTACGGTGTTCCGCAGTCAAAACTCGTCACACGACGTCTAAGAGTGGTATTCTTAAGTATATTTAGAGTGTTAAGCCGACCTTTTCCCCAGGCACTTACGGCGTTCCCGGCTGTGTGCTTAGGTACTGGGCGTCTTCCATGAGCAATCCTCTTCTCAAACTCTTTAATCTCTCATTTGAAATGGCTACGTTTCCCCCTTTTTGGAAGGAATCTTTCATCATTTCTTTACACAAGAAAGAGAAAACTTCGGATGCTGCTAAATATTGAGGTATCTCTAAATGATCTACTATTCAAAACTCTTTAATAAAATTATTGTGCCCCATTTGCAACATCAGTGTAGATCAGTAATATCTCCATATCAGCATGGTTTCATGAAACGACGGTCTACAACAACAAACTTACTCGAATTAACATCTTATGTCATCACTGGGTTCCGAAAAAGTCTTCAGACAAGTGTCATCTACACAGACTTTATTAAAGCATTTGACTCTGTAAATCACTCATTTCTTGTACATAAACTTTGTGTATGCTTTTGTAGAATTGCTGTAGCTCGAAGCTGTTGTAGTAAAGCTGTACCTCTTCTTGCATTCGGCGTGGTTTTGTTGCGGAGTTTATTTGGTTTTGATTTAAACCGATGTATTTATTCTAAAGCAACTAAAAACTCTTAGTTGCTGCTATAGAGCCAATTTCAATTAATATCATAATAATAATGACACTTCACTTCTCTTTCAGAGCGAACGGTTGTGTTTTTGGCTTTTGCGTGTTCTCTAGCGATTTAATCTTTGAATTTATTCCCGAATCACCTCGTTTTTGCTACTTTTTGCAAACGTTTATCTACTTGAAAAATCCGTCTTTCGATTCCGCGTCGTGCAGTGCATTTATTGTTATCTGTTTGCATAAAGCATTTATTGCAAGCAAATATTAACAACTGTGGTCTGTATTCTAACATATTTTTTACTTTACTTTGTGCTATTAGGAACGGAACTTCCACCGCTTACCTCTCCAGCACAACATCTGTAGATCTCTTTTCTGTATCTCCCACCAGGTTGTAGCTCTCGAAAACACACTCTCTTTCCTTATACAACTTATACAACTTGTACTCTCTTATAACGCCTCTCTCTCGCTAACACTCTCTCGCTTACTCTCTCTACTCTCGCTTACGCTTACTAACTGTTTCTCTCAAACTCCCTTTCACGTTTATGCGGCAGACTAAAAATTCGGTCAGGTATTGGTTGTTTTTCGTAAAGGTAACAACTTTACTGCTGGCATGTTAGACATGTCTCTCTCTGATACGGACGCAGTATCCATATACAGAGCTCCACCTCTCACACACCCTGAAGATCCTTATCATCCAACATTAGATCTTACGATCGATACGGGGCTATGTACTAAGCCTAAGAAGAAATACGCTGATAATTAAATTCGATGTTTTCGTAAAGCCGACTTTAAAAAAATTAATAACTTTGGTTCAGAATTTGACTGGTCCCATTTTTACGCATGTACCGATATGTCGACTGCTCCAGATATATTTTATAGTACATTAAGCCTAATTTTTGATTGCTTTGTTCCGTTGCGGTATCCGGCTATGGCGGATAACCCCCTTGGTATACAAGGCACCTTTCTAATCTAAAAAATATCAAATTAAGATTCTTTAAAAAATACTTAAGAACTAATAGCAATGACTGTTATATGAATTATATGGTGGCTCGGTCTAACTTTACCGTGCATAACACTCAGTGTTATAAGAACTATTTAGCTTAACACGGCTCCCCGTGTTGCGAGCCGTACGTAAGACGGCAGCGCCCCTCGGTTTGTTGGGCTGGAGGTGGGTTGCACGTCAAGCATCTGGAGTCGCGAAAAAAAAATGAACCCGCCCGATACTCTGCAGGGGAATTCCGTGCCCGGACTACCGTCATGCATTGGCAGTGCAGGATTAGAACCTGATACACCAAAGCCCCTAAAGGTAATCCTACCTGAGAAACATATATTCGTTTCCCGGCTTTCCGATGATACGTCTGAGTCAGGATAATAGGAAAGTATCATCATTTAAGATACGCGTCCCCTCGGTGGAATTTGACAAAATGTGCACAACCAAGTTCTGGCCGGATCACATTTTCGTCCAAAAACATCGACCGGGACATAAAAAAAAGAAAATTAATCGACCTGCGGCGGTAAATCTCCCTCAAACAAAAGCCAACCCCCGGCATAAACTAACTTCCTCTCTCTTTCTTTCCTATCAGAACACAAGTGGGTTGCGTTCTAAGCTACCTATATTCTGAGAGTCTTTCTTTTGCATCCCAAATAATTGTTTTTACCGAAACATGGCTAGTTTCGGAAATTCTTAGCCCTGAAATTTTTACTGGTTGGTATGTAACATATAGGCTTGATCGAACACTCGGATCCGGGGAGGAGAGTTAATTCCTGTAGACTCTAAACTCGTATCCGAGGATATTAATCTTCAATTTGGTGTTATCAAATTCATTTGTGTTAAACTTTAGCTTCCTGGTAGGATTTTATTTATTACAAGTTCTTACATCCCTCCCTAGGCCATACAGTCCGTTTTTACGCTATTATCCGTTTTGGGACAGCTAGTGGTTCTGGGTGATTTTAACATACACAAATTAACTGGTCCACAAACGAAAGTAGTTTAGCTTTAACACCCTACTCACATCACAATTTTATTGCAGGTATGTTAGATATGACCCTGGAACAAATTAACCGTGTTAAAAACTCTTTGGGTCGGTTACTCGAGCTATGCTTTATCTCAGATTCGGACTCCGTATTTATATCTAGGGTTCCTACACTTACACGCCCTGAAGATCTTTAAACACATTTTACCATGCATTAAACCTAATTTTTGATATATGTGTTCCGATGAGGTACCCGCCCAGAACGGAACCCCTTTGTTATACCAAGGGCTTAAGCACCATAAAAAATAAAGTTCAGGCTTCAGAAAAAATACTTAAAAACTAGAACTCCGCTTAGTTACTCTCAATACTTAGTTTTCTCGGTCAAATTTTTACCGCGCTTAACGCTCAGTCTTAGAAAACATTTTTAGCTCGTTGTAGGACCCAATTTACACTGGATCCGAAACAATTTTATAATTTCGTTTGACAACCCCTAGGCATCCTTATGTCTACGGTGTTCCGCAGTCAAACCTCGTCACACGACGTCTAAGAGTGGTATTCTTAAGTATATTTAGAGTGTTTAGCCGACCTTTTCCCCATGCACTGACGGCGTTCCCGGCTATCTGCTTAGGTACTGCGCTTCTTCCATGAGCAATCCCCTCTTCTCAAACTCTTTAATCTCTCATTTGAAACGGCTACGTTTCCCCCTATTTGGAAGGAATCTTTCATCATTTCTTTACATAAGAAAGAGAAAACTTCGGATGCTTTTAAATATAGAGGTATCTCTAAATCATCAACAATTCAAAACAAAACAAAAACTTTAAGAAAATTATTGTGCCCCATTTGCAACCTCTGTGTAGATCAGTAATATCTGCATATCACCATGGTTTCATGAAACGACGGTCTACAATAACAAACTTACTCGAATTAACATCTTATGTCATCACTGGGTTCCGAAAAAGTCTTCAGACAAGTGTCATCTACACTGACTTTATTTAAGCATTTGACTCTGTAAATTCCTCATTTCTTGTACATAAATTCGACTTATTTGGATTCCCATTTGATCTTTTTAGGTGGGTTGAAAGTTATTTGACTGGTGGAACGCAACGTGTTTTATTTAAAGCTGTATTGTCTGGTTTGCTTACTGCTTTATCTGGTGTTCCTCAGGAAAGCCAAGCATTTAGGTCCGCTATTTTTCACATTATTCATTAATGACCTTCCAATCGCTTAAAAAAATTATTTTATATTAATGTACGCAGATGATGTGAAACTTTGTATTCAATATAGAGATGTGTCCTACCAGGGAAAACTGTAATCTTACCTAAACAACTTTCAATTTTGGTGCTCTGCAAAGATACTAAATCTTAACGGCTCTAAGTGTAAAGTAATGACCTTAAGTCGCTCTAAGCCATTAATAACCTCTTATACCCGTTTTTCCCGTATTTTCCGTTTATTTTCGTACCCCTTGGTTATATAGTAGTTCCCAAGCGGCTTCATAATTTTAACCTGATCCCAACAATAAGTGGGAAATCACATTCCTGGTTTCTCCTTTAATTGAGATCTTAAGATAATTAAATTTTTGGGACGGACTCATGTCTTCCCTTAAATGAATGAGTTCATTGAATAACTCATAAAACAGGTCCCAATATGTGGAATCTCAAAAAAATGTGTGTACCTGAATTTTTGGTACCCTTTTGGTACCTTCATTTGCGCAACTTCTGCGAGTTTCTTTTTTATGTCATTTGTGACGGTTAAAATATCATATTCTAGCTTATCTTGACTATCATCATACTTAGTGACATTAGTCATTTCGGCTTCTTTTGGACTAATTAGTTTTTTCCAATAAAAATCAATTTTCTGAACTCTAATATCAAAGGATTTCCATTTATCCTCTTTGATATCTTCTATGGTTTCTTTTAAATAAATATTCAGTTGCTCTATCGCTTTTTCTAACCTGCTACTACTAACTTTTTGATCAATTTCAATTTTGTCTTTTGCAGGGCTTCTTTAATTTTAGTTTTCATTTTTTCAAAAGACGACATCGTGGCTTCAAAAGGCTTCTTTTTGAAATAGTCGTGATCGACTACTCCAATTCTTAATAGTGCCAAATGATATTTTAAGCATTCGGGCTTTAAATCATCTAACTGTTTAATATAATTTAAGCTTAGGCTTGCAAGCGCTTGGAAGCTCTTTTTAACTGTCGACTGGGTTCGGTTATTTCTACCTGCTTTTTATATAAGGGCAATTGTCTCAGCAGACATAATCTTAATTATTTTTAACTTAAATACAAAAAGAAAAAAAATTTTTTTAATTTTACGCCAGATCTTACAATTTACTTTTTTAAGACCTTGAAAACGCCAAAATATATTTGCTCGATGGCACTATTATTTTAAAATATATTTTATTTTCATATTTTATTTTATATTTTTTTTAACTTTTGTCGATTTTTCGACCACAATTTGAGTTTTTCACAAATTTTTGATTTTCCATTTTTTTTTCGATTTCTCGACCACAATTTTGTATTTTGTACAAAAAATTTGATGTCAATAATTGTTTAAAATTTTTTAAACAATAAAGACTCTTTTATGACTCTTTGCTTTTAGATTTATACTCTGTTTAGATTTAGATTTGTACTCTGTCACTGGTGGGGAAAAACAGAAGTCAATAATTTTTAGCAATCCTTAATAACAGAATTTTGTACAGATTTTTAGGGAGCTGGCCTTTCCTCTGAGTCTCTTACCACTGGTCGGGGAAAACTGCAGAGTTCTCAAAGGACCAAAATGAACGGGGTGTTAGTTTATAAAATAAAAACAACCATTTTCATTCTGTAAGTCTGTCAGTCTGACAGCCTGTCAGTCTGTCAGTCTGTCAGTCTGTCAGTCTGTCAGTCTGTCAGTCTGTCAGTCTGTCAGTCTGTCAGTCTGTCAGTCTGTCAGTCTGTCAGTCTGTCAGTCTGTCAGTCTGTCAGTCTGTCAGTCTGTCAGCCTGTCAGGTCTGTCAGCCTGTCAGTCTGTCAGTCCTCGTCGCCTGTCAGTCTGTCAGCCTGCCAGGCCGTCAGTCTGCTCGCCTGTCGTCTGTCAGTCTGCCGCTCCCGTCAGCCCGTCCGTCGGTCGCCCGTCTGTCAGCCTGTCAGCCCGTCAGCCTGTCAGCCTGCCGCCTGTCAGCCGCCGCTCCGTCAGCCCGTCAGCCGTCAGCCCGCCGCCCGTCAGCTCCGTCAGCCCCGGTCCGTTCGTCAGCCTGTCAGCCCGTCAGCGCTCGCCGTCAGCCCGCCGCCCGCTGCCCGTCGCCTCGCCGCCCGTCAGCCCGTCAGCCCGTCAGCTCCGCTCGCCCGGTCCGCCTGGGTCGCCCGTCAGCCTGCCGCCCACGTCAGCTCTGCCGCTGTCCGTTTGCTCGTGCCCGTCAGTCTGTCCGCCTGTCGCCCGTCAGTTCGTCAGCTCCGTCAGCTCCGCCTGTCAGTCTGCCCGCTGCCTGCCGCCTGCCGCCTGGGTCAGCCCGTCAGTCCGTCAGCCCGTCGGGCCCGTCAGCCCGCCGCCGCCCGTCAGTCTGCGCCGCCCGTCAGCCCGTCGTGTCAGCCCGCTCGCCTCGTCAGCTCCGTCAGCCTCGTCGCTTCCAGCTCGTCAGTCTGTCAGCCTGTCAGCCGTCGCTCCGTCAGCTCGTCGCCCGTCAGTTCGTCGTCAGCCCGTCAGCTCGTCGCCCGTCAGTCTGTCAGCTCCGCCGCCCGTCGTCTGTCGCCCGTCAGCCCGTGGCCGCCCGTCAGCCTGCCGCCCGCCGCCTGCCAGCCCGCGCGCTGCTCGCCGCCTGTCAGCCCGCTGCCGCCCGCCGCTCCGTCGGCCCGCCCGTCAGCCTGGGCCCTGCTCGGTCGTCAGTCTGTCGCCTGTCAGCTCTGCTGTGCCCAGCTGTCTGACGGCCCTGTCAGTCTGTCTGCCCGTTGCCTGTCGCTCTGTCAGTTCGTTGCCGCCCGTCAGCCTGTCCGCCGGCTCGTCAGCCCGTCAGCCCGTCGGTTGTCAGCCTGTCGCTCCGTTGCCCGTCGCCCGTTGCCGTCAGCCCGTCAGCCTGCCGCCTGTCAGCCTGTGCAGCCTGTCAGCCCGCCGCCTGCCGCCCGTTGCCTGTCGCCTGTCGCCCGCCGCCAGGTCGCCCGTTGCCCGTCAGCTGCCGGCTGTGCCTGTCAGCCTCTTGTCAGCTTGCCGTGCTCTGTTGCTCTGTGCCTCAGTGTCAGTTCGCCTTGCTGTCTGTGCCCCTCAGTCTCTCAGTCTGGCCGTTCGCCCCGTCGCCTGTCAGTCTGCCGCCCGTCAGTCTGTCAGCCCGTCAGCCCGTCAGCCCGGGTCAGCCCGCCCGTCCGTCCGCCGCCTGTCAGTCCGTCAGCTCCGTCAGCCCGTCAGTCTGTCAGCCCGCCCGTCGCCTGTCAGTCCGCCGCCCACGTCCGCTCAGTCGTCAGTCTGCCAGCCTGTCAGCTCCGTCCGCCTTGTCAGTCTGTCAGCCTGTCAGCCTGTCAGCCTGTCAGCCCGTCAGTCCGTCGTCATGCCCGCCGCCCGTCAGTCCGTCAGCCCGCCGCCCGTCGCCTGTCGGGCCCGTCAGCCCGTCAGCCCGTCGTCTGTCAGCCTGTCAGTCGTCGCTGTCGCCCGTCAGCCCGTCAGCCTGTCAGCCTGCTCGCCCGTCGCCGGGTCGCCCGTCAGCCCGTCAGCCGGTCAGCTCCGCTCGCCCGTCGTCAGCCCGTCGGGCCCGCCGCCCCGTCGGGCCCGTCAGCCCGTCAGCTCCGTCGCCTGCCGCCCGTCGCCCGCCGCGTCAGCCCGTCAGCCTGTCAGCCCGTCAGTCCGTCGCCCGTCAGCTCGTCGCCCGCTCGCCCGTCAGCCCGTCGGTCGTCTGTCGTCTGTCGCCCGTCAGCCCGTCAGCCTGCCGCCCGTCGCCCGTCGGCCTGTCAGCCCGCCGCCCGTCAGCCCGCCGCCCGTCAGCCTGTCCGCCGTCAGCCGGGTCTGCCCGTCTGTCAGCCCGTCAGCCCTGCCGCCCGTCAGTCTGTCAGCCGGCCGCCTGTCGGTGCCCGCCGCCTGTCAGTCTGCGTCGCCCGCCGGCCCGCCGCCTGTCAGCCCGTCAGCCTCCGCCGCCTGTCAGCCTGTCAGCCTGTCAGCCTGTCGCCCGTCGCAGTCTGTCGCCCGTCCGCTCGTCAGTCCTGCCGCTTGTCAGTTCGTCAGCCTGTCGCCTGTCGCCCGGCCGTCGGGCCTGCTGCCTGTCGCCTGTTGCCAGTCTGCCGGGCGCTTGGGGTCTGTCAGCCTGTCAGCTCTGTCGTGTGCTGTCGCTGTTTGTCAGCTGCCGCCCGCGTCAGTCCGTCAGTTGCCCGCGCCTGTCTGCCTGTCGCCCGTCGCCCTGTCTGCGTCCGCCCGTCAGTCTGTCAGCTCGTCGCCCGTCAGCTCTCTGTCGTCTGTCAGGTCTGCCGCCCGCCTGCCGCCCGCCGCCTGTCAGCCCGTCCGCCTGCCGCCTGTCAGCCCGTCAGTCTGTCAGCCCGTCGCCCGTCAGCTCGGCCGCCCGTCAGCCCGCCGCCTGTCAGCCCGCCGCCTGCCGCCTGTCAGCCTGCCGCCCGTCAGCCCGTCAGCCCGTCAGTTCGTCAGCCTGTCAGCCTGCCGCCTGTCAGCCCGCCGCTCTGCCGCCTGTCCCTGTCAGCCCGTCAGCCTGTCAGTCCGTCAGCCCGTCGCCCGTCGCCTGTCAGCTCCGTCGCCTGCCGCCCGTCAGCCTGTCAGCCCGTCCGCCCGTCAGCCCGTCAGCCCGTCAGCCCGCCGCCCGTCAGCCCGTCGCCCGTCAGCCTGTCAGCCCGCCGCCCGTCGCCCGCCGCCTGTCCGCCTGTCAGCCCGTCGCCTGTCAGCTCGTCAGCCTGTCCGCCCGCTGCCGGGCCCGCCGCCTGTCAGCTCGGCCGCCCGGTCAGCCCGTCAGCCTGCCCGCCCGTCCGCCCGTCAGCCCGCCGCCCGCCGCCCGCCGCCCGCCGCCCGTCGCCCGTCAGCCTGTTGGCCCGTCCGCCCGTCAGCCCGTCGCCGCCCGTCGCCCGTCAGCCCGTCAGCCTCCGCCAGGCCAGTCGTCAGTCAGTTCGTCAGTCCGTCGCCTGTCGCCTGTTGCCTGTCAGCTCCGTCCGCCCGTCAGCCTGCTTCGCCTGTCAGCCTGTCAGCCCGTCAGTCTGTCAGTCTGTCAGTCCCGTCTGCCCGTCTGTCGCGTCAGTTCGTCTGCGTCGCCTGTCAGCCCGCGTTGCCTGTCCGCCTGTCAGTCTGCCGCGGGTCCGCCCGTCGCCTGTCGCCCGTCCGCCTGGCCGCCCGTCAGCCCGTCGGGGCCCGTCAGCCCGTCAGCCCGTCAGCCCGTCAGCCCGTCCGCCCGTCTGCGCCCGTCAGCCCGTCAGCCTGCCGCCTGCCGCCCGTCCGCCCGTCGCCTGTCAGCCGGCCGCCTGTCAGCCCGTCGCCCGCGCCTGCCGCCCGTCAGCCCGTCGCCCGTCAGTCTGTCGCCTGTCAGCCTGTCAGTCCGTCAGCCCGTCGGCCTGTCAGCCTGTCAGCCTGTGCCGCCCGTCGCCGCCTGTCAGCCCTGTCAGTCTGTTCTGTCAGCCTGTCAGTCTGTCAGTCCGTCAGTCCGTCAGCCTGTCAGTCTGTCGCCTTCAGTCTTTCAGCTCCGTCAGTCTGTCAGTCTGTCAGCTCGGTCAGTCTGTTAGTCTGTTCGCCTGTTAGTGCTGTTAGTCTGTTAGTCTGTTAGTCTGTTAGTCTGTGCTTAGTTCTGTTAGTTGTTAGTCTGTCAGCCTCGTCCGTCTGTCCGTTCGCCCGTCTGTCAGTTCGTCAGTCTGTCGCCCGTCAGGCCGCCGGTCGCGTCGGCCGCCGGTCAGCCGGTCAGCCTGTCAGTCTGCCGCCCGTCTGCCGCCTGTAAGTCTGTAAGTTTGTAGGCCTGTAAGTTTATAGGTCTGTCGTGCCGTCAGCCCGTCCGCCCGTCGCCCGTCAGCCTGTCAGTCTGTCAGCGTCCGCTCAGCCTCGTCGCCCGTCAGCCCGTCAGTCCCGCCCGGCCCGTCCGCCCGTCAGCCTGTCGGCCCGTCAGCCCGTCAGCCCGTCGTCGCCGCCCGCCTGCCGCCTGCCGCCCGTCAGTCTGTCAGCCCGTCAGCCCGTCAGTCTGTCGCCTGTCGCCTGTCGTCTGCCGCCTGTCAGCCCTGCCGCCTGTCAGCCCGTCCGCCTGTCCGCCCTGTCGCCTGTCAGTTCGTCCGCTGTCAGCCCGTCTGCCCGTTGCCCGTTGCCTGTCAGTTGGGGCCCGTGCCCGTGCCTGTCGCCCGTTGCCTGTCAGCCCTGTCGCTCCGTCGCCCGTCTGCCGTCAGCTCTGTCGCCTGCTGCCCGTCAGTCTGTCGCTTGCCCGTCGTTGTTTGCCCGTCCGCCTGTGCCCGTTGCCTGTCCGCCTGCCGCCCGGTCGCCCGTCGCCCGCTGTCCGCCCGTCGCCTGTCAGCCTGTCCGCCTGTGCCCGTCGCCTGTCGCCTGCCGCCTGCCCGCCCGCCCGCCCGCCTGCCGCCCTGCCGCCTGCCGCCTGCCGCCTGTCAGCCTGTCCGCCTGCCGCCTGTCAGTTTGTCGCCTGTCGCCTGTCAGCCTGCCGCCCGTCAGCCTGTTGCCCGTCCGCCTGTCAGCCGCCTGTCAGCCTGTCACGCCTGTCAGTCTGTCAGCCCGTTAGTCTGTTAGTCTGTTAGTCTGTTAGCGTCGCTCTGTCGCCTGTTAGCCCGTTAGTCTGTCGGCCCGTCCGCCCGTCCGCCTTGTCTGCCTTCGTTCGTCGTCCGTCTGCCTGGCCGCTGGTCTGCCGGCCGCCCGTCGCCGGCGGTCAGCCGGTCAGCCTGTCAGCCCGTTGCCTGTCAGTTTGTTAGTCTGTTAGTCTGTCAGCCTGTCAGTCTGTCAGTTCGTCAGTCTGTCAGTCTGTCAGTCTGTCAGCTCGTCAGCCTGTCAGTCTCGTCAGCCCGGTCGTCGGTCCGTCGGTCAGTCGGTCAGTCTGCCGGGCCCGTCAGTCTGTCCGCCCGTCAGTCTGTCAGCCCGCCGCCCGCCGTCAGCCCGTCAGCTCCGTCCGCGCCCGTCAGTTCTCGCCCGTCGCCCGCCCGTCAGCCTGCCGCCCGTCAGTCCCGTCAGTCTGTCAGCCTGTCAGCCCGTCGTCCGTCGGCTCGCCTGTCAGCCCGTCAGCCCGTCAGTCTGTCAGTCTGTCAGCCCGTCAGCCCGTCGTCGTCAGCCCGCCGCCCGTCAGCCTGTCAGCCTGTCAGCCCTGCCGCCCGTCAGCCCGTCGGCCCGTCCGCGCCGTCTGTCCGCTCGTCAGCTGCCGCCTGGCCGCCCGCCGCTTCGTCAGCTCAGTCTGTCAGCCGTCGCCTGTCGCCCGTCAGTCCGCCGCCCCGGTCAGTCTGTCAGCCTGTCAGCCTGCCGGCGCCCGTCGCCCTGTCGTCGTCTGTCCGCCCGTCGCCCGTCAGCCTGTCAGCCCGTCAGCCCGTCAGCCCGTCCGCCTGCCGTCCGTCGTCGCCCGTCAGCCCGTCAGCCGCCTGTCAGCCCGCCCGTCAGCCTGCCGCCCGTCAGCCCGTCCGCCCGTCGCCTGTCAGCCCGTCAGCCCGTCGCCTGTCAGTGTCGCCTGCCGCCTGTCAGCCCGTTGTTTGGTTGTTGTTGTTGTGTTGTGTTTGTGTTGTGTTGTCAGTTTGTGTTGTTCAGTCTGTTGTCTGTTGTTTGCCCTGTGTGTTGGTTTGTGTTTGTTGTTTGTTAGTTTGTCTGTGTTGTTTGTCGCCCGTTGTTTGTCAGTCTGCCGCCCGTCAGCCCGCCGGCCCGTCGCCCGTCAGCCGGTCGTCTGTCAGTCTGTCAGCTCCGTCAGTCCGTCGCCCGTCGTCTGGCCGCCCGTCAGCCTGCCGTCCGTCGCCTGTCAGTCTGTCAGCCTGTCAGTCTGTCAGTCGTCGTCTGTCGTCTGTCAGTCTGTCAGTCGTCGTCTGTCAGTCTGTCGTCTGCTCAGCCTGTCGCTCGTCTCCGTCAGTCTGTCAGTCGTCAGTCCTGTCAGTCTGTCGTCCGTCAGTCTGTCAGTCTGTCAGCCCGGTCAGTCTGTCGTCTGTCAGTCTGTCAGTCTGTCGTCTGTCAGCTGTCGCTCGTCAGCTCCGTCAGCCTGTCAGTCTGTCAGTCTGTCAGTCTGTCAGTCTGTCAGTCTGTCAGTCTTTCAGTCTGTCAGTCTGTCAGTCTGTCAGTCTGTCAGTCTGTCAGTCTGTCTGTCTGTCAGTCTGTCAGTCTGTCAGTCTGTCAGTCTGTCAGTCTGTCAGTCTGTCAGTCTGTCAGTCTGTCAGTCTGTCAGTCTGTCAGTCTGTCAGTCTGTCAGTCTGTCACGTCTGTCAGTCTGTCAGTCTGTCAGTCTGTTAGTCTGTCAGTCTGTCAGTCTGTCAGTCTGTCAGTCTGTCAGTCTGTCAGTCTGTCAGTCTGTCAGTCTGTCAGTCTGTCAGTCGTCGTCTGGCCCGTCAGTCTTCGCCGTCTGTCAGGTTCGTCAGTCTGTCAGCCTGTCAGTCTGTCGCCCGTCAGTCTGTCGTCGGTCAGTTTATAGGTCTGTCAGTCTGTCAGTCTGTCAGTCTGTCAGTCTGTCAGTCTGCCGCCGTCAGCCCGTCCGCCTGTCAGCCTGTCAGTCCGTCAGTCTGTCAGTCTGTCAGTCTGTCAGCCCGTCAGTCTGTCACCTGTCAGCTGCCCGTCAGTCTGTCAGTCTGTCAGTCTGTCAGTCTGTCAGTCTGTCGTCTGTCAGTCTGTCAGTCTGTCAGTTCGTCAGTCTGTCGCCTGTCAGTCTGTCAGCCTGTCAGTCTGCCGCCCGTCAGTCTGTCAGCTCCGTCAGGTCTGTCAGCTCTGTCAGTCTGTCAGTCGTCAGTCTGTCAGTCCGTCAGTCTGCCTGCCTGTCTGCCTGTTGTCTGTCAGTCTGTCAGTCTGTCAGTCTGTCAGTCTGTCAGTTCGTCAGTCTGTCAGTCTGTCAGCTCTGTCAGTCTGTCAGCCCGTCAGTCTGTCGGTCTGTCAGTCTGTCAGTCTGTCCGGCCTGTCAGTCTGTCGTCTGTCAGTCTGTCGCCTGTCAGTCTGTCAGTCTGTCAGTCTGTCAGTCTGTCAGTCTGTCAGTCTGTCAGTCTGTCAGTCTGTCAGTCTGTCAGTCTGTCAGTCTGTCAGTCCGTCAGCCTGTCAGTCTGTCAGTCTGTCAGTCTGTCAGTCTGTCAGTCTGTCAGTCTGTCAGTCTGTCAGTCTGTCAGTCTGTCAGAGACAAGAGGAAATGCTATAGTCGAGTGCCGCGACTATAAGATACCCGTTACTGTTTTACACAATTTTTTATTCATTTTGCTAGTTAAAATTCCCAAAGCGCCACCTATTGTCGGAGAAAGCATGTTGAGTAACTGATAGTGACGTCACTGCCCATATGACCCCTTATGACCTAAATTTCTTCATAAATAGCGAAATAATGTTACGATTTTCCAAATCTTCGGTAAATAGATAGATATTGACAAATATCTGTTAGCCCATCGGTCTGTCATTTGCACAAAACCTGAACTCTGTGTTCCAGCCAAACGTTATTAAGAATCCTATAATAGAAGCTGAAATGAAGTATAGATAGAAGGCCCGGATGAGCTAGACGGTATCACATTTAAAACTCTACCACTAAAATGCTCACGGTTCCTCACGCTAGTATTTAACGCTGTTCTCAGTCTACACCACTTCCCAAGTAAATGGAAATGTGAAGAAATCTTTATGATCCTCAAGCCAAACAAGACAGGAACTAAACTATCATCTTACCGTTCCTTTAGTCGGTTGACAATATTCTCGAAATATTTGAAAAAATATTACTGAAAATACTATTACTAAATTTGGATGAAATCGCCATCATTCCTGAATATAAATTCGGATTAAGAAAAGGTCATTAGGTTAGCAATGAAATTGTATCTGACTTGAGAAGAAAACATATCGTACTGCTACATTTGTTGATGTTCATCAAGCGTTTGATCGTGTTTGGCGTAATGGATTACTCCACAAGATAATAATATGGCTATCGATTCTCCCAGATCTGACGAACGAGAGACGAATAAATAGGACACCGAAGTCGTCGACTAGCTTAATTCTATCAAGGGCTACACCACATAGTATGTAAGTGATAATACTATTACTAAATTTGGATGAAATCGCCATCATTCCTGAATATAAATTGGGATTAAGAAAATGACACGGGACCATTAAGCAATGTCATTGGGTTAGCAATGAAATTGAATCTGACTTGAGAAGAAAACATATCGTACTGCTACATTTGTTGATGTTCATCAAGCGTTTGATCGTGTTTGGCATAATGGATTACTCCACAAGATAATAATATGGCTATCGATTCTCCCAGATCTGACGAACGAGAGACGAATAAATAGGACACCGAAGTCGTCGACTAGCTTAATTCTATCAAGTGGCTATTACGGGCTTAGAGCGACTGAAGGTCATTACTTTACACTTGGAGCCGTTAAAATTTAATAAATTTGCAGAGAACCAAAATTAAAAGTTGTTTAGGTCAAATTGCAGTACTCTTTGGAAGTATCTATATGTATTGAATATCTTTATGTATTGAATACGAAGTTTTACATCCTTACGTTAAAATAAAATAATATTTTTCTCTCTATGAAGGTGCCAAACTTAACATAGCTTTACAACACAACAACAACACTGACACTGTCTATCGATATTTAGCTTACTACCTTATTAGTGTTGCGACAATATTAGTAACCATAACTGAAACTTTCCCTGTATAGTTTGAAATAGTTATATTATAAAAAAGCTTTAAATATACATATAGTTTTATAAAAATATAAAAAAAATTAATATAAAAAAAAAAAAAAAAAAAAATTAAAATATTAAAATTTTAGATTGATTTCCCCGAAAAATAGAGGGTGTTCATTTTTAAAAAAAGGAAAAAGGGGGGGGGGGGAATAAAGGGTAAAAAAAAAAAAAAAAAAAAAAAAAAAAAAAAAAAAAAATAAAATTAAAAAAAAAAAAATTTAAAAAAAAAAAAAAAAAAAAAATAAAAAAAAGAAAAAAAAAATAAATTATATAAAAAAAATTCTTCGTTTTTTTTAATGTTTGTACTTCTCCTCTTCCTTTTCGAGCTTTTTTTTCTTGCTTTCCCCCCTTCTCTTTTTTACGTCTTTTTTGTATAGTTTTTTAGGTGTATGTTTCTTTTTTTTTGTTGGTTGTTTTTGTTTTTTTGTAGTCTTCCACTTCTCCCCTTCTATTTCTCTTGTCTTGTCCTTTTCCTCCTTCTGCCTTTTTTTTTTTTATGTGTTTTTGTCTCCCTTCCTTCCCCGAGAAAAAAAAAAAAAAAATATTTTATCTCTTTCCTTTTTCTTTCTCTGTGCCTGTCTGTTTGCCTTTTTGTCTTTTTGCTTTTGTTTGTTTTTTTTTTTTTTTCCGTCCCTCTCTTTCTCCCCCCCCCCTTTTTTTATCCGTGCTTATGCTCGTTCGTATGGCTTTTTGTCTATCATTCCGTTTGTTGTAATGTATGTTCAATAAAAACTGCTGACACTTGCAGGTGTGCGTTTTCAAGACATGAGAAACTGCTGTCACTTGCACTTCCCACGAAACGGACTATAAAGTGTGCTTGGGTTATCGGATTTCTGTAGGTTAATTTGAGCCGAACAGAATGTTCCGTTTCAATTTACTAATTTAAGTTTTGATAATTTGTTATATTATGTTTGTTATCAGAGAACGGCAAGGGTACACCCAGACAATGAGTCCACTCGAATCATGTGTGCCTTTTCGGCACTCAGAGTGTGATCGGCACCCTAAAATAAGGGTGTGTGCCTTGCACAAGCTCATTTCGAATGTGCACTTGCGCACCCAGTACTCTTTTCAACAGACACCCGACACACTCATAGCAAATGAAGCGAGTCTCTGAGACACCCATGTTTTTGTGAAAAGTGAGTCGGGTGTCTTGAAAATGTGTCGAGTGTCTTGAAATGAGTCGGGTGTCTTGAAATGATTCGAGTGTCTTGAAATGAGTCGGGTGTTTAGGGTGCCTTCGACTGATCTGAGTGTTTCGGGTGTATTCAGCTGTATTGCATGAGCAGGTCATTGAGGGTTGACCGAATAATTTTACACGAAAGGAAGGAAGGAAATCAATCAGCCAACTTAATGGCTATAATACGTAAGCTTCCTAAACTTAGAACGAACTACTTTCAGAGTCGCTAATATAAGACCCAATTACTCCACCCGTGATGATTGAGGGATGATACAGCATTGTGGTGACTTCTTCCAGTTGCCGTTTCTGGACTTATGAAACTCCTAGATGATTTTTGATACTTCAATTCGTCAAGATGAGTTCACAAGGAACGTAGTGTCACCGATGTAGGTGGCTAGAAGTTTGTTTGGTTGATTTAGACATAGCAGATCTAAAGTGAACATGATTTAAGTAAGAAAAATTGGCCAGTCGGGAGAAGAGATTTAAACTTAAACAGCAAGCAATCACGCCAGGCTTCCTTTGCGTCGAGAAAGATAGCAGAGCTGCATTGCTTATTGCGCCCCATGTTGAAGCCTAAAACCAAACTGGTAGTTGGGAATGGCGTTTTCCTAATGGGAATATTTCTGAGATTCTGACGTCTTAGTTTTCTTCTAGATTTGTAGAGGTTAAAGCCTTAGGGGTTCGCATTGAGAAACATTTCCTCAAACCACTTCCGCTAAGGTTTTATGTAGTAGTTTTTCAAGTTCGTCTTTGAATGTCTATACCGTCTTTTGTCGACTGAATCCTGGGACCTCATATATCTACGACGAACTAAGTCCATAGTCTCAAGTTTTAACAGAGCCTGAGGTGGATTGGAAGGGTTGTAGGCTTGTCCGCAGGTTGATGATTCAGCAGTGATATGGATGTTCCAAATAAATGAATAAATATCTTCAGGAGTGTACAAAATCATATTGAGGTTAAAAAGTCTGTTAATTACTGCTAGTTATTTCCCCAAGAACAGTTTTGACTTTAACTGAGACACATTGTATATTTGATTTCGTAGACTATAGGACTGGTAACATAGAAAACGGGATCTTATTAAAATGGCAGAGGCACCGCGTTTTCGCTCGGCGGGTAAATAAAAGTGTGTTCCACTAACTAGGATAATATCTATATTATGACTTTGATCGAAGAGCTCTATCTTAAGGGCTTTTTTAGAAACTCCGTCGGCGTACCACACACCAATGTTAAGGCCGACTTGAATCGACTCTTTCAGTGGGTTGCAAGAATATTTGCACTTCACGTTGCAATTGAAGATCGTTGATTGATTGCTACGTGCTGCGGCACTGTTGTTGAGGTTGAGATTGCTCTGTGCGAACTTGCTGTTGCTGAGCCACCTGCTGCTGCTGCCGAGGTGGTGCTTTTTAATGTCGACTGAAGGCTCTCCGTCAGACTGCTGAGATTCTTGCTATTGTTGTTGTTGCTAGATGAGTGATCGGTTGCAGTTTTTCCGATATTGTTTAAGTTGCCCCTGTTCCTGCTAGATGGGTGTGCCCGGTTGTGAAGCACCTACAACCCCAATGTCAATGTCCGATACTTCAGAGAAACCGTAGCAGAAATTATAGTTTTCGGGTTATTGGAGTTTCTATGAACTTTGCTGACTGAATTCGGTGATTTGTATTCAAGGCAAAGTTTATTGTTTATCGATCTTGGGGTCCACCAGTAATCAACATCGACTCAACTTTCTAGCTCTTATAGTTCATGAGATTTCAGCGATTTTAGTTTTCCGTAATTTGTGAGCGTTATAGTGAGCGTGGCACGATACTGAAATAAACTTTCGATGCGTAAGGACCTCAAGAACTCAACTTTGTATCTCTTATAGTTTCTGAGATCTCAGCGTTCATACATACGGACGGACGAACGGACAAAAGGACATGGCTTAATCGACTTCGCTATTGATACTGATTAAGAATATATATACTTATAGGGTCGGAAACGCTTCCTTTTACCTGTTACATACATACATAAGAAACAGAACCCAGTGGAATTAATCTTATGGGCAACTATATTCAGCAAAAATTTGGGATTTTTGGATTAAGGAACAGCTTAAAGAGTAGAGATTTCCGGAAAGCTCTTATACAAGAGAGGATTTCAGTCCTTCTCTTAAATTCAATTATTTAAAGGTAGCGTTAAGAGGAGAAGACAGGAATGTAGTTACCCATTTGTTGCTCGGTTCTAAGAAAATTATGAAGCTCCTTCGGATTTATTAATCAAGCGGTATGTCAATAAAAGGACATTTTTCTCAAATTAATTCAATAATTCATAATAAATTATTTTCATAAATTTAATATAATGAGCCCAGCAGAAAGGTCTGATTGGGCAAGAAAAAATCGTATTCGCCTGAAATGTCTTAGGCATTCAATTAATAATAAATTTAGAAGCGAGCAACTTCGCTTGACTTGTAACAAGCCCCACCATAAATTTCTTCACTTTACAGGACATAATTAGGAAAATGTTAATACCTGTAGGACAACAGAGCAGGACAGGTAAAAGTAAAGTCGAGGAGTGGGTGTACTCGCAAAGTATAATTATATCTGAGGAAGCTTCACAAATTCTGCGATTGCATAGAATTATAAGTTATACACTAATTATTGGGATTTTTAAGTACAAAGTTAATTTAGAAATCAAAAGAAATTGAAGAAAGGATAATTTGACAGTAGATGCGATTAAAGATTTGGAGGTATTTTGGGAATTAGAAAAGGAAGACAGCAATGACAAAAAACAGAACTTTGTGAAAACAATTTTATTAAAACTACCGCGAGAGATTCAAGTGGTAGATATATTGTTAGGATTTAATTTAAGGACTTAGGGGAATCAAAGCCACAAGCAATGGCACGGCTTATTAACATGGAAAAGAAGTTTCAACGAAATGAAAAAATAAGAGATGCTTATAAAAGGGTTATTACGGAATATATTGAACTCGGTCATATGATCGAATCCAAAAAGAGGTGAAATATTACTTACCTCATCAAGCCTTACTTAGTGATTCTAGCTTAGCCACAAAATTAAGAGTAGTTCTAGACACTTCGGTCAAAACTACTAATAATAAAAGTCTTAATGACATTATGTGGATTGGACCCCGAGTTCAAAAAGATATTTTTAGCATAATTTTAAATTGGCGTAAATACGAATACGTCATTTCAGTGGACATCTAAAAAATTATTTATATTATTGATGAAAAAGATCAAGAATATCAATATATACTGTAGAGAGATTCTCCTCACGATAAAATATAGTCATAAAAATTAGCACTCGGAAAGATAATTAGAAGGGACTTTTACAATGACGATCTCATGACAGGAGCCAATTCGATTGAAGATGCCATAAATATAATACAAAAAATTTCTCGCGAATTCATGTCAGTTAATCTGAATTTAGGAAAATGGATTTCGAACAAGCCAGAGATGTTAAAAAATGTAGAAGATACAGGGGACAACCAGATTATATCTATCAAAGATAATGAGTCCGTGAAAATTTCTGTATTTGCATCTCAACTCGCCGTAAAATCTATAAAATATCATTTAAATCGAGAGATTGGAGATAGTATATTGATATATGAAGAGATGTCAACCTTGCTATGTCAAAAAGAAGGAGTTTTGAACTCACCACCCCTATATCTATCAGATAATGGTATAGAGGATTATGAAGTTCTACCACCTGGTAACTTCTTATAAGGACGGTCATCATTAGAAATAATCGAACCTGTAAATGTTAACCAGAAATTATGTGAATAGAAATTATTCCAAAAAATTAAAAGAGTTTTTTGGTTGAAATGGAAGTGTATAAATAAATGGAAAAAAGATAACCCCAATATAGAAACTGGGCAAGTAGTAATCTTGAAGAATGAAAATTGACACCCAGCCAGATGACCAATGACAAAGGTAGAGGAAACTTAGAAAGGTAACGACAATCGAGTTAGGGCTGTATAATTTTGAGGTTGATTCTTCTCAGAAGGATATGCAAAGGATGCAGTCAACTATATCGTTGTTTTTAAGAAGAAAAAATATGTACCACAAGCCATGGAAAAATAAAAAATAAAGAATATACGTATAATAAAGTTAAATCTATTATAAATAATGTTTGAGACGTAAATGCGACTGTGGATTTGTTGATCTCCGTGCTATATACCGTTTGCTGAATTTGTGCTATAATTCTCCAAAACGTTTGATTTAGCTCGATCGCTGGCAAGTGTAGTACATCTTGAACAGTTGAATATCTAGCTGAAAGGGCCCTATTACATACTCGAAAGATGAAGGGCAGCGTCCGCAGGATACGAAAATATGACGATGACCGCTCGATAAGATCATCTATAATGCCGGGTACTACAATATCTCTCGAAGGTTTGACTAGATTTCGGATTACTGGATTAGGAAGACAAGGCCATTCGCTGTCCTACCTTTTCAGGAAGTCGGGTCCAGTAAACCACATGTTGTGCTCAAGATCCTTTACTGAGCATCGTCTGGATACGATATCCACAAGATTTTTGCTGGTTGATACTTAGCGCTATTTAAAATCTTGACTGTACGACTGAAGCTCAGATATCCTATTTCAGAAGTTGCCAATTGCGACGAGTGTTTCTCAAGCCACTGTAGAACAGTCTTCGCATTGCTCAAAAAGTATACCTTTGATATGTAAGGCTTAAGCTAGTGTTTAAACTTTTGGTATGTTCTATTGAGTAGCACGGCTGCACAGAGCTTACGCTTTGGGATCGGCAAGGATTGAATTGGAGCGACTCTTGACTTTGCAACTAATAAGCTGACTTTTTTGACACCACTGATTATGTTGCCAACGTAAAGGCAACAGCCGTATCCACGTTTGCAGGCGTCCGCAAATACATATCGTGGAAGTTTCACTATGGATAAGACGATACCAAGATCGTTGGGAATTGGCTTATCCCAAAAAAGTTTTCGGATAACTAAATATTGAATTAACGTTTTGCAATTCATGAGAACGGGAGCGATAAGTCCAAGCGAGTCGAATATTCGTGATACTTCTGATAGGATCGTCCGTCTAGTAAAAGTCGAAGAAAACTCGAATTTAAACTGAATAGAATAGACCAAGAATTTTCATTGACTTCAATTTCTCCAGCTTCATCTGATAAAGCCGAAATGAAAGCAATGTCGTGATTAGGTCTTGTTGGATTGTGGGTCCTATCATTAGAGTTTCGTTTAATGCTAAGCCGGAAGAAGTTTTTGCGCTTGCATGATAGAATTTGGATCAGCTAGTACGACCCCCTTCTGGCATATACCATTCGGTAATGTCAACGCTCTCGCCAGAATGTTTCTCACCGCGAAATTGGATGTCCATTGTAAATCCGAAACTCGTGATTTTAGAGTGTATGTACTTTGTTATTGATTTGTCTTGAGGTGTCAAAATTACCACTGATAGCTTGGGTGACGCGGCATTTCGGTAACTGCAGACGCAGAATGCAGCTGCTGGATCTTGACGTGAAACTGTTGAATGACTTCCAATGGATGCTACATGACCTTAACTTATTGAGACTCCATGAAAGAGAGTGTGATGTTTGGCATACTCTGCACCTCGAATTGGATGATCATTCGGTTGCAGCTTGAGATTTCCGTATGCAGTTGAAGCACAGAGGTGTATTTTTTACGAAATCCTTCCGTTGAGATAAGTTTAATTCAGCAAAGGCCTTGCAACAAGATATACAATGTGTGGATGACTCACAGTAAACGCAGTTAGCCGGTGTAGTGACAAATGGACAATCAACTTGGTGATGCGTTCTGCTTCTGACACCAATCACCCTGGAAGTTCTTGATTGAGATCCATTGAGGACCTTTTAGGTACTGGCATTAGTAAGTGTTTTACAAAATTGTCCCAATAGGGTAGCTCGTCGAAAGAGTGTTTCTCACGCCCTGACTACTGTGCTGAGGCCTGACAAACAGACAAATAATTGAATTTGTTGATCTGAAGAATTATGGGATCACTATGTACAAGGTTAATGAACGTTTCCTCGAATCGTTTGTAATTGCTGTAGGGACCGTCGAAGTTTGGAAATTTTAAACTTGGCAACCGGGATTGATATGCGTTTGTTTTTGTAGACTCGTAGGCTAGAGCGCCGTTGTTTGTTGATGAGTGATTTTAATTTGCTTTTTGCCTCAACAAATAAGATATCACCCACTGCGCGTCCGTCGTCGTCGATATCTTATTCTTCGATTCTAGTTTGCAGCTGCGATAACTGCCGAAAATATGCCTCAAGAATTTGCACATTGCAGTATAGGGATTCCGCCATTTCATTTGAGTTGGATTCTACGCGGCCATCTAAACGCTTGATGTTAACATCGACCTTTGATCGCTGTGGCCGCAAGGAACGTAGCGTCTCGCTGGTAGTTGCTTCGACTTGGTTGATTGGACTCATGGCGTTGTAAATTCTGCAAGCACTGGATAGAGGGAAGGGTCTACAGTTCGAGAAAGAACTACGGTTAGCTACCGGAAATTAGTTAACCCTAATCTGTACCTAAAATGCAGCTCGGCGGTAGAAAATTGGAAAATGCATTTGCATTTTGCACATTGTTTCAACTAAATTTACGTTTACGGCAAATGTTCCTCCGACACTCCGCCTTCTACGGAAGACAATCAGTCAACTATGCTATTAACAATGAACTTAGAGAATGTAATGAGGTTAGATCGGAATACTTAAATAAAAGAAATTGAAAATTCAAAAAAAGTTCTATATGACTATAGTGACATCCAGTACAGAGAAGGCGAAACTTTGACTTTTTGACTAGTACAATCAAACATTCAATTCAAACACAACACAAGGATCCGGTTTATCGCCAACCATATAAATACCCTCAAATGTTGATGAAGAAGTTAACAAACAAATCAAAGAGATGACTATTCTCCTCTATTCTCCTTACTATTCGCCCATCTGGGTTGTACTGAAAAAAGGCGATGCTTCCGACAAACAAAAATTCCGATTAGTTGTTGACTATCGAAATCTAAATAAGATAACAATTGACAACCAATTCCCCATACCCAGAATGGATGAAATACTGGATAAACTTGGGAGATGTCAGTATTTCACAACAATCGACTTAGCTAAAGACTTTCACCAAACTCCACAGCCAAAACAGCATTCTCAACTAAGCATGGACATCGTATGCCATTTTGTCTCAGAAACGCGCCTCAAAGTGTATTTAGACGACATAGTCGTAATAATTTTCTCCACTTCATTGGAGAAACACATCTTGTCTCTAAAAAAAAGTTTTTGAAAAACTGAGGAATGCAAATTTAAAGTTACAATTGAATATATGTGAATTCCTAAAAAGAGAAACTGAATTCTTAAGACATGTAGTATCTACAAATGGTATTAAAACTAACACTAATAAAACAAAAGCTATAACAATCTTTCCATTACCTAGACTCCAAAACAAATAAAATCATTTTTTGGATTATGCGGTTTCAATCGCCAATTCATTCAGTAATAAATGTAAAGTATAAAAATTATATTGAGTCATTCGAAAAATTAATTAATTAACGTTATAGTCGAGTGCCGCGACTGTAGGATACCGCTTACTGTTTTACATGATTTTAAAATATTCATTTTGCTAGTGGAAATTCACATTCACACCTATTGTCAGAGAAAGTATGTTGAGTAACTGATAGTGACGTTACTGCCCATGTGAGGCCTTATCACCTAATTTCTTCATAAATAGCGAAATAATGTTTCGATTTAAAAAATCTTTGGCAAATCGATAGATACAATACAATATTATATATTAACAATATAAGTTATACAACACGAAGGTATTCATAATAATATTACAGACGCCACAGTTTTTCGCGGCTTGTGGGCGTTAGAGTGGGAGTGCAAGTTGCAGTGGCATCTCTTTAATACTTGTTTTTAAGCCTAACTTTCTACCTCTTATAGGTCCCGATTTTTACATTTTTGGTTTTCCGTGTTTTTTGCGCGTTAGGGTGGGCGTGGCTAGATGGGAAAAAATTAATTTGCATTTGAGGCATTATAAAAACCTACATCGAACTTATAGTTACCGAGACATCAGCTTTTCTAGAAAATATATGGGTAGGTGTGGCTTGATAGTAGTACCAGTATAAGATGCGATGGCATCTAAAGATTATACATACTGATATACATATACTGAATTTGATCGCGATTTGTGGGCTTTAGAGTGGGCGTGACAGGATGCTGTAATAAACTGCAGTAGGGACCTCAAGAATCTTCATGGTTAATCTCAACTCTGTATCTCTTATAGTTCCTGAGATCTCAGCGTTCATACGGACAGCCGGACGGACATGGCTTAATCGTCTACGCTATTCATCCTGATCAAGAATATATATACTTTTTTTTCCTTCCACCTGTCACATACTTTTCAACGAATCTAAAATACCCTTTTACTCTACGAGTAACGGGTATAAAAATACTATTCACTTCAGACCCAATACTTGTTTACCCCGTTTTTAATAACACATTTTTTTAACAAATGATGTAAGTAATATAGCAATTGGTGCTGTATTATCAAATATAAGCTTATATGTTATGCAAACAGAACTTTAAATGAACATGAAATTAATTATGCTCCGGTAGAAAAATATCTTTTAGCAATCGGTTGGGCAACAAATTATTTTAGATCTTATTTATTCGGAAAACCTTTTGAAATACTGAGCGATCATAGACCCCTCGTTTAGTTAAATAATATCCAACCAACAATTTTCATCATGTATTGTCATATATTCCAAATATGCTACATTAATAGAAGTAAATGGAAGAGATTGGCTAGAAGCAAAAACAGCCATTATGAAAATATTCAACGACATTGGAAAACCACAGGTAAGCAGCTTTACAAAATTGGTTAAGGACAAAAGGAGTAAAAATCTCTATTAGCACAATCAAAAACGGAATATCGGATGTAGAGAGACTACATAAAACAATAAACGAAAAATTACGGATCATCAGCAACGAAGAAGACATCAAAAATAAATACACGAAATTCGAAACTAACTCCAGCGCATATATTCCCATATGCAGGAACACCAGATTTAAATACACAACAGAATAAAAGTAAAAGAATTAAAGAAATCAATGAACAAAGAAACGATTACGATTTTGGGCAATCCCTTCTCGTTAAAGCAAAAGTTACAAAACCATTCAGGAAAACGGGAAAAATTAGAAATATAGACGAAAAACATTTCGAGGAATTAAACAGAGGTAGAAACATTACTCACTATAAATCAAAATACAAGAAAAAGAAAAGTTTAATAAGAGTAAATATTACTACTCCATAAACGAAAAGAGGAACCCCAATTCAATTGCATGTATAAGTTCTCGTAATTCAACTGATAACAATAACTAAAGGGCAAAACATGGAAATATATCCAATCGAAGTAATGGATATTTTATCTTTGAAATAGGAACAGTGATAATCCGTAAATTTCGAATACCATTACTGAAGTGTAAATTTAACTTAAACACAATTAACATATGAAAACTTGTTAAACGAAGCAAATAATTTTGAAGATATTCTTCAAATCAAATATTTGGTAGATAAATTAAAGAGAGAAATCAATGGAATAAAGATAGTAAGACGAAGTAGAAGAAGTCTTATTAATGTAGTACGCTCAGATTACAAGTATTTATTTGGCGCCATAGATCAAGAGGATAGAGCAGAATTAAAGAGAGAAATCAATGACATAAAGATAGTAAGACGAAGTAGAAGAAGTCTTATTAATGTAGTAGGCTCAGATTTCAAGTAATTATTTGGCACCATAGATCAAGAGGATAGAACAGAATTAGAAAACAAAATAAAAACCTTATCGGAAAATTCTATTCAAAATAATGACCTAAATCATTACTAACGGGATGAATATCATAAACAATTTTAAAGAGCAAAAAGAGAAAGTACACCAAATAGCCGAACTAATATTTAACCTCCAACAATTTACAGAGTACTAAGAAGACAAAGACTTCGGAAGGAAGTTGACACGTCTAGGTATATTTAATCCTAAACTATTAACGCACGACTATTTAGATCATGTGAATTCAGAAAAAATATTAAAAGTAAAAACATCAACATGGTTGAAATCTTGAAATTTAGAAGATTTCTTAAATTCCGAATAAATTTATTGAAACAACCATTTTCAAAATAGTTCCATACCCAGAAAGGCTAGGAAACATTTTGACAGAAGACACATCTAATGAATTTTATATTCATGAGGGAAAATTTTTTTTCAAAGAAAAAAGAAAGAAAATTTTGATAAACGCATAATTGGCATACTAAAACAGGAAGAAACGGAATCTAAATCCACAAAAATCAACAAGTAAACTATGTAGAACCAAATATATTATTAACAAGGAATATACCAAAAACTTTTATAAATGAAAACTGTATTAGTAATCTTTTTTCAATTCACGGAATTTATAATATCAAATTCCATAGCTGATTATAAACCAATCATTTATGTAAGCAACAACGTATCGAAAATTTAACCCATTTCATATTCATATATCAAACGAAAGAAATAATAACTTGAATGTAAGAAAACAAGTATAAGGAAAGTTCTCACATAGAACACATGAATATGTAAGGCTCGAAACCGAGGATTCATAGTAAATTAAAGTTTAGAATTAAGTAGTTCAGTTTCAGGCTTCTTACATAAAGCCAGTGAAATCAAACAATTAAAACGAAACAAAAATATTTGTTTATATAAATCGTGACGTGAGCGCACTCAGCGCTTCGGATTCCCGCCTACGCGTGCATCCGGTTCATCCGATTAACTCCTTCCAGTTTTAAATTAAGGCCGTCCTCGGTCCTTTCAAGTATTTCTGCAAACAGCTTGTTACGGTTCTTTTTGTCATTTTGGCTACGGATCAGGAATAAGAGAGCAAAGCATTTTAACAGTACGACTTTGCTAGCCCCACCGCTATGGGGTACATTCAGGCTTATGTTACTAGGAACGTGCCGGCAATGTTTTGATGAGTACTGCCACTGGTCATGTTTATATTTGTGTATTTTTTATGATAAGCATACCTTCGTCTACCATGAACAAGGGTTGAAGATGGCTGGATTTTATGTCGCAGGGAGAGAAAACGCCGGTCATAGCTGTTGAGCGTATGTTGAACTCTGTCTGACTTGCTAATGGAGTTTACTTTCTGGGGCAGAAGATTAAATTGAGCTTGAATCTTGCTATTGATATCTATCTGATTACTTTCAGCCTGTTTTAATAGAATTTGTCTGAATTTTATTTGTACCCAGTCAGTGTGGATCCTACCATACTAATACTACGTCCCTGTGTATGGCGTATCTTAAATTTGTCACTAGTGTACAAATTTTTTAGACGTTACTATTTCCATAAGCTTCCTTGGGAAAATTTCTCTTATGTAGGTTGGGACGGGTGTTTTAGTAATAGACTGTTTTTTAGGATGACGATTGTATTTCCCTTTTGAGCATACTCTACAAATCGTCACTACTTCAGTAACAATTCTTGTCAAGTAGTCTGAAAGAATATGTTTGACGTTTCCAAGATATTTCGAATTTCTTAAGGCAATTTAAAACGAAAGGGGTGGTCTTTTTATTAAAAGGATAAGCATAACAAAGGATAAGAACATGAATGTAATTTATCGTAAAGGTCTTTTTTATTTATGTTTTAACCCTGTTAGATGCTGAACATAATTTTTTGAGGAGCCAGTATCTATTAAGAGTCTTAAGAAATTTTATTAAGACTTCCCTCTAAAAAATTACATTATTCCAGATCTGAACTTTCGTCCTCTAAAGCTCAGACTGCGGCCTGAGCATAGCTTTTATATTCATTATATTAATATTTTAGTTCTCATCGACTTCCAAGGATTTATCCAAGGATTTTATATGTAAAAATTTGTCTTATGTAGGTTGGGACGGGTGTTTTAGCAATAGCCTGTTTTTTAGGATGACGATTGTATTTCCCTTTTGAGCATACTCTACAAATCGTCACTACTTCAGTAACAATTCTTGTCAAGTAGTCTGAAAGAATTTGTTTGACGTTTCCAAGATATTTCGAATTTCTTAAGGCAATTTAAAACGAAAGGGGTGGTCTTTTTATTAAAAGGATAAGCATAACAAAGGATAAGATAACATGTTTCAACATAAATGTAATTTATCGTAAAGGTCTTTTTTATTTATGTTTTAGATGTTAGATGCTGAATATAGTTTTTTGAGGAGCGAGAGAGAGAGTGTTAAGAAATTTTATTAAGACTTCCCTCTAAAAAATTACAATATTCCAGATCTGAACTTTCGTCCTCTAAAACTCAGACTGCGGCCTGAGCATAGCTTTTATATTCATTATATTAATTTTTGAGTTCTTATCGAGACACCTTCATAAATTTTGTTGAACTTCGAGTGTAACTTTAAACGGGAAGTTGGGGCTACTTTCATAGGTTCTGGCAGCAGATGTTGGTTCCTTTGACCATATTCTCGTTGCTTAAAACTACCAGAGGCCCTGTACTTGTAAGCCTGGACTGGTCCACCTTGCGGCATAGGCACATCTGTCATTAGCCGCTTCCGCTTCATGTGCAAGTGCTAATGCGGAGGGCATGTCTTTGGGTTGGAATACTGCGAATTTTAAGGGCTTCCTTGGCCAGGAGACGAAAGTATGAAGAAGAGCATCACTCCCAAAGGTCTCATTCAACACGGCAGCAGCAAAAGGCGTGTGTGACATTAAAATTTTATTTGTGAGAAGCGTTAGATTTTTCTAATTTTCATCGAATTCCTATAACCCCTGCGCATTCGCTGTTATGTATGTTTCTAAAAGTTTTCCGTCACTACTGTCAGTATGCGCCCGGGGGTACTAGCTAGACTTTCCTTATATCGCTTATTTTGGCAACCTTACAATCACAAAATAATATTGCTCTGGCCATTGCATCATCTGGAATTGCGGTAACACTTTTGGATGGTGGTCGAACAACTCATTCAGCATTGAAGCTACCATTGAATTTACAAAACACAGACTCCAATAAGCAACATCAACGAAAACGCAGTCGAAGCGCTTGATCGTACGCTGCGTGATATATGAGGAAAAGCACGGATTTTCGGTAGAGCACTCATTTTATTAAAACGTTTATCAAAAACGTTGATGTCAACACCATCATCATCACTATTCTGAAGTTGTCAACTATCCAACTGAATTCTTGAATTCCCTCGATTTTCCAGGCTTGCCACCGCACGTTCTCATCATTCTCCTTCTGTTGAAATCTTGCCGCCTAAGGATAAAGTCCATACTGCTGAGCAGAAACTTTGTGAACACTTAAATAAAACTACTCAAAGACTGTTGTCGGTTCGTATGCCGTTCAAATCTGACCGTCATCAAACCGTTATAAACCATTTGAAGAAGCTTGGAGTCACTAAGAAGCTCGATGTATTGGTCTCACACGAATTGACGCAAAAAAAAACATCTTTGACCGTATCGACGCATGCGAATCGCTTCTAAATCGCCACAAAATCGACCTGTTTTTGAAGAGTATGGTGACTGGCGATGAAAAGTGGGTCACTTACGATAACGTAAGGCGCAAACGGTCGTGGTCGAAAAGCGGTGAAGCGGCCCAGACGGTGGCCAAGCCTGGATTGACGTCTAGGAAGGTTCTTCTGTGTGTTTGGTGGGATTGGCAGGGAATAATCCACTATGAGCTGCTCCCCTATGGCCAAACGCTCAGTTCGGACCTGTACTGCCAGCAACTGGACCGCTTAAAGACAGCACTCATACAGAAGAGGCCATCTTTGATCAACAGAGGCCGAATTGTCTTCCACCAGGACAACGCCAGGCCACACACATCTTTAGTGACGCGCCAGAAGCTCCGGGAGCTCGGATGGGAGGTTCTTTTGCATCCACCGTATAGTCCGGAACTCGCACCAAGTGATTACCACCTGTTTCTGTCCATGGCGAACGCGCTTGGTAGTCTGAAGTTGGCCACAAGAGAGTCCTGTGAAAATTTGATCTCCGAGTTTTTTGCCAATAGGGAAGCGAGCTTCTATGAGAGGGGCATTATGAAGTTGGCATCTCGTTGGGAACGCGTCATCGAACAAAACGGCGCATATTTGACTTGAATCGCATTATTGTAAGCAATTTTATGAACAATTGAAAATTCAATAAAAATACCGCAAGACTTTTTTGACAACCTAATATTAATAGGCCACACGTCTTCTACAGATGATAAAATTCCTTATGGGTCACACTATTTCAATTCACACCAATGCGTGCTGCCGCCTCAATGCACCTCAACCATGTTGAGAGTTTTAATCGATGCTTCATAGTGTGCAGACGAGATCCGTTTCAGTCTTTGAAGGCCTTAAAGTTGAATAACGTAATTGTCCAATTAACATGGTTGTCCCATGCACTGAATCCGAGATCACTCTGCATTGGATCAAATCCATTCGATAGTGCAAAAACGTTTCACAGGCTTTCGAAAAGAGTATTTAGCAAAGAGAACTGAATTTTGCATTCGAAAATATTGTAGAAGTTACCCAATCTCACGAATTCAATGACGACATAGGTGAAATTCGAAACCAGAGACCGCTATCGCCGAATATTCAGAAGTTAAATCTTTTCGAGAAGGAAAATAAATTAAATTGGTGCTATTTGACGTCGTTTCGGGTTGGGTCATAGAATTTCCGTTTTTGCTATCGAAAGGTTCGAAGTCTGGACATTACGAATTGTCATGCTGGTCCTCGAGCTCATGTAAGTCTTTTGCTTGAAAAAGTATGGTTACTCAATGCTGAAGAGTTATATCGCCAATCTGTTTGTTCGTGCATACGCTGCTTTTGATGAAAGCCGTAACTCTTCACGGACTTTTTAATGAAACAATAAAAATCAAGCCTTATACTTTGGTTAAGTTGATGTTTTTGATGAAAGCCGTACTCTTCACGGACTTTTTAATGAAACAATAAAAATCAAGCCTTATGTTTTGGTTAAGTTATTAACAAAACTTGTATTTTATCCATGCATATCATTGCAAAAATAGATGTACGTCTTGTATGTATGGCAAAGCATACCCACACATAGATAAGTACCTATTTATAAATATACATTATAAACAAATAATAAATATTAAATTTATAATTTTAAAATTCAGTAAGTATATTTTAATGATTAGAGCCACTACTCTAATGGTAAGACTTTGCCCCATGCAGACGTGTTTTTCTCAGCGCTCCTACAATGTGTTAAAAAAAATATTAATATATTAAAATAAAAGCGAAAGGACGCTGGCAGAGGTGCCAAATAGCAAGGGTCTGCTAAATATAACATCTAAACCAAAAACACATAAGGAAAACTGAACAAATGCCAGCAACCAAGCCAATAATAAGTGCGCCCGGTAAACAAACGACTCAAAGCCGCGAAAGACAACAACAGCAACAAGACTAGCGCCGACTCTCTGTTGCTCGAAACAACGCGTACTTCGTATGTCTCTCCGGAGCCAAAAAGTAGTGCAATGTCATTGACCGCGACCGAAGACGTCCACTCTCTGTCGCACCAACTCCTAACCCCTGAGCAGAGTTGCCGTTACTCAGTCTTGGAGCTCGCAATGCCGTTCCCCCTCTCCCCGATCGATGCACTGACGACAGCTTGGGCAATCTCTTCTACGGCGTCATCGGTAACTACCGTTTCTGCAAATACAACAACAACTGCGTCTACGTTGTCGTCGGCTCTCTAGCCAATTCTCTCATCGCAAGCTGAACCAACAACAACCACAGCTACTTCTATTACTACAGTTATAAAGGCAACAAAAACTACGACAACTAACCAAAACCAAAACAAAACTCAGCAAGCGGGTTCGGACATACAGGCCGGACTTGATCGGTACATTCATATCAAGCGTAAGCTCAGCCCGCAGAATAACGCCGTATGTAACAAGTCAAAAATAAACCGTGTCCAAACTGAAAATAAAATACCCGGGAATTCTAACAGCAATAGATTTGCGCTCCTAGCAGAAAATGAACCAGAACGGGCTCAGGAGACCCAACCGAAACCTAAGCTCCCACCAATTTACTTTAGATAGAAAATCACAAACGCCCTTGTAAACAAAATTGTTGCGCTGACTGGGGACGGAAACTTTCATGTCGTTTCGGTCACAAAAGGGGATATCCATGAAACCAAGCTTCAGACCAAATCTGAAGAACCTAGAGTAAGCTAGGAAAAGCTACTACACGTATCAACTTAAAAGCAGCAAGGGCTTGCAAGTGGTAATAAAAGGAATCGAGCCCGACGTAACCGCAAAGGAAGTTATCGATGCTCTCAAGGAAAAAAGGTTCTCTGCAAAAAACGTTAGTAATATTGTGAACAGGAAATAAGAGCGGCAACCACTCTTCAGGGTCGAGCTCGAGCCAGACAGCAAAGTCCTGAAGAAAAATGAAGTGCATCCCATTTATAATCTGCTATACCTATTGCACCGAAGAATTACCGTGGAAGAGCCACATAAAAGAAACGGCCCAGTACAATGCACAAATTGTCAGGACACACCAGGGCTTACTGTTCACTTCGAACAATCTGTGTAGCTTGTGGAGACTTCCACAATAGAAAAAAGATGCCCTTCGATCAGGGACGGAAAACCCACTCCAGCCTAATCTAGGAAACGCTCAGCAGGCTCAGTCGCAAGGCACTCTGGAATCTATGATGATCACCATGCACCAAAGTATGATGGAATTCATGTCATTCATGAAAACGACCATGCAAACTCTGGTTCATAACCAGAACATGGTGCTACAGCTACTTGTAGCTAAACAGTCCAAATAACAGATGGCAAATCTACGAATAACGATGTGGAACGCCAATGGCGTTTCACCGCACAACCATGAAGTAACACAGTTTCTGAATGATAATCATATCGACATTATGCTACTGGCAGAGACGCACCTCACAAACAAATACAACTTCCAAGTAAGAGGGTACACTCTCTACCGCACTGATCATCCAGATGGTAAAGCCCACGGCGGAGCCGGCATCCTAATCAGGGAACGCATCAGGCACCACTTTCACCGAAGTTTTGCAACTAATTATTTGCAAGCCACGTCTATTGAAGTGCAGTCAGGCAACGGAAACCTCGCCATAGCCGCTGCCTACCGCCCACCTCGCTTAACAATTTCTGAAACACAATTCATGGACTTCTAAACCTGCTTGGAGATCGTTTTATAGCCGCAGGGGACTATAATGCCAAACACACGCACTGGGGATCACGCTTTGTGACTCCCAAAGGAATGCAATCATAAAACCGAACAACAAATAAGACTTCGTAATAGACTTTGCGGTGACAAAAAACATTCCCCACAATTTAATAAGCGCCAGAGCACTTTCGGACCTGTCGTCAGACCACTCGCCAGTGCAAATAACAAATAACAAAGCACAAAAACTGCAGATGACCCCCACAGGTTGACGTCGCACAGAACCAACTGGATAAAATACAAAAAGTATGTAAGCACACACATCAAATTAAACCCTCAATTAAACCTCGCAGCGGACATCGACGGCTCTACGGATGCTCTTGAAGAAGTATTCGTGGAGGCAGCCACTATCGCAACACCACAAGGCAGGGAGTTGCAAACCAACCACCTCAAAACTAATCAAATTGAACGGCTAGTCCTAGAAAAGAGGAGCCTGCGACGTGCAAACCAACAGATAGCCGTCATCAAAACAACGTCTTAATAAAGCCACTCGCACACTAAATCGAGCTCAAAAGCAAAAAGCAGTAAAGGCACACCTGCGGTATATTAAAAAACTTTCGCCAACGAGTACAAAACATCCTCTGCGGAGGGCTCATCCAAATCTGAGCTCCCCTATCGAAACAGTCACGCCGATAAGAAATTCATCTGGCAGCTGGGTCCGCAGCGAGCCTAAACTTTTGCTTTATATCTCAGAAACGTCTTCCAGCCAAACCCTGCCACTGGTTCATTTATACTACCACAAATCGAATCTGAATCCATTTCCCTGCCTCTATTGTTTCAGCCGAAGGAGATCGCGAAAGTCATTGGGGAACTGAAACAGAAAAAGGCCCCTGGCGGTGACCAAATAACCCCAAAAATTATAATCGAACTTCCAAACTCTGCTATTAAGGTTATTTGTAAACTCTTCAATGGGATCATGACACTTTGCTACTATCCAAAAAAATGGAAAAAATCTATTGTCATTATGATACCGAAGCCCATAAGACCATACAATTTTTTCATCCTACAGACCAATCAGTCTATTATCGTATCTGTCTAAGTTGTTCGAAAAATGTCTTCTAACCCGCATAATACCATATCTAGAAGCACACAATGTTATCCCTGCTCATCAATTTGGCTTCCGTCAAAACAATGGAACAATTGAACAAGTAAACAGAATAACATCAGAAATTCGCACAGCCTTTGGGCATCGGGAATACTGCCACGCAATATTCCTCGATGTATGTCAAGCCTTTGATCGAGTACGGCTAAATGGTGTCATACACAAAATTAAAACACACTTGCCTGGATACACTCATAAGCTTCTTGAGTCGTATCTATACAACAGAACCTTCGCAGTAAGGTGCAACACAGCAACATCCGGCGACTACATTATCAAAGATGGAGTCCCACAAGGAAGCGAGACAGGGCCTACTCTGTTCCTCCTATACACATCGGATATTCCCACGAATGAGCAGCTAACAACATATACGTTCGCTGACGACACCGCAATTTTAAGTCGATGGGGGAGCCCAGGCCGAGCCACAACACAGCTTGCAAATCACCTCCTCGTAGTAGAGAGGTGGCTATCTGATTGGTGGATTAAAATAAATGAACGAAAATGTAAACAAATAACGTTTACCCTCAAAGGCAAACCCGCCCTCCACTATCATTGAATAACACGCAGATTCCCCAAGTTAACGATGTAACGTATCTCGGCGTCCACCTTGACAGACGACTAACCTGGAAAAGACACATCCAATGCAAGAAAGAACATCTAAAACTGAAAGCCAACAGCCTCCACTGGATTCTTAACGCCCGTTCTGCGTCTGAAATACAAGGTCTTGCTCTACAACTCTACCCTCAAGCCCATCTGGACATATGGCTCCCAGCTATGGGGGAACGAACATAGACATTATACAGCGCGTCCAATCAAAAACCCTCCGAATTATTACTGGGGCACCATGGTATATTGGCAATCAAAACATTCAATGGGACCTAGGCATTCTTACCGTAAAAGATGAAATAGACAAACAAAAAGCGTCCTACAATGAAAAACTCTCTGCACCCCAATCTCCTCACAAGAAGCCTGACTTGGGTTCCCAGCCTATCCCGTCTACAACACAACGACCTGCCAAGCCAGCAATAACTTTTGGGCCCCCTATATTAGTCATATGACTGTTAGTTAGATTAATTAATTTTAAGATTTGATACACTTATTGGTAGTCTCCAAAGCAGAGGATCCAATAAATAAATAGCAAAAGTTAAAAACAAAAAAACGACTACCAACCACCAAGTTAAGTTATTCGCGAAGGCATTTTTTTCCGAGGAACCGATAATTACAAAATAGGGTTGTACTGTGTTAAGTGAAGTACGAGCCGTTAGGATCCTTCAGAAATTTTTAAGCCGAGTCAATTTATCTATGACCGCCCAGCTCCCCACCTGTCCGTTCGTAGAACATGTTTAAATAAACCCCAAAGCAGCCCATGTAGTTGCACAGTTCTACAGTAGACATAGGTTTGGCTGCGACGCTAGTTTCCTTAGCCGCCAAGAATTATCCAGGAGGGCGAGCTCACTTTTTTTTTACCAGACCTTGTTCCTCATCGGTTATATTCAGGACTCTATTTTGGTCGCTTAGCAAAAAGAGCTAGAGAAAATGTATTGAATATTCAGTTAATAATCGGATATTCCGAATATTATAAAAAAATAATTAATAATTATATTATCAATAACTGCGGTTTTTGAGTCAAAACGTATTGTACTAGTGGTACGAAAAAGTGACTTACATACTATGTATTTATATAACATTGATATATTTATCTACAAAATTTATAACATTTAGTAGAGAATTAAAAGGGTCTTAACAGAAACTATAAATCAACCTTATAGCTTAATGTGTTCAAGCGTTTAAATTTGTACATTTTTTCGATTTTAAGTTGGCTTTCCGAATACTTTCTTAGTCTACTGTACGTGATTATGCTTATTCAAGTCTGCTCTCCGCTGTTGCTTATTTCCTATTGCCTGTCCGCGTGATCTGCATCAGATCGCGGACCATCGCCTCTCTCTGTAGGGACTCAGAGACTCTCTCTGGCACTGGTTCCCACATCCCTCCTTTGTTGACCAGACCCATATGATGTGTTGCTCTGCTCGGGAGTACCAAACGATAAGAGTTGATGTCTCATCCCTGAATCCGCTGTAGTCGATGCTGGATCCAGTAAGTCCCTTTTTGTACTTACAGGGGGAATTGTTTTTAAATCACCCCTTAGAACCCCTTATAAAATGATTTCCTCCTCTTGACAGTTATACAATATTAGCTTGGCGCTCTCTGACTTCATACTTTATAGTATAAATGTTTGATGCCAACTTATTTGGGAATACTAAATTCTTCATACGAAATTGATCGCCCACCTGAATGCTAATCTCTTTCGCCCCTATCTTCCTATCAGCTTCTATTTTCCCTTTATGTTTTTGAACGCAGTCATTGTCTTTCTCTTCAGAGTCGCGAATCTCACACAATACGTCTTGCACGTTTCAAATGTTGTTCCTTTTATATTGTCTCCCGTTATCCTTTCGTAAATATCCCAAATCCCCAAACCCAATCGACATAATATTTCTTTCATGGCCCTTATAATTCCTGCCGATGTTAAGGACTGTAGAACTTTGATTTCCATATAACAGGAATAATAGTCAATAAGCACTAGGACGTATTTGCCACTCGCTAAAGAGCTTCATGGGCTTCTTGGAAAAACAGTTCTGCATGGGAGCCGGCCTTGATGGTTGAGACACTAGAATACAATCTTTGCATATCGATCGATACTGTGACACCACACTGTTACTCTCAATCAACGTTTCATGACCGACTCCTTCGTGAGCTAGTTCTAGGACTCTTTTCTGCAGATTTGTTGGAATATGGGATATAATGAAATGGATACGAACTGTTCTAAGAACCGCTATCCCACGAGTTGACATCCAAACGGATCATCGCGTACACGATTTCCTCATCAACATACGACCTTCCGTAGCAGCCTCCGTAAGTTCTTTATCCAGAACTTCTGCCGGATCGCTCCAATAGTTCCCTCTATGTTTTGGTGGCACATCCTTTCATGGTGATGCCGCACAATCATCTCCGCCAGTGCCTCCTTGTGAGACATTATGATCGGCCGACGCGCGCTGTATGGCACGCACATCGCGTCGTCGATGCTTCCGCTGGCTCGCATTGCTCCGTCCTCGTCGAAGTACGGGGACAACCCGTACAGTTGGCTGCCATTGGCGGCATTTCCTTGGCTGTCCTCAGCGAACGATTCTCGCTACGATTGCCTTAGCACACTCCATCGAAGTCAGTCCGTGGTCCTCTCGATCGAATAAATCTAAGCACCCATGCGGTGCTCCTTATCAACCAGTTGTAGCTCGAAAAGCTCTGTAAGGATATAAAGTTCGCCATGACGAAGGCAAACTTATATTTCATCTCCTCTTCATCTGGTGTCGGGGTAATCCAGTCCTCAGTCGATCGCGACCAGCTCATCTCTGGTCCTCTTAGAAATGGGGGACCGCTAACCCACCGCGGTAAGTCTTGCACGGCCTTGATGGTTGAGACACTAGAATACAATCTTTGCATATCGATCGATACTGTGCCACCACACTGTTACTCTCAATCGACGTTTCATGACCGACTCCTTCGTGAGCTAGTTCTAGGACTCTTTTCTGCAGATTTGTTGGAATATGGGATATAATGAAATGGATACGAACTGTTCAAAGAACCGCTATCCCACGAGATGACATCCAAACGGATCATCGCGTACACGATTTCCTCATCAAAATCGATCTCCAGTGTATTCCACAACTTGAAATATCTTACTTTCCGTTATTTTCCAGCTGGAATTTGATGCTCGTAATTCGCTTAATCGGGATAGTCTGTCTGCAATATTCTCCTTGCCAACTTTGTATATTACTTTTAGCTTAAACGATTGCAAGAGCAAAAGCAACGTTCAATTAAAGTTGGTTTTAAAGTTGGCTTAAAAATAGTTTCTAACGGCTTGTTACCAGTCATCAGCTCGAATTCTAATCATGCTAAAAAAACAAGAAGAAACAGTAAAGTCGAGTACACAATTTTAAAATATTTAATTTGCTAGTAGAAACTCACAAAGCGCCACCTATTGTCGAAGAAAGCATGTTGATTAACTGACAGTGACGTCACTGGCCATGTGAGGTCGGATCAAAACTAAGGGCAAGTTGCAGTGGCATCTCTTAAATATGTTTTATTAAGCACATCTTTCTAGATCTTATTGTTCCCGAACTTTTTGCATTTTTGGTTTTCCGGATTTTGTGGGCGTGACTAAAAAAAAATGAAAAAATTAATTCGAACTTTCTAACACTTATAGTTACCGAGATATCAGCTTTTCTAAAAACTGCGGAAACCGTCTTTTGAGCTTGGTGGGCGTAAGAGTGGGTGTGGCCGGATAATGATATCACCATAAGATGCGCTGGCATCTAAATATTATACATACTAAATTTCAATTTTCTAGCTCTAATAGTTCCTGAGATTTCACCAGCTTTAGTTTTTCCTGATTAGTCGTGGCAGGATGCTGATATAAACTTGCGCTGCGTATGGACCTCAAGAATCTTCATGCTTAATCTCAACTTTGTATCTCTTATAGCTCCTAAGATTTCAGTGTTCATACGGACATGGGTCAATCGACTTCGCTACTGATTATGATCTAGAATATATTTATTATACTTTATGGGGTCGGAAACTTTTCATTCTACCTGTTACATTCTTTTCAACGAATCTAGTATACCCTTTTACTCTACGAGTTACGGGTATAAATATAACCTTCCAACCGCGCATATTAAGGCGAGACTTCCTTTTTCGGTCTGAGAGTATCATTTCTCTATGTCGGATAAACTGCGACTTCCAATTGAATGTATGATGCTAAGAGTTTCTGAAGTCTTCTTTGAAAGATTTCAGGAGCAGACTTAACGCAAAACATAAGTGTTTTGTACCTAAAAAGCGCTCTTCCGTACTAGTCTTGTAAAATATATTTCGCCCTTCAATATGGTCATAAAAGTTACGAATACTGGTAGTGGGTTATTTTTTCTCAAAACTGCTTTATTTTCCAGGCTGACGTCTATCCATATTTATTGGTGGTATCCAAGGACTTGTTCAATGATATCAAGGGCAAGAGCTTCTTTAAATTTTAATGTTACTTTATCCTTCAGTGCAATTTGGTTGTTGAGTTGGTTTAATGTCTGGATTTATGGATGACTTCACTGGTAATGCTTTCCACTTTGTTAACGGGGTAATTTTTTTATTAGTTTGACTTCGAGCCCGAGACATAAAACATTTAATTTGAGTGCTGCGTCCCTTCCCAGTACTGATTGCGTTCCGTTTTTTATTACGAAAAATTAAGCAAACACCATAGGATTTTGATTAATTGATATAGGAGCTCCGAAAACGCAAATTACTTGCAGCAACTTTCGTGAAGCTTATCCTTTGAACTGATTCGTTGAATTTGGCCGCACGTTGAATACAGTTCCTTTATCCAACTGAAGATATGACCACTTTTTTGGGCTTATTATGTTATAGCGGAATCCCGAGTCAAATACTATTGACAATTAGCCAATTAGCCGTAGCCGAAAATTGAGAGCAAGAGCAGAGCAGAGCAAAAAATATTTTTTTTGTGCTACGAGGATGTAATAGCCAAGAGCCGTCTTGTTCTGTTTTGGTAGTCACTTCTGTTAACATAAATTTACACCTAATTGGCATAAAGTTATTGTTATTCTTAAAATACTTTTCATAAACAATATATATAAGTTAGAATACTTTGTCATCGGCCTTGATTGCATGTAACTGATTTAGTTTTAAATGTTGTTTTATTATCTGAGCTAACATTTAGGAAGTGAATGTTTGCTCCGATATTGTCTGTCATGTCTCAATTTATTTCTGAATAAGATGCAATTTTCAACTCTGATTTCATTACCAATTTTATTTATTGCTTACTAAATTCGTTTAATGGTTTCTCGGACAAAATTATGGTCGCTGTACTTTTTATCTTTTGGGTTGTTGATCCTGTTGGAGATTGTAAATATTGTTAGTGCCCACGGTTGTATTCTTAAGTTTGGGAAATGCCTTCGGAACACTAGTCGATATCGCAACTTGGTTAGCGATATCAAAGATAACAAGAGTGTGTGTTGGAGATAGTCTTTTATTCTGAAATATGTACATTAGTTAGCCAAACCTGAAATACAATTAGTATTTCTCTCTCTGTGATGGCGCAAATCGGTTTAGGCCAGGCCGCCAATTTTAGGCTCGTAAGCCCGATTTTGTGTGACCGAATATTATGACCCTAGAAATCCTCACACAAATAATACTGAATACTAAATTCAACCTTAACTATCGTTAGCTCTAATCCGTTCGGCGCCATGCTCAGCTGGGTTCGCTGAGAAATTAAAGATCCACTCGACTCCTTTGGACGACACCTCGCCTTGGATCTGTACAGGCTCAAACACTTCGCTGTCGCGCCCTCCGTAGCATGCAAGCGTTGCATTTGCTCCTCACCTTCCGTAGCAGCCTTCGTAAGTTCTTTATCCAGAACTTCTGCCGGATCGCTCCAATAGTTGCCTCTATGTTTTGGTGGCACATCCTTTCATGGTGATGCCGCACAATTATCTCCGCCAGTGCCTCCTTGTGAGACATTATGATCGGCCGACGCGCGCTGTATGGCACGCACATCGCGTCGTCGATGCTTCCGCTGGCTCGCATTACTCCTCGTCGAAGTACGGGGACAACCCGTACAGTTGGCTGCCCTTGGCGGCATTTCCTTGGCTGTCCTCAGCGAACGATTCTCGCTACGATTGCCTTAGCACACTCCATCGAAGTCAGTCCGTGGTCCTCTCGATCGAATAAATCTAAGCACCCATGCGGTGCTCCTTATCAACCAGTTGTAGCTCGAAAAGCTCTGTAAGGATATAAAGTTCGCCATGACGAAGGCAAACTTATATTTCATCTCCTCTTCATCTGGTGTCGGGGTAATCCAGTCCTCAGTCGATCGCGACCAGCTCATCTCTGGTCCTCGTAGAAATGGGGGACCGCTTACCCACCACGGTAAGTCTTGCACGGCCTTCAGCGGCCTCGACGCATGATCTGCCACGTTTCGGCAGACGGAATCCATCTTCATTGGGACGCCTTCGTGAATTCTAAAATCTCTGCCAACCGGTTTCCGACCCTGCTTGTATCTCCGGTGGTTGTTGCTTATCCGGTGCAGAACGGTCGGAACTTCTCAATTTTGCTCATTCCTTGCCGCCAGTTCTTAAAGGCTGTGGCTAACTCGTCTGGTAATGTCTCGTCCTAGCTGACTCCTCTACGCCAAATCTCTCTCATCAATAATTTGGCGGTCGCCACATAGCAGCTCAAGAATCCAATCGGGTCGAACGAAGACATGACATCGCGTCTCATTTTTCATTCGATGTTGACGAGTCTCTTAAGTGCCATACTGTTGCTCTCTGGCAGTCTCACTTCGCCGTCTCTCCATAGCAGCCCGGTCTCATATCTCATATTATATATCCAGGATACTCAGGGCTCGTGCGACGCCGCCATCTGAGACTGACAGCGCCAGCTTCACTCCTCCAACTGCGACTGACTGTGCCGGCTTCACTCTCAATTCTCAATCTCTAAATAATCGCTGACCATATTCTCCAGAAGATTATCATGTGGTACGGCTAGAAGGTACGATCCCTGAAGCGGTGAGCGCGCCTTTCCTTCCAACGGTCTATACAACACCCAAGCAAGTGAGGTGGATACTGCATATGACCGTCCAGATCCATAGCTTCTGGTTCTGAGGGGTTTATCTGGATGCGCATGATCCAGTCCAATCAGGATCCTTTGCGTTGACTTGTTGTAGGTCCTCACACAGCCCCGTCGCCTCAGACTACAGGTTACTTGCCGCTTTCCTTCAGCCGTCAGGAAACATTCCACTTTCCTTCGGAGTCTGTGATCGCTACCCACCGCCAGCCACATTAGTATATTTGGCCGGGCAGTCAGTTGCAGTGGTCGTGGTGATCTGAGTGGCAAAAACACCCGAGACGTCCAGTCTGGGGCTCCGCCGGGCCAAGGGCTTCGTGGGCATCTTGTCGCAGAGTTCGAATAAAAACAAATAACGCCGCCTGGCCGATCAAGAGGAATGCCTTCCGAACACTCAATGACAATGTCGACGATATGAAGTGTTTTATTCTAAAATATTGACTTCAGATAACTTAATCTAAAAAAATAAATTGCGCTAATTTAAGCTCGCAATTTCTTCGTTTTAACGTGACCGAATAACCCGATCATCAAATTCTCACTATTTGAGATGGAGAAATATCGATGCCAACATCGATGACATCGATGTTTTCGAAACATCGATGTTTTTCCGTCTCTAAGGCACATCAAGGAAGATTTAATTTAATGACGACGGTTTTAAAAAGTTAGTTAAAAAATACTTCTGCGTACTTCCCGCATCCTTGATTGAGTCTGAAAGAGTGGTCAGTAAGGCTGGAAAATTTATAAGTGTGCGTCGCTCGAGGCTATTATCGACCGTTGTCAATAAGTCCCTTATTTAACAAAAGCAAACATGTAAATAATATGTAAGTTAACACCGGCCAAACGCCCCCTTCCCTTCACCGCCTCTCGACCCGGATACCAGACACCGCGACTTCCCTCATCACCCCACTCAGCCAACCCGACGACCAGCAGAGACACACCAGCGGTAGTGCAAACACCAAACGTCAGCAGCGTCAGAGCGACAGCGCAGCGACAGAACGTCAACGGCAGAATTGCACCGGCAGAATTGCAACGGCAGTAGCGTGAGAATGGAAGAGCACTGACCGCCCGCTAGCTGCCTCAGCAATACCTGCCGCTACCCCTTCCCATCGCTGCGGCCAACCCAAAATGCAGAGCTAGCACCTGGAGGTTAGCAACTCGTTGGCCCAAATATCCAGAACCGCTGCTATCAGCAGCGCGACAATGGAAGAGCACTGACCGATCGCTAGCTGTCTCAGCCATAGGTTCCCCTACCCCTGCATACGGACGGAAATGCAACACCAGCACCTGGAGCATAGCAACACTTTGGCCCAAAACCCCCAAAACCGCTGCTGTCAGCATCGGACCGCTGCAACCGCTCTGCCAGCGTTATGCAGCCAACAAGCCAGCCAAAGTTATGATTTAGACTTACTTCGATTTGTACCCCCAAAGCCAGCACATCTTGATTTATTGTTAATAAAACCATTGTAACGTGTAAACACGATTTACTGTTTTATTTTAAAGTAGCATCGTTGAAATTAATTTGCGAGCTGCGAAGGACGAAGGGACTTGTAACTAGAAACACGAGAATGCAGATATCACTAACTAGGTAATATCCGGGGGAATACTCCCCCCTCTGGCCATGTCTGGCCATAACTGGCGCCCGAACAGATTCCACTTTCTTTCGAAAGTGGGACCCAAGGACCCCCCAAAAAAAAATAAAAAGAAAACGAGAAAGAAAAAAGAAACAAATAAAGTGAAAAATATGTGAATAAATAAAAGCTAAAAAAAAGAAAGCGTTGTGCGTGTTCGTGTAAAAAATATAATTGGAATTGAATCACATTTACCCGCTGCGGTGAGGATGCGGCCGTTTAGAGCAGGCATTCCCCACGGGCGCAAAAAAATTTGTGAATAAACTTAGTACCTGCCGCGGCGATCTGTCCACGTACCCTGTGACGCGGCATATTCGCGGGCACAAAACACTAAGTAATATAAAACAAAAGAAGCGATAATCCACTGCGGCGATAAGTCCACACCATTGGGTAGCTTATTCGCGAGTGTAAAAATTGCAATTTTAATTAAATAAACACAGACAACCGCTGCGGCAATTAATTTGCGAGCGGCAAAAATTATAAACCAATTTTGAAATAAAAAGGAAGAAGAAAATGTTTTCCAATTATAAAAAATGTGTCGTGTAAGTGGCAATCTGCTGGAAAGGCTAACGGATGTGGAATGCATCCAGAAAAAGCTGCCCAGTGGATTGTATGGCAACCGTACCTTAGTAGGCACAATGCCAAAACGGATAAATACGGACCACCGCGCCGATAAACACAATTACACAGAAATACAAAATAAAATACCAAAACAAAGAAAAAGAAAACACGAATTGTATTAAAAATCGCACAACGCTCAAACGAAAACTACAATTTTTTTCCCCAAACAAAAAGAAAATCACATACTAATTACAATCAAATTTCAGAATAATAATCCTGTAAGAAGAAAACAGAAGACTTCGAAAGACTAGAAACACTGAAAGATTACAACCTCATAAACAAGAGAAAGGAGGAAAATACTGAGGGTAAGTGAAACGATTCTTTAAACGCACGTCTGTTATTACTAGTAAAAAAATACAAATTAAATAGAAATTAATTAACAAAAACGCGGAAAACTGTTGCTAAATTCCCTGCTTCGACCCAAAATTAAATAAAGAAAAAAACCTGAGAAAAATTTAACTATAAAAATGGAGGAAATGAAAGAAGTTTTAAACCGCCTTGATGCTACCATTTCGGCCTTAACCAGTCAGATGGTGAGCATGAAGGAAGAGGTTAGGAAAATAGGAAATAGGGTGAACGTTTTAGAAAATGATTTCGAGCGACGCAACCCGGTACCAGAGATACCGCTACCATTAATGCGTCCGCGTACGGAGTACGAACTCAAGGAGTCTTCGGCCGTACCGGATTGCGTAAGGGAGCTTGTGACTTTCGAGGGAGATTCCGAGAAATACAACTATTGGATTAATAGGGCTCAATCTATCATTAACGATTTCGAGGTCGTACGGGAGAAACCCCTATATAGGTCAGTCCTTATTCAGATTAGGCAAAAAATTAGGGGCAACGCTGACATGGCACTCAATGCCTATAACGTGCGGGAAGACGATTGGGCAGAGGTCAAACGTGTATTGGCATTACACTTTGCCGATAAACGAGACGTTGGTACGCTTGAGTACGAACTAGCTCAAATGACCCAGGGAGGCCAAAAACTGGACGATTTCTACCTAAGAATCAATAATCATGTCTCGCTCATAATGAATAAAATTAAGAGCATGAATTATTCTGCAGAGATAACCGATGCTTTTCTTGCCGGTCAAAGGGACAAGGCCCTTAATGCTTTTATAAGGGGAGTAAACGGAGACGCTTCTAGGCTACTGATAATCCGTAAGCCTGCGGACGTCCACGAGGCATACTCTATTTGCCTAGAGTTACAAAAAATGGAACCGAGGAACCCTGCACCAAGAGCGCCTTTTTTTAGACAGACCTTTAGCCAAAGTCCCCAGAACTATAGACCTATCGCACCAAGGTTCCCCCAGACGAATCAGTTTAACAATAACCATTTAAATCATAGGGTACAGATTAATTCGGGACACAACTTTGCTCCCAGCGGAAGCCCGCAGAGCCCCCCAAGATTCCAGGGAACTAGAGCAATTAAACATGAGTCAAATCATTCAGGACAAAGTTACAGATCAAACTTTAACTCGCGTCAAGGAGAGGCTGGTGGCATCAAGCGAAGCCCGAGCACTAATTCCAATTTAAACCCCTTCCGTAAAGCCCAAAGGCTTTACCATATCCAATCCACTCCATCATCAGACCCCGTTCCCAACGAGCGTTATCAACAACATTCTGGTAATGAGGGGGAGGAGATGGAACACCCATCGCAAGGGGTAGAACATTGCTCTCCCTTGGAGGAGATACAGTGTATTGGCGATGGTGAACAAAATTTTATGACCGACGCCTCTCTAGTATACCATACATAGAGTATGAGACCAAAACAAGGTCGGGAAAAATCTTTCATAAATCCCATTTAAGAAATTAATTTTTTTTTTTTTTTCAACAGCATAGTTTATATTTTTCTCGACAGGGAACACTGGCAACAGCGTATCATAATTCCTCAAAACATTGAAATTCATCTATACAAAAGTGCGTACTGAGCGTTTCACTGACCCATAACCTCCTTTAAACACAAACAAACAATTAAACATTAGTAATAAGCAGGAAAACTCAATAATTCAATTCTTAGTTTAAGTTAAACAAAAACAAGAAAAACCTCTGATAACAGGGGAACAATTAATTAAAACGATATTTAACCACATCGAATAAAATTTTTTAGTAATAAGAACATACAGGAAAATACCAAGAACACGAACACAAACATTAGGCTTAAGACAAAGAAACTATTTTATTATAAGAATCTACATTTCATGTGCACGTAATCCCCTGCCGACGTTACAAGTGCGTCTACAATCTACGAGGCGACAACCCTCCATATTTTCAAATATGATGCACCGGTTGTCCCCTTACAACAAGGTACCGTCTGGAGGACCAACGGCGTTTTCAAACTGGCTCACGTCATCAACCTAGGCCACATGCAGCAACTCATCGACCAGGTGGCAAACGAGGCTATGGTGGTAACCGACCAACGTATCAACGCACTAGTTGACCACTATCTGCAACACGCTTCAGAAGGAATATCGCGCATGGTTGGCGCACCTACACGAAGACAACGCTCAATCGACTGGATAGGATCAGCCTGGAAATGGGTCGCGGGATCGCCGGACAAATCGGATTGGAATGCCATCTTGAAAGAGGAGAACAGCTTGGCAAGAAACAACAATCAGCAGATTCGCATCAATACTAGATTGTTCGACACAACACACGAGTCGCTCCAAAAGTTGAACGACGTCATCGGGAGAGTCAACGCAATAGATGGGGACTTCCACGTGACGACGGCCGTTCTCCATAAAGCAATTATTATAGCGGACCAGGTCAATAAAATACTGAGGGCCTGCCAACTTGGAAAAACTGGAGTGGTCAACACGAATCTCCTGGACCACGACGAGGTCGACACAATACTAGCGGAGGTGGACAGCCTCCCTTATCAAAACGTTGTCGAGGCCGTCGAATTCTCTAAACCAACAATCCTGACAAACGGCACCGCTCTCTTGTACATCTTGGCTATGCCCAAGGTAGTGGATAGGAGGTACAGACTAATGAGGATCTACCCAACGATATCCGATGGGAAACAAGTTGTTCTGAAGTACAACACATTGGCGATGGACCGCCTGGAAACATATGCCCTCCTCGGAAAGTGTATATCCATCGGCAACACAACGGTCTGCAGAGAAAAGGACTTGTTGAAATTGGAGGAAGACGGTTGCATACCCAGACTGTTAAAAGGAGGTCAGGCCGAATGCGACTATCTGATGATCAACCAGGAAAAGGTGGACCTAATCGATGACGGCACACTCTTCCTAACCAACTTCAATGGAACAATATCCACACCAGCCAAGAAGTACAAATTGGAGGGATCGTATGTCATACAATTTGACAACGAAACAATCTCAATCGGCGACCGGAACTACAGCAGCTACTCTTCAACACACCTTATGGCAATGCCCGCCGTGCTAACCCAGGTAAAGACAACGGGTTACGAGCTCTCGCTAAAATATGTCCACGAATTCAGCATGGAGAACCTAAAGAAGTTATCTGTGATGTCAGATGAGATTTGGATATCCTTTTCAGTGGAGATAGTCATAGCCCCTCTCCATTATGACAACGGTATTCATCGTTTGGAAGAAGATAACGTCGACCAAAGGAATCCCTAAACTTCGAGACCCGCCTGCAAACCTGGAAGCGCAGGATACTCTGGAACCCGCAACCAAAGCCTAATAATCTGTGGGACACAGATCTTGTGGTGGGGAGGAGTTAACACCGGCCAAACGCCCCCTTCCCTTCACCGCCTCTCGACCCGGATACCAGACACCGCGACTTCCCTCATCACCCCACTCAGCCAACCCGACGACCAGCAGAGACACACCAGCGGTAGTGCAAACACCAAACGTCAGCAGCGTCAGAGCGACAGCGCAGCGACAGAACGTCAACGGCAGAATTGCACCGGCAGAATTGCAACGGCAGTAGCGTGAGAATGGAAGAGCACTGACCGCCCGCTAGCTGCCTCAGCAATACCTGCCGCTACCCCTTCCCATCGCTGCGGCCAACCCAAAATGCAGAGCTAGCACCTGGAGGTTAGCAACTCGTTGGCCCAAATATCCAGAACCGCTGCTATCAGCAGCGCGACAATGGAAGAGCACTGACCGATCGCTAGCTGTCTCAGCCATAGGTTCCCCTACCCCTGCATACGGACGGAAATGCAACACCAGCACCTGGAGCATAGCAACACTTTGGCCCAAAACCCCCAAAACCGCTGCTGTCAGCATCGGACCGCTGCAACCGCTCTGCCAGCGTTATGCAGCCAACAAGCCAGCCAAAGTTATGATTTAGACTTACTTCGATTTGTACCCCCAAAGCCAGCACATCTTGATTTATTGTTAATAAAACCATTGTAACGTGTAAACACGATTTACTGTTTTATTTTAAAGTAGCATCGTTGAAATTAATTTGCGAGCTGCGAAGGACGAAGGGACTTGTAACTGGAAACACGAGAATGCAGATATCACTAACTAGGTAATATCCGGGGGAATACTCCCCCCTCTGGCCATGTCTGGCCATAACTTGTATATTATATATGCCGGCGCATTGAAACTGCGTGGTTGTGAATGTATGTGTGAGCTTGTGCGAATTCGCATTTTCAGGTGTTTCGCTGGAATAGTAATATCGCAGCAACTTCTTGCGCTGCGAGTGTGTGGTAGCCAGGCAACCGTTGCCTGCATGTTGTAGCTTTGCGAAGTGTCGCTGTGGCGAAGCGACAGCGTTGCGTCGCTGCCGCCAAATTCTTGTCGTCTTAAAAAGTACCGTTATAGCGGGGCGACAGCGTTGTGTCACTGTCGCCGGGCGTGGTTCGATAGTAGGCACAGTAGATAGAGATTTAGACGCGGGCAGTTGCGTACTAGAACTTGGAGCTAATATAATGGAGAACAACAACTACGATCGTGATTCGACATCAGAAGTGGGATCTGGCCATCAGTCTTCAACACTAGATGGACCATGGCGTACCCTGATGGAATTGCAAAATAAAAATTTAATTGAACTAGTGAGAGCCATAAAAACCAATTGTACCTGATGCAGGGCAGAACAAAACTGTGCAACTACCCAAATTCAACCCAGACAAACCAGGCACCAACGCATCATCGTGGTGCACAACTGTTGAAATAATTTTACAGGAAAACACATTGAGAAGCAGTGCGTTGGTTATGGCTTTGAATTCAGCTTTAGAAGGAAGTGCTTCGCAACTATAGAAACACCAGCCGCTATGTTTCTTAATATGCTATCAAATCGACCGGCTGATGGAGAGAGTCTGGCCGTTCATGCAAGTTGCATGGTTACCGAATTAACGACGAAATGGCGCCAAATGGATAACGAAGAGATTGCTGTGTCTATGACCCTTGCGCTGCTGGCAAGCTTCGATCACCGATTGCAGCGTTTAAGTTTCACATCAAATGAATGGATAAGCGGCGCTTTGGAGCATCAGTCGGAAACTTATTCTAAACGGCAAAAACAATCACCGATAGAGTGCCATTTCTGTGGAAAAGTGGGTCATAATGTCTGAATGCAGATTCAGAAAACAACAGAATCAATTCGCGACTGATAAAACCCGACATGGCAAGCATGATGTTCATCACCGTGAAAAATCAAATGTAACTTGCTACAAGTGCGAAGATTTGGGTCACATATTTACCCAATGTACAAAGAAGGAAGCTGATTAGAACAAGGCATTCAACCGGGAAAGGCGAGTGGAACAGTACAGCGTTGCAGTACCAAAGGGATGCCTGAACCATAGAGGCCAAATTTTTGAAAGCACCTTCGATTCGGGATCGGAATGCTCGTTGATAAAAGAAAAGCTAAGTATCAAATAATTTTCTGGTAAGAGATTCAATAATATTGTTATGCTAAAAGGTATCGGCAGTAATGGAATATGTTGTAATTTACAAATATTAAGCAATGTAAAAATTTACGATTGTTGTATTGAAATTTTCTTTCATGTAATAGGCGATGATGATGTGCAAAACGACATTGTACCACTGTGAAAAATCAAATGTAACTTGCTACAAGTGCGGAGAATTGGGTCACATATCTACCCAATGTACAAAGAAGGAAGCTGATTAGAACAAGGCATTCAACCGGGAAAGGCGAGTGGAACAGTACAGCGTTGCAGTACCAAAGGGATGCCTGAACCATAGAGGCCAAATTTTTGAAATCACCTTCGATTCGGGATCGGAATGCTCGTTGATAAAAGAAAAGCAAAGTATCAAATAATTTTCTGGTAAGAGATTCAATAATATTGTTATGCTAAAAGGTATCGGCAGCAATGGAATATGTAGAACTGTACAAATATTAAGCAATGTAAAATTTGACGATTATTGTATTGAAATTTTCTTACATGTAATAGGCGATGATGATGTGCAAAACGACATTGTAACTGGCCGTGAGATACTATATCAGGGTCTTTGTAGTTTATACTGACTGCAACTCGCTTAAGGCGTCGAGAAATAAACAAGTTTTAACCCCCAGAGCACAGCGTTGGTGGGCTTATTTGCAGTCATTCACATTCGATATTCAGTATAGAGAAGGGAAAAGAATGGCACATGTTGACTTTTTATCGAGAAATCCTCTTTCACAAAAGTCTACTACAACCGCAAAAATAGCCGAAGAGAAAAGAGTAAATTTAGCTGAAATTTCAAGCAACTGGCTTATTTCTGAACAACGTTGAGATTTGGACATAATCGAAATTGTTAAACATTTTAAAAACTTTTCTCTGCCCAAAGATATTCCGAATTAAGGGCAGAAGTTCTTCATCCACGAGCCACGAGCTTTCAGATGGTCCGTCATAAATCAAGTTCGTGAGTCCATAATGCATTTAGGTTTCGAAAAGACATTGGATAAATCTTACGATTTTTACTGGTTTGACAATATGTCAAAATACATTAAAAAAATTTGTCGACAACTGCATCACTTGCAAAATGTCAAAATCCACTTCAGGAAAAATACAGGCTGAGTCGCATCCAATACCAAAAGTCACTATTCCTTGGCACACTATCCACATCGATATCACAGGAAAATTAAGTGGCAAGAGTGACCAGAAGGAGTATGTTATTGTCCAGATAGATGCGTTTACCAAATATGTCTATCTTAGTCATAGTCTTAAATTAGACTGTGAGAGTTGTATAAGGGCCGTTCGATCTGCTATTTCATTGTTTGGAGTACCCAACCGAATAATAGCTGACCTAGGAAGGTGTTTTACAGGCGCAAAGTTCAGTCAATTTTGTTCAGATCAAAAAAAAAACTTGCATTTAATAGCCACTGGTGCAAGTCGAGCTAATGGTCAAGTGGAACGAACCATGAGCACGTTGAAGAATATGTTAACGGCTGTTGATACTGGAACACAGTCTTGGCAGGATGTGTTTGGAGAGGTGCAGTTTGTTGAAGATAAATGTTTCTAATTCAAAATTACCCGCCAAGTCAGAGGGCCCTTGAAATATCATATCGATAGTACGATAGTATCGAATCATAAACACATAACTAATCATAGCCTAAAAAGCTGTTGAAGAAGGTGAATAAACACGCGGTTGAGTTTTCAATAAATATTGTTTATTTACTGGCCTAAATATCAAATAAATAAAAGTTATAATAGGTTATGGGCCCAGGAACGTTTTGTTCAGTTTAAAGTAAAAGAAAAAAGGGGACATTTTGCTCGATTACGATGGATTTGGCGAAGCAGGTTACGAAGATCTCAGGTGCGACCGATTGGCCGATTTGGAAAAGAAAAATTAAGGACCTGATATATTATCACGACGGTGCTCTCGACGCGTTGGACGGAAAGATCGTCAAACCGGATCCATTGCCAGAAGGTGCCTTAACAGAAGATGCAAAGAAGCACAAGGAGAAGAGCGACTTTTTTCGTAAGGCCAACAGCTATGCAAAATCCATGATTACCACTGCGGTCACGGACTCGGTGTACCAGAAGATCATGGACAAGGATACAGCACACGATACGTGGGAAGCTCTGAAAAATCAGTTTGAAGCAACAGCGAAGGACCAGGTATTCAGGATATGCAACGAGTTGTTCGCTTTCTCTTGGAATCCAGGTAACGATGTATCAACCCACACAGCAAAATTGCGTAGTCTATGGAACGATTTAAATCAAGCTTTGAAGGCTAAAAATGAAACTGAGCTGCCAGATTTAATACTTGTTTGTAAAACGCTACATATTTTGCCAAAAACCTTTGAAACGTTCCGGCAAAGTTGGATGCTCTTGACAAAAGAAGAAGAAAAGACTTTCAACGAGTTAACTAATCAAATTGTCATGTTTGAGAGAAATTTTAGAAGAAAAGAAAATGACGAAAAGGAAATCCAGTAGGCTTTTTCTACCATACCAAAAAAGGAGCATCGTCAGGATTCAGAAGCATCTAGTCGGAGATTAGATACCTGCCGCTATTGCAAGAAAAAGGGACACTGGATCAGGAACTGCATAAAATGGAAGAAGGATGGACGTCCGAAGCCGAGCTACCAGAATGCTGAACAAGGAAATTGTGCAGAACCAACGTTAACTCTCGTCTCAGTTCACAATAGCGTGTTTGCAGCAGAGGCAAACTCAGAGGTCGGCTGGTGGATAGACAACGGTGCAACAAAACACGTTGTGAAAACTGCGAAGTATTTCGAGCATTTTGAGAAGTTTGAGAATCCGAGTTGGATCAGAGCAGCTGGAAATGAAATCTTGTCAGCTTTGGGCCAGTGCACAAACAAAGTCAAAACGATTGTCAATGGAAAAATTCTTTTTCTTTCTTTGAAAAACGTATGGTTTGTTCCCAATATAATGAAGAACCTGTTTTCAGTTTTGGCTGCCCAAGACAATAATCCAAGTAGTCGTTTTGAGTCGTCAGCAACCGAGTGCACCCTCAAAATAAACGACAAGATTGTCCTTGTTGGAGCCAGAGAAGTTGGAGGAACACTCTACAGAGCAGCGATCGAGCCCCTACTTCCAGAACGAAACGTCGATGTCAACGTCGCAACTTCAGGAACTTCAATTCTCCAACTCTACCACGAGAGGTGGGGACATCAGGACAAGAATCACATCAAGGACATGCTCAAAAGAGAAATGGACATTCAAATCAAGATTGAGAGTAGCTTTTGCGAGCCTTGCATCCTTGAAGAGGTACCTGGTAGTTTTTAAGGATCATTTCACCAGGTTTCGATACGAGTACATCGTCAAACAGAAGTCAGAGGTCAAGGACGTGCTGCGACACATGGTTTCTCACGCCAAGCAACAAGGGCACACAATTCGGGAATTCCTGAGCGACAATGGAGGAGAATTCGACTGTGCAGGAGTAAGAGGAACTCTTCAGGATGCTGGTATAACTTTTCGACTCACCGCTCCCTATACTCCAGAACAAAACGGTGGTGTCGAGAGAGAGAATCGAACGATAGTCGAGAATGGCGAGAACTTTCAAGTATTCTAATACAGAAATAAAATTTCCAGAAGCAATTTGGGCCGAGTTGGTCAGCACAGCAGTCTACGTTCTCAATAGGACGGGCAAATCTTCATTGAAGGGTTTGAGCCCTTACCAACTTTGGCTGGGCAAGAAACCAAGAATCAAACACCTTCGAATCGTAGGATCGACGTGCTATGTTCACATTCCATGCCAAAAAAGGAAGAAGATGGACGAAAAAGCTGAAAAGGGGTACCTGGTGGGTTACGACGGCGATGAGAAATATCGTATTTACTTACCAGAGAAGCACAAAGTAGTCGTGTCGAGGGACGTAAAATTTCAAGAGAAATTCAGCAATTGTGAACCAGGCGTCGACCTACCTTTTCAAGATTTTGAATCCAAGGACGTCGTAGAAATTAAGGAAGAAGAAGACGTGAGCTTGAACCATAGCGAGGATGAAGACAAGGAAGAAGAAGACGCGGACTTGCACAAGAGCGAGGACGAAGACACACTTCAGGAGCAAGACTTGAAAGAAGACACAGCCGAAACAGGAAGCGAAAGCAGTTACGAAACCGGAGTAGAAACAAGCTTTGACGAAGAAGAAAACAACAAGAGAAAAACGCAATCAATGCGGTTGAGGGATCGTTCGAAGTTGAAGAGACCGGAGCATCTGGATGACTACGTATCAGCAGCCGAGACTTTTGTGCTGGAGAGTCCAGATTCCTTCCATTAAGCCATCAACAGCAACGTCGAGTGGAAAAAGGCAATGGACAGGGAAATTGATTCCTTACATCAGAATGAAACTTGGGACTTGACAAGACTCCCCAGAGGATCGAAAGCACTTCCGTGCAAGTGGGTCTATCGAGTCAAAACCCACCCCGACGGAAGTATCGACAAATACAAAGCTCGCTTGGTCATCAAAGGATTCGCCCAGAGACGAGGGATTGATTACGACCAAACTTTTAGCTCTGTCGCAAGAATGGAAACAATCCGCTCAGTGTTGAGCGTTGCAGCCAAAAATAATATGTTTTTGGTCCAGTTTGACGTCTGGACAGCTTTTCTATACGGTGAATTGGACGACAAGGAGATTTACATGCAACAACCTGAGGGATACGAGCAAGGTCAGGGGCTTGCTTGCAGATTGAAGAAGAGTCTCTACGGGCTTAAGCAAGGGCCGAGATGTTGGCAAGAACGCTTCGGAGGTTTCCTGCGGAAACACAATTTCAAAGTTAGCGCGGCAGATCCATGTCTCTACATCAGGGAAAGAAATGGCAAAAAGATTCTACTCGTTGTTTACGTAGATGACGGACTCTCCGAAGCAACAGATACGCAAGATTTGGAAGAATTTTTGGACGAGCTAAAATCAGAGTTCAAAATTGTCTCAAGCAAGGCTGAGTGCTTCTTGGGACTTGAAATCAAGGAACAAGAAAATGGACTAAAAATTAGTCAACAAGGGTATGCCACAAGGATTTTGGAGCGATTCAGATTCACGGATTGCAAAGCTGTTTCAACCCCACTTCTCAAGAATTTGGAAATTACGACAGCAGGGAAAGAATCAGAGACGACTGCGTTCCCTTATCGCCAAGCCATCGGAGCTCTCATGTACCTCATGCTTGGAACTAGGCCAGACTTGGCTTTCAGCATCGGATTTCTTTCAAGAACGCTTGAAAATCCTGCAAAAGAAAACATTGTTCAAGTGAAGAGGGTTTTTCGTTACATTTCCGGTACAATCAACGTTGGGATAGTCTATCGGAAACAGAAGAAGGGAATCCTCGAATGCTACAGCGATGCTGACTTTGGTGGCTGTACTAAGACCGGAAGATCTACATCAGGGATCATCATCATGTTTGCTTCAGGAGCCATATCATGGAAAAGTCAAAGGCAGGCTATGGTGGCCATTTCTACTACTGAGGCTGAGATCGTAGCAGCAAATGAAGCTGCAAAAGAAATAATTTGGCTAAAGAGATTGTTCCAGGAAATCGACAGATTGGACCGAGCCCCGAATTCCATTGCAGGACCAAGCACATAGCCAACAAGCATTTCTTTATCAGGGAAAGAATTGCTGAGGGAGAATTTGGGATCAAACAAATCCCGACTGAGGAACAACTCGCTGATATGATGACGAAGCCGATCCTCAATACTCGTCTCCGGATTCTTTGCAACAGGATTGGACTCTTCTGAAGGAGGAAAAACACCATTTATTTTTACTTTATATAGTCATAAGTCATAAGTTTAGAATTTTAAATTCTCACAAGGGAAAGTGTTGAAGATAAATGTTTCTAATTCAAAATTACCCGCCAAGTCAGAGGGCCCTTGAAATATCATATCGATAGTACGATAGTATCGAATTATAAACACATAACTAATCATAACCTAAAAAGCTGTTGAAGAGGGTGAATAAACACGCGGTTGAGTTTTCAATAAATATTGTTTATTTACTGGCCTAAATAACAAATAAATAAAAGTTATAATACAGTTGGCAATCAATCGTACAACCAACCGCACTACGAAAGCAAGTTCTTTAGAAATGTTATTGGGAAAGGTAGCATAGAAAATGTTATTGATATGCCAAACGTAAGAGCGCAAGCTGCAAAGAATGTATTAGCCAGTGCAGCTTATGATAAAGAACAATTTGATAGAAATAAGGCAAAAGTAACAAAGCACAAAGTTGGAGATTTTGTGTTACTTAAAAGCGAAGAAAGACACCAGACCAAGTTAAGTCCAAAATTTAGGGGGCCTTTTGAAATAGTAAAAGTTCTAGAAGGTGACAGGTACATTTTAAAGTCTTTAACTAATAAAAGAAATTATAAATATGAACATGAGGATTTAAGAAAATTACGATGTACGATGATTATAATAATTTAGATGAAAGTAACGTAACCGCTACAGAAGAGAGTGAAAATGAAAATATTGAGAGTATTCAAGAAAAGAGTGAAAATGAAAAAGGGAAGAAGGGTGACAAAGTTGTACTGCTGGCCAACGAAAATGGCAGAGTACTGAGTCCATAAAATATAATGCAAGCACAAGTGCACAACATATTGTTTGTTTTGATCATGGCATGTGGGGTATTTGATTGTGCGACTATAAGAGTGAATAATGAAGAAGAATAGATAATATAAAAGAAGAAAAAAAAAAAGAAATGAAAAGAAAGAAAGAAAAATTGAATTGAATTGATGAAAAACGAAGAGCAAAAGCAACGTTCAATTCGCGGTAGTTTTAAAGTTGGCTTAAAAATAGTTTCTAACGGCTTGTTACCAGTCATCAGCTCGAATTCTAATCATGCTAAAAAAACAAGAAGAAACAGTAAAGTCGAGTACACAATTTTAAAATATTTAATTTGCTAGTAGAAACTCACAAAGCGCCACCTATTGTCGAAGAAAGCATGTTGATTAACTGACAGTGACGTCACTGGCCATGTGAGGTCGGATCAAAACTAAGGGCAAGTTGCAGTGGCATCTCTTAAATATGTTTTCTTAAGCACATCTTTCTAGATCTTATTGTTCCCGAAATTTTTGCATTTTTGGTTTTCCGGATTTTGTGGGCGTGACTAAAAAAAAATGAAAAAATTAATTCGAACTTTCTAACACTTATAGTTACCGAGATATCAGCTTTTCTAAAAACTGCGGAAACCGTCTTTTGAGCTTGGTGGGCGTAAGAGTGGGTGTGGCCGGATAATGGTATCACCATAAGATGCGCTGGCATCTAAATATTATACATACTAAATTTCAACTTTCTAGCTCTAATAGTTCCTGAGATTTCACCAGCTTTAGTTTTTCCTGATTAGTCGTGGCAGGATGCTGATATAAACTTGCGCTGCGTATGGACCTCAAGAATCTTCATGCTTAATCTCAACTTTGTATCTCTTATAGCTCCTAAGATTTCAGTGTTCATACGGACATGGGTCAATCGACTTCGCTACTGATTATGATCTAGAATATATTTATTATACTTTATGGGGTCGGAAACTTTTCATTCTACCTGTTACATTCTTTTCAACGAATCTAGTATACCCTTTTACTCTACGAGTTACGGGTATAAATATAACCTTCCAACCGCGCATATTAAGGCGAGACTTCCTTTTTCGGTCTGAGAGTATCATTTCTCTATGTCGGATAAACTGCGACTTCCAATTGAATGTATGATGCTAAGAGTTTCTGAAGTCTTCTTTGAAAGATTTCAGGAGCAGACTTAACACAAAACATAAGTGTTTTGTACCTAAAAAGCGCTCTTCCGTACTAGTCATGTAAAATATATTTCGCCCTTCAATATGGTCATAAAAGTTACGAATACTGGTAGTGGGTTATTTTTTCTCAAAACTGCTTTATTTTCCAGGCTGACGTCTATCCATATTTATTGGTGGTATCCAAGGACTTGTTCAATGATATCAAGGGCAAGAGCTTCTTTAAATTTTAATGTTACTTTATCCTTCAGTGCAATTTGGTTGTTGAGTTGGTTTAATGTCTGGATTTATGGATGACTTCACTGGTAATGCTTTCCACTTTGTTAACGGGGTAATTTTTTTATTAGTTTGACTTCGAGCCCGAGACATAAAACATTTAATTTGAGTGCTGCGTCCCTTCCCAGTACTGATTGCGTTCCGTTTTTTATTACGAAAAATTAAGCAAACACCATAGGATTTTGATTAATTGATATAGGAGCTCCGAAAACGCAAATTACTTGCAGCAACTTTCGTGAAGCTTATCCTTTGAACTGATTCGTTGAATTTGGCCGCACGTTGAATACAGTTCCTTTATCCAACTGAAGATATGACCACTTTTTTGGGCTTATTATGTTATAGCGGGATCCCGAGTCAAATACTATTGACAATTAGCCAATTAGCCGTAGCCGAAAATTGAGAGCAAGAGCAGAGCAGAGCAAAAAATATTTTTTTTGTGCTACGAGGATGTAATAGCCAAGAGCCGTCTTGTTCTGTTTTGGTAGTCACTTCTGTTAACATAAATTTACACCTAATTGGCATAAAGTTATTGTTATTCTTAAAATACTTTTCATAAACAATATATATAAGTTAGAATACTTTGTCATCGGTCTTGATTGCATGTAACTGATTTAGTTTTAAATGTTGTTTTATTATCTGAGCTAACATTTAGGAAGTGAATGTTTGCTCCGATATTGTCTGTCATGTCTCAATTTATTTCTGAATAAGATGCAATTTTCAACTCTGATTTCATTACCAATTTTAAAGATTTATTGCTTACTAAATTCGTTTAATGGTTTCTCGGACAAAATTATGGTCGCTGTACTTTTTATCTTTTGGGTTGTTGATCCTGTTGGAGATTGTAAATATTGTTAGTGCCCACGGTTGTATTCTTAAGTTTGGGAAATGCCTTCGGAACACTAGTCGATATCGCAGCTTGGTTAGCGATATCAAAGATAACAAGAGTGTGTGTTGGAGATAGTCTTTTATTCTGAAATATGTACATTAGTTAGCCTAACCTGAAATACAATTAGTATTTCTCTCTCTGTGATGGCGCAAATCGGTTTAGGCCAGGCCGCCAATTTTAGGCTCGTAAGCCCGATTTTGTGTGACCGAATATTATGACCCTAGAAATCCTCACACAAATAATACTGAATACTAAATTCAACCTTAACTATCGTTAGCTCTAATCCGTTCGGCGCCATGCTCAGCTGGGTTCGCTGAGAAATTAAAGATCCACTCGACTCCTTTGGACGACACCTCGCCTTGGATCTGTACAGGCTCAAACACTTCGCTGTCGCGCCCTCCGTAGCATGCAAGCGTTGCATTTGCTCCTCACCTTCCGTAGCAGCCTCCGTAAGTTCTTTATCCAGAACTTCTGCCGGATCGCTCCAATAGTTGCCTCTATGTTTTGGTGGCACATCCTTTCATGGTGGTGCCGCACAATCATCTCCGCCAGTGCCTCCTTGTGAGACATTATGATCGGCCGACGCGCGCTGTATGGCACGCACATCGCGTCGTCGATGCTTCCGCTGGCTCGCATTACTCCGTCCTCGTCGAAGTACGGGGACAACCCGTACAGTTGGCTGCCCTTGGCGGCATTTCCTTGGCTGTCCTCAGCGAACGATTCTCGCTACGATTGCCTTAGCACACTCCATCGAAGTCAGTCCGTGGTCCTCTCGATCGAATAAATCTAAGCACCCATGCGGTGCTCCCAGTTGTACCTCGAAAAGCTCTGTAAGAATATAAAGTTCGCCATGACGAAGGCAAACTTATATTTCATCTCCTCTTCATCTGGTGTCGGGGTAATCCAGTCCTCAGTCGATCGCGACCAGCTCATCTCTGGTCCTCGTAGAAATGGGGGACCGCTTACCCACCACGGTAAGTCTTGCACGGCCTTCAGCGGCCTCGACGCATGATCTGCCACGTCTTCGGCAGACGGAATCCATCTTCATTGGGACGCCTTCGTGAATTCTAAAATCTCTGCCAACCGGTTTCCGACCCTGCTTGTATCTCCGGTGGTTGCTGCTTATCCAGTGCAGAACGGTCGGAACTTCTCGATTTTGCTCATTCCTTGCCGCCAGTTCTTAAAGGCTGTGGCTAACTCGTCTGGTAATGTCTCGTCCTAGCTGACTCCTCTACGCCAAATCTCTCTCATCAATAATTTGGCGGTCGCCACATAGCAGCTCAAGAATCCAATCGGGTCGAACGTAGACATGACATCGCGTCTCATTTTTCATTCGATGTTGACGAGTCTCTTAAGTGCCATACTGTTGCTCTCTGGCAGTCTCACTTCGCCGTCTCTCCATAGCAGCCCGGTCTCATATCTCATATTATATATCCAGGATACTCAGGGCTCGTGCGACGCCGCCATCTGGGACTGACAGCGCCAGCTTCACTCCTCCAACTGCGACTGACTGTGCCGGCTTCACTCTCAATTCTCAATCTCTAAATAATCGCTGACCATATTCTCCAGAAGATTATCATGTGGTACGGCTAGAAGGTACGATCCCTGAAGCGGTGAGCGCGCCTTTCCTTCCAACGGTCTATACAACACCCAAACAAGTGAGGTGGATACTGCATATGGCCGTCCAGATCCATAGCTTCTGGTTCTGAGGGGTTTATCTGGATGCGCATGATCCAGTCCAATCAGGATCCTTTGCGTTGACTTGTTGTAGGTCCTCACACAGCCCCGTCGCCTCAGACTACAGGTTACTTGCCGCTTTCCTTCAGCCGTCAGGAAACATTCCACTTTCCTTCGGAGTCTGTGATCGCTACCCACCGCCAGCCACATTAGTATATTTGGCCGGGCAGTCAGTTGCAGTGGTCGTGGTGATCTGAGTGGCAAAAACACCCGAGACGTCCAGTCTGGGGCTCCGCCGGGCCAAGGGCTTCGTGGGCATCTTGTCGCAGAGTTCGAATAAAAACAAATAACGCCGCCTGGCCGATCAAGAGGAATGCCTTCCGAACACTCAATGACAATGTCGACGATATGAAGTGTTTTATTCTAAAATATTGACTTCAGATAACTTAATCTAAAAAAATCGATGTGACTTGGCGCGCCTAATTTAAGCTCGCAATTTCTTCGTTTTAACGTGACCGAATAACCCGATTATCAAATTCTCACACAAAAATACCGACCTCTGTCGGCGTTAAATTTAAGCTTGACTAACCATTGATAGGCCTTATCCGTTTCGCGACATTCTCACCCCCGTGAAGCAGCCGCATTCTCCGCGTCCTTGACAGCTAGACAGCGATAGTACATACATACAGACATACCTGAATTATTTGAGATGGAGAAATATCAATGCCAACATCGATGACATCGATGTTTTCGAAACATCGATGTTTTTCCGTCTCTAAGGCACATCAAGGAAGATTTAATTTAATGACGACGGTTTTAAAAAGTTAGTTAAAAAATACTTCTGCGTACTTCCCGCATCCTTGATTGAGTCTGAAAGAGTGGTCAGTAAGGCTGGAAAATTTATAAGTGTGCGTCGCTCGAGGCTATTATCGACCGTTGTCAATAAGCCCCTTATTTAACAAAAGCAAACATGTAAATAATATGTATATTATATATGCCGGCGCATTGAAACTGCGTGGTTGTGAATGTATGTGTGAGCTTGTGCGAATTCGCATTTTCAGGTGTTTCGCTGGAATAGTAATATCGCAGCAACTTCTTGCGCTGCGAGTGTGTGGTAGCCAGGCAACCGTTGCCTGCATGTTGTAGCTTTGCGAAGTGTCGCTGTGGCGAAGCGACGGCGTTGCGTCGCTGCCGCCAAATTCTTGTCGTCTTAAAAAGTACCGTTATAGCGGGGCGACAGCGTTGTGACACTGTCGCCGGGCGTGGTTCGGTAGTAGGCACAGTAGATAGAGATTTAGACGCGGGCAGTTGCGTACTAGAACTTGGAGCTAATATAATAGAGAACTACAACTACGATCGTGATTCGACATCAGAAGTGGGATCTGGCCATCAGTCTTCAACACTAGATGGACCATGGCGTACCCTGATGGAATTGCAAAATAAAAACTTAATTGAACTAGTGAGAGCCATAAAAACAACTGTACCTGATGCAGGGCAGAACAAAACTGTGCAACTACCCAAATTCAACCCAGACAAACCAGGCACCAACGCATCATCGTGGTGCACAACTGTTGAAATAATTTTACAGGAAAACACATTGAGAAGCAGTGCGTTGGTTATGGCTTTGAATTCAGCTTTAAGAAGGAAGTGCTTCGCAACTATAGAAACACCAGCCGCTATGTTTCTTAATATGCTATCAAATCGACCGGCTGATGGCGAGAGTCTGGCCGTTCATGCAAGTCGCACGGTTACCGAATTAACGACGAAATGGCGCCCAATGGATAACGAAGAGATTGCTGTGTCTGTGACCCTTGCGCTGCTGGCAAGCTTCGATCACCGATTGCAGCGTTTAAGTTTCACAACAAATGAATGGATAAGCGGCGCTTTGGAGCATCAGTCGGAAACTTATTCTAAACGGCAAAAACAATCACCGATAGAGTGCCATTTCTGTGGAAAAGTGGGTCATAATGTCTGAATGCAGATTCAGAAAACAACAGAATCAATTCGCGACTGATAAAACCCGACATGGCAAGCATGATGTTCATCACCGTGAAAAATCAAATGTAACTTGCTACAAGTGCGAAGAATTGGGTCACATATTTACCCAATGTACAAAGAAGGAAGCTGATTAGAACAAGGCATTCAACCGGGAAAGGCGAGTGGAACAGTACAGCGTTGCAGTACCAAAGGGATGCCTGAACCATAGAGGCCAAATTTTTGAAATCACCTTCGATTCGGGATCGGAATGCTCGTTGATAAAAGAAAAGCTAAGTATCAAATAATTTTCTGGTAAGAGATTCAATAATATTGTTATGCTAAAAGGTATCGGCAGTAATGGAATATGTTGTAATTTACAAATATTAAGCAATGTAAAAATTTACGATTGTTGTATTGAAATTTTCTTTCATGTAATAGGCGATGATGATGTGAAAAACGACATTGTACCACCGTGAAAAATCAAATGTAACTTGCTACAAGTGCGGAGAATTGGGTCACATATCTACCCAATGTACAAAGAAGGAAGCTGATTAGAACAAGGCATTCAACCGGGAAAGGCGAGTGGAACAGTACAGCGTTGCAGTACCAAAGGGATGCCTGAACCATAGAGGCCAAATTTTTGAAATCACCTTCGATTCGGGATCGGAATGCTCGTTGATAAAAGAAAAGCTAAGTATCAAATAATTTTCTGGTAAGAGATTCAATAATATTGTTAAGCTAAAAGGTATCGGCAGTAATGGAATATGTAGAACTGTACAAATATTAAGCAATGTAAAAATTGACGATTATTGTATTGAAATTTTGTTTCATGTAATAGGCGATGATGTTGTGCAAAACGATATTGTAATTGGCCGTGAGATACTAAATCAGGGTCTTTGTAGTTTATACTGACTGCAACTCGCCTAAGGCGTCGAGAAATAAACAAGTTTTAACCCCCAGAGCACAGCGTTGGTGGGCTTATTTGCAGTCATTCACATTCGATATTCAGTATAGAGAAGGGAAAAGAATGGCACACGTTGACTTTTTATCGAGAAATCCTCTTTCACAAAAGTCTACTACAACCGCAAAAATAGCCGAAGAGAAAAGAGTAAATTTAGCTGAAATTTCAAGCAACTGGCTTATTTCTGAACAACGTTGAGATTTGGACATAATCGAAATTGTTAAACATTTTAAAAACTTTTCTCTGCCCAAAGATATTCCGAATTAAGGGCAGAAGTTCTTCATCCACGAGCCACGAGCTTTCAGATGGTCCGTCATAAATCAAGTTCGTGAGTCCATAATGCATTTAGGTTTCGAAAAGACATTGGATAAATCTTACGATTTTTACTGGTTTGACAATATGTCAAAATACGTAAAAAAAATTTGTCGACAACTGCATCACTTGCAAAATGTCAAAATCCACTTCAGGAAAAATACAGGCTGAGTCGCATCCAATACCAAAAGTCACTATTCCTTGGCACACTATCCACATCGATATCACAGGAAAATTAAGTGGCAAGAGTGACCAGAAGGAGTATGTTATTGTCCAGATAGATGCGTTTACCAAATATGTCTATCTTAGTCATAGTCTTAAATTAGACAGTGAGAGTTCAGTCAATTTTGTCCAGATCAAAAAAAAAACTTGCATTTAATAGCCACTGGTGCAAGTCGAGCTAATGGTCAAGTGGAACGAACCATGAGCACGTTGAAGAATATGTTAACGGCTGTTGATACTGGAACACAGTATTGGCAGGATGTGTTTGGGCACCTGTTGAAGATAAATGTTTCTAATTCAAAATTACCCGCCAAGTCAGAGGGCCCTTGAAATATCATATCGATAGTACGATAGTATCGAATCATAAACACATAACTAATCATAGCCTAAAAAGCTGTTGAAGAAGGTGAATAAACACGCGGTTGAGTTTTCAATAAATATTGTTTATTTACTGGCCTAAATATCAAATAAATAAAAGTTATAATAGGTTATGGGCCCAGGAACGTTTTGTTCAGTTTAAAGTAAAAGAAAAAAGGGGACATTTTGCTCGATTACGATGGATTTGGCGAAGCAGGTTACGAAGATCTCAGGTGCGACCGATTGGCCGATTTGGAAAAGAAAAATTAAGGACCTGATATATTATCACGACGGTGCTCTCGACGCGTTGGACGGAAAGATCGTCAAACCGGATCCATTGCCAGAAGGTGCCTTAACAGAAGATGCAAAGAAGCACAAGGAGAAGAGCGACTTTTTTCGTAAGGCCAACAGCTATGCAAAATCCATGATTACCACTGCGGTCACGGACTCGGTGTACCAGAAGATCATGGACAAGGATACAGCACACGATACGTGGGAAGCTCTGAAAAATCAGTTTGAAGCAACAGCGAAGGACCAGGTATTCAGGATATGCAACGAGTTGTTCGCTTTCTCTTGGAATCCAGGTAACGATGTATCGACCCACATAGCCAAATTGCGTAGTCTATGGAACGTTTTACATCAAGCTTTGAAGGCTAATGAAACTGAGCTGGCAGATTTAATACTTGTTCGTAAAACGCTACATATTTTGCCAAAAACCTTTGAAACGTTCCGGCAAAGTTGGATGCTCTTGACAAAAGAAGAAGAAAAAGACTTTCAACGAGTTAACTAATCAAATTGTCATGTTTGAGAGAAATTTTAGAAGAAAAGAAAATGACGAAAAGGAAATCCAGTAGGCTTTTTCTACCATACCAAAAAAGGAGCATCGTCAGGATTCAGAAGCATCTAGTCGGAGATTAGATACCTGCCGCTATTGCAAGAAAAAGGGACACTGGATCAGGAACTGCATAAAATGGAAGAAGGATGGACGTCCGAAGCCGAGCTACCAGAATGCTGAACAAGGAAATTGTGCAGAACCAACGTTAACTCTCGTCTCAGTTCACAATAGCGTGTTTGCAGCAGAGGCAAACTCAGAGGTCGGCTGGTGGATAGACAACGGTGCAACAAAACACGTTGTGAAAACTGCGAAGTATTTCGAGCATTTTGAGAAGTTTGAGAATCCGAGTTGGATCAGAGCAGCTGGAAATGAAATCTTGTCAGCTTTGGGCCAGTGCACAAACAAAGTCAAAACGATTGTCAATGGAAAAATTCTTTTTCTTTCTTTGAAAAACGTATGGTTTGTTCCCAATATAATGAAGAACCTGTTTTCAGTTTTGGCTGCCCAAGACAATAATCCAAGTAGTCGTTTTGAGTCGTCAGCAACCGAGTGCACCCTCAAAATAAACGACAAGATTGTCCTTGTTGGAGCCAGAGAAGTTGGAGGAACACTCTACAGAGCAGCGATCGAGCCCCTACTTCCAGAACGAAACGTCGATGTCAACGTCGCAACTTCAGGAACTTCAATTCTCCAACTCTACCACGAGAGGTGGGGACATCAGGACAAGAATCACATCAAGGACATGCTCAAAAGAGAAATGGACATTCAAATCAAGATTGAGAGTAGCTTTTGCGAGCCTTGCATCCTTGAAGAGGTACCTGGTAGCTTTTAAGGATCATTTCACCAGGTTTCGATACGAGTACATCGTCAAACAGAAGTCAGAGGTCAAGGACGTGCTGCGACACATGGTTTCTCACGCCAAGCAACAAGGGCACACAATTCGGGAATTCCTGAGCGACAATGGAGGAGAATTCGACTGTGCAGGAGTAAGAGGAACTCTTCAGGATGCTGGTATAACTTTTCGACTCACCGCTCCCTATACTCCAGAACAAAACGGTGGTGTCGAGAGAGAGAATCGAACGATAGTCGAGAATGGCGAGAACTTTCAAGTATTCTAATACAGAAATAAAATTTCCAGAAGCAATTTGGGCCGAGTTGGTCAGCACAGCAGTCTACGTTCTCAATAGGACGGGCAAATCTTCATTGAAGGGTTTGAGCCCTTACCAACTTTGGCTGGGCAAGAAACCAAGAATCAAACACCTTCGAATCGTAGGATCGACGTGCTATGTTCACATTCCATGCCAAAAAAGGAAGAAGATGGACGAAAAAGCTGAAAAGGGGTACCTGGTGGTTACGACGGCGATGAGAAATATCGTATTTACTTACCAGAGAAGCACGTATCACGCACTACGTATCAGCAGCCGAGACTTTTGTGCTGGAGAGTCCAGATTCCTTCCATTAAGCCATCAACAGCAACGTCGAGTGGAAAAAGGCAATGGACAGGGAAATTGATTCCTTACATCAGAATGATACTTGGGACTTGACAAGACTCCCCAGAGGATCGAAAGCACTTCCGTGCAAGTGGGTCTATCGAGTCAAAACCCACCCCGACGGAAGTATCGACAAATACAAAGCTCGCTTGGTCATCAAAGGATTCGCCCAGAGACGAGGGATTGATTACGACCAAACTTTTAGCTCTGTCGCAAGAATGGAAACAATCCGCTCAGTGTTGAGCGTTGCAGCCAAAAATAATATGTTTTTGGTCCAGTTTGACGTCTGGACAGCTTTTCTATACGGTGAATTGGACGACAAGGAGATTTACATGCAACAACCTGAGGGATACGAGCAAGGTCAGGGGCTTGTTTGCAGATTGAAGAAGAGTCTCTACGGGCTTAAGCAAGGGCCGAGATGTTGGCAAGAACGCTTCGGAGGTTTCCTGCGGAAACACAATTTCAAAGTCAGCGCGGCAGATCCATGTCTCTACATCAGGGAAAGAAATGGCAAAAAGATTCTACTCGTTGTTTACGTAGATGACGGACTCTCCGAAGCAACAGATACGCAAGATTTGGAAGAATTTTTGGACGAGCTAAAATCAGAGTTCAAAATTGTCTCAAGCAAGGCTGAGTGCTTCTTGGGACTTGAAATCAAGAAACAAGAAAATGGACTAAAAATTAGTCAACAAGGGTATCCCACAAGGATTTTGGAGCGATTCAGATTCACGGATTGCAAAGCTGTTTCAACCCCACTTCTCAAGAATTTGGAAATTACGACAGCAGGGAAAGAATCAGAGACGACTGCGTTCCCTTATCGCCAAGCCATCGGAGCTCTCATGTACCTCATGCTTGGAACTAGGCCAGACTTGGCTTTCAGCATCGGATTTCTTTCAAGAACGCTTGAAAATCCTGCAAAAGAAAACATTGTTCAAGTGAAGAGGGTTTTTCGTTACATTTCCGGTACAATCAACGTTGGACTAGTCTATCGGAAACAGAAGAAGGGAATCCTCGAATGCTACAGCGATGCTGACTTTGGTGGCTGTACTAAGACCGGAAGATCTACATCAGGGATCATCATCATGTTTGCTTCAGGAGCCATATCATGGAAAAGTCAAAGGCAGGCTATGGTGGCCATTTCTACTACTGAGGCTGAGATCGTAGCAGCAAATGAAGCTGCAAAAGAAATAATTTGGCTAAAGAGATTGTTCCAGGAAATCGACAGATTGGACCGAGCCCCGAATTCCATCGCAGGACCAAGCACATAGCTAACAAGCATTTCTTTATCAAACAAATCCCGACTGAGGAACAACTCGCTGATATGATGACGAAGCCGATCCTCAATACTCGTCTCCGGATTCTTTGCAACAGGATTGGACTCTTCTGAAGGAGGAAAAACACCATTTATTTTTACTTTATATAGTCATAAGTCATAAGTTTAGAATTTGGAATTCTCACAAGGGAAAGTGTTGAAGATAAATGTTTCTAATTCAAAATTACCCGCCAAGTCAGAGGGCCCTTGAAATATCATATCGATAGTACGATAGTATCGAATTATAAACACATAACTAATCATAACCTAAAAAGCTGTTGAAGAGGGTGAATTAACACGCGGTTGAGTTTTCAATAAATATTGTTTATTTACTGGCCTAAATAACAAATAAATAAAAGTTATAATACAGTTGGCAATCAATCGTACAACCAACCGCACTACGAAAGCAAGTTCTTTAGAAATGTTATTGGGAAAGGTAGCATAGAAAATGTTATTGATATGCCAAACGTAAGAGCGCAAGCTGCAAAGAATGTATTAGCCAGTGCAGCTTATGATAAAGAACAATTTGATAGAAATAAGGCAAAAGTAACAAAGCACAAAGTTGGAGATTTTGTGTTACTTAAAAGCGAAGAAAGACACCAGACCAAGTTAAGTCCAAAATTTAGGGGGCCTTTTGAAATAGTAAAAGTTCTAGAAGGTGACAGGTACATTTTAAAGTCTTTAACTAATAAAAGAAATTATAAATATGAACATGAGGATTTAAGAAAATTACGATCGAAAAACAAGCCTTCTATTTTGTGAAACTGTTAATATGATAATTTGTTATGAATTAAGATAAGAAAATTGGATTTTGTTATGAAACTATTTAATGTTCAGTCTAATAATTAAAAGAAAGAAAGAAAATTCTAAGGTTGTTATTTTGTACACGAGGTCGTGTTAGGGTCAGGATGGCCGTGTCGGCGCATTAAAACTGCGTGGTTGTGAATGTATGTGTGTGTGTGTGCGAAGCGACGGCGTTGCTCGCTGACGCCAAATTGTTGTCGTCTTAAGAAGTACCGTTATAGCGGGGCGACAGCGTTGTGTCACTGTCGCCGAGCGTGGTTTGGTAGTAGGCACAGCAGATAGAGATTTAGACGCGGACAGTTGCGAACTAGAACTTGGAGTGTGTGCAAGGCCGAAACTCGTTGCGCTAATATAATGGAGAACAAGAGATAGAAGAGTTAGGGATAGTAAAGCAAGGATGGTATAGTAGGGATGGTACAATATCCTAAAGAAATATTATCTTCTTTGGACTATGTATATGTCGTCACTCGGGTGGGAGTTGCCTACAACACACGGCGGCGATACGCCAACCCGCCTTCAATACACAAGCCACTAGTGTATATTCCACTCAAAACGCATACTGGGGAATACAAGTACATAGATCGCTTACCGCAGTATAACCACTCACACTCCATGGCTTTTGACGACAAACTCACCACGAGCGCGCCATATTTATCTATCTAATGCCCGAACTCTTCATGAGGACACAATACCAAAATTCCAATACTAAATATTAAACTAACGATAATCGACCTGCGACAGTGAACAATGATTTTGAAATGTTTTTGTTTATTTTTGGTGGTGGAAAATCGATAGAACATCGGTGTTTTTCGCCAAAAACATCGAAAACATTAATGTCCACAAACATCGAAATTTCTTCACCTCCATTACTTTTTTTATGCTATATGAAATATATATATAAGCCCATGGGAATCAAGTATAATATGAAATACCTTGATCAATATTCGGCCGTTCCTAAAGATGTATGAATGGTATTAAGAGTATACGTATTTTTTTTTTAAGTCAATCTAAATATTATATCATTAACAGCCGACCATACAATTTGTAAAAATAAATTTACATATCAAATAAATATGAATATGGCCCAAGTAGCGCGTAGGCTAGTGAGTAAAGTCCGCTCTGAATTTAACTCATCGTCATTTTTTCGATCACATTTTACCTATTATCCCACTTTGGGAACTGGGAAAAAAATGAATATGTTTAGCGCCATAAATAACGCATTGGATTTAGCACTTAATAATGACCAATCGTCATTGCTGTTTGGCGAGGATGTGGGATTCGGTGGAGTTTTTCGGTTAGTGAAACAATTTAAAAATAAATGATACCCTATATACTTTGATTCCACAGGTGTTCAGTTAATTTACAAGACAAGTACGGATGTCAGCGTGTTTTTAATTCTCCTTTATGTGAGCAAGGAATTGCTGGGTAATTACAAATTATAATTATCCATTAAAACAACCTCAGAGCTTTTCATTCCTTTAATTTTCCCCATTAATATTCATACATATGTACCTACGCACATAGTTTTTGAACCCAATTACACATTTTATAAATGTATGTACATATATACGTCGAATGTACAAGTTAGCAAGAAACCCCCGAGATTATGAAGCTCCGTAATATAAGAGTTGTGCACTACACCCGTCGTGGGCAACTGCCCCACAGCAATGGCCAGCAGCGATCTCTTGATTCTTGTACGTTTGCATGGTTGCTCAAAGCAGACTATGTCGGCTATGCCTAGTTAGTTTACTTTAAGTTTAGTTCCGTTTGTATCCCCAATAAAGTAAGAGCAAACAGCTGAGATAACCCGCCATTAACTTCCTATACGATTATCACTGACTGAGTCCTCTAGGCCAACGGTGTTGGGACAACAGTCCTTCCTCATATCATAGTCATCTTAATTCTGCAAGTAGATTGAAGAACCAGCGGTTAGCAGCTACCCCTCCACTGAGCCCTAGTTGCACTGAAAATCTCTGAAGAGCATTAAAAAGTCCCTAGGCTGGTGGATTGTAGTAGCCGAAGGCAGCAGCCCACACTAGCGGATCCAAAAGGGCCATGACGAGTATCATCTTTGTCCCGCACTGGACCGTTTATTCCAATGGCACCCAACAAAATAATCTTTTGCTTACAGTTTATCAGAAACTTAACCTTAAGGGCTTACAGCCCTTTTTAGAAAAAAGCACGCTTACTTACTAACTGTGACGTCACTGTCCATGCTAAGCTTTATAACATACATCTCTTAATAAATTGTGATATAATGTTCCGGTTTGAAGACTTAAATAAAAAAAAATTGTCAAAAATGTTTCACGAGGTCAAACAAACACATCCATTTTTTTAACTTTTTAGCTTTGTGGGCGATAGATTAAAAAAAAATAATTCACCTTGGTAGCATTATTGAAACCTTCTGCTTAATTCGATTTTTCTTTCACTTATAGCTCCCGAAACCTCAGGGTTTCTTCAAAAAGCGCAAACCTTTTTTCGAGCTTGGTGGCAGAATTGGGTGCGCTTAAGATTATACTTGCCCAATCCCAATTTTCTAGCGATTTCAACGAATGAATATTTCCCAATGGGCGTCGGGTCAGAAAGAGTAAAAATACACAATTGTGGCTGCGTTTGTCGAGCGCCAGCAGGATATTCGAAAACTAAAAATGTTGATTGACACAGGATCGGTGCAGTCAAGCTCCTAAATGAGCATAAAAATGTAACACATGTTGCCTGCCCATCCATTCACCGTGAGTTCAATGCTCCATGAGAATTTTCAGAAAAGTTTCCATGTTCTTTATATTAGACACCGTCAGGAATCTGCTAGCGCAGGCGGGTGCTACACTGCTGCTGAACAGTAATATTACGTACGGCAACAAAATCGAAATCCTTGAGCAGTTAGGGATGACTACAAGCGAATGACATAGAAAGGGATTGAGGCGTTTAAGACCTCTAATGAGAGCTATATTTTAATACTGTATTCAATGCAATCGCACCAAAGACCATAACCCGGTTTATGCAATACCTTACCCTTTTCCAAATGGGGTAGAGATTTCGCGAACAAAATAAGTTAATGATTAAATGATTGCATTATCAGGCCTTCTCAGTCGGGTTGGGAAAGAAAGGGCTGGATAGAAATGGCATAAAACAACTGGCTCATTATTGACTTCAAAAAAATAAAACCTTCATGATTATTACTTTCAAAAAATGACGAAAGTACGATACGCACCCAAAGAAACAAGAACTTGGAACCATCCGTTCACTCACAGGGCAAAGACCCCTTGACTTAAGATTTAATACACCCACGTTACTATTACAGTTCCAATCCAGATAGGGATTTAAGGGTGTTAAAAGTATGCGACGAAGTAAATCTCGAAACTAATAACAGATTCGACAACAAAACATTCCCATTATATTCTGATGAAAGAAACATTTTACCAAAGTGGCGCACAGATAAATGCTAAATATAAATTTAAAAAAAACTTATAGACAGTGATGAGCAGCGCCAGAAAGAGCTACTCTCACTTAATAAAAACAGAGTACAGAGTGTAAATTGATTTGGTGGTAAAATCTATATTATACATTGAAATTAATAGATATACTTTAAATAATTTTGCTCATCAATAATTGCATTTTAATACATTTTTGGCTTCTTGATCAAAAATGATCATAAATTTATTTAATTTTGTTTGTCCCATTCTGTTATTATACCTGTTACTTGTAGAGAAAATTGGTGTCTATGGTTTGTAGTTAGAAAATCTAGGTAGAAGAAAACGTCCGACCATATTATTGGTCAGTGGTAATAAAATGTATTATTTATTAAACAAGGGCAAAAAACAGCAACCACTTTTCAAGCTCAAGCTATTTTAACCTCCTATTTACAACCTTCTGAACCGACGGATCGCAAAAGCGGAATGGTCACATACAATGCACGAACTGCCAGAAGACATACAAGCAGATACTGCACATTATTTAAGAGGAATAGCGGGGGTCCCTCGCTGCCGTCCAGTTGTTCCTCGGCCGATGTCAGGCAGTTGAATGGTCTCTTCTTGGCTAAAAGCAGGTGCTCCGGTTTAAAGGCGCTTTTGGTGATGATCGGCGAGTTATACAATGGGGCTAGTGTCAGTTTGTTTTGCTCGTGATTCCTCAGTCGATGTCCGCTAGATGAAGAGGCTATTCTTGGCCAGCGGCCGGTCTAATGGTAGCGGTATAATGCGACATCTGGATAAATGCTGTTTCTGGCTCACTTTTATGTGTGTTAGGCTTCTGATATACTTTTGTAGATGTGGTTTAAACAGTTGTGAATTTTGAGGAAATCCGGTTATATTATCAGTTGTTGAAAGTGTGACGTGTGTGTTACTGCTGCTTAAACTTTCCCTCCCCTCCTCCCTCCACGTCCACTTAAACTCAAGCCAGACTCCTCCCTCCACTTCCTAGACTGTTATCTCCGCTCCTCTTTTCACTTCCACTCATCTTAAAGTCGCCCTCTACTAGCCCTAAACTCACCATGGGCTCTTCCCTCCAGGCAGTGTGTAGTATGTTAAGAATGTATTATGTTTTATAAGTTACTACAAACTGTGGGCTGAAATGATAACGATTTCCACTCTTCGTCACCGCTGCAACATATACATCATCGTTGAAAGTTTTATATATTTATATAAATATTATTAAATATTCTCAAGACCAAAGAGAAGAAAGAATATTTTGTGTGTGTGTTTCTTTTTGTTTTGTTTTTTGTTGAACGCTATAAATATATTATTTTTTAGAAATCACAGCCATATTTTTAATACAATTAAAATATTGCTATGCCAACTTGAAAAAAATTTTTTTAACGATTTTGTTCGTTCTTCCAGTGTAAAGAGGAGCAGACCTAATAAAGCTTTTTGCTCAGGCGAATTCGGTCGCCGCTCTCCATCTCTCGGATTGTCTTCATCTCTGTCTATAACATAAGGTATTTTAAGTTGAATAAAATAGTTGAAACGAGAACTCCCTTTCGTTCGCACGTACTGTGCCCTTTCGTCGAATAATAAAACAATCAAACCCTGCATAATTTTTAAAATTAAATAAAATCTCTTATTTAAAAACCCATGGTGGCCCTTACGTGATTGCAGTCGTTTGTTTTCGGTGTTTATTTTAAAAAACAATAAACAAGTGTCCGATATAAACCCACGCGTCGGTCTAAATTACGCAGCCAGAAGCCCACTAGGAAAAACGATATACATGGAGCCAAAGAGGGAATTTGCTGAGCGGGCCGAATCGGACATACAGGTATAGAATGTTTAAAGTTGAAAGCTAATCTGTGACGTTTTTCTAAATCATTTCGGCCCATCTGTCAACTTTTTGCATTCGTGTAAAATCGATAGATAGTGAGCATTCTAGCCAATAATTTAACACAAATAAAGTTTGCATATACTAACAAATTATTTATTATTTATTAAACCTGCCAATAAATATTATCAGATAAAAGTGAATCCCTTTGGGTGTTAAATTTAATTTCGTCGTGGACCCAACTTGTGTCTTAATTACCCAACTTATCGTAGTTGAGGGTTCAATTTGAAGACAGGAAAAAGTTATTTATTTCGTTTTTTACCTTTTGCTCGAAGAAAATCGCAGTACATTTTTGCGCGCATTTTCTTATATATTCGTTGTTTTTTTATTTATCGGCCAGTGCATCATTTTTCGCTAAGTGTCGTCACATATAAAGGAGAGAGCCACCGGCCGAATATACACCATGCACACTCTCGCACTGATATCGCTGCCATCCCTTTCGACCTCTCTTTGCATTTTCGTTTCGGTCGCTGCACAAGTGCAAGCGTTGTTGTTGTATTTCGCAGCGTTTTTGGTATTCTGGCTGAGCTTGTGCTACCCTTTAAATTTTGTGCGTGCGGCGTGTTAGTTCCGACAAGTCCCCTGCTTACGTTCGGAATATACCACTCGAATATTTTTTTTTGGATTAAAATAAATTTTTTATAACGCTCTTCGATTCTTGAAAAGTTTCAATAAACAATTAAATGGCGAGCAAAGACATCGAAGCTTAAAAATAAACGACATGGAATATTGAAGTGTATATCTCGAACACAGCAGTATTTACAAGAGGGTCGACTATCTCTAAATCCAGTTGAATTGGAATATCGATTAGATTAGAAACTGCCGTTATGGCAAAATCATTACTGATTTCGCTAATAAGCAAAGGCAGGCTTATGAGCACCGATGATGCTGCTCCGCCAGTGGAGCGCACTTCCCAATGCTGTTTGTCGAGCGCTCCAACATTCGGCGGAAAGCACTCCGAATTTAACAATTTTATAAGCGTTTTCAAAACATTTGTCGACAAAGATGACACTCTGCACGATATTGAAAAATTCAATCATTTGATATCGTGTCTGGCTGGCGACGCTTTAGGCACAGTCAGGGCGTTTCAAGTCACTTCGGTCAATTACCCCAAAGCCCTGACTAGCGTGAAGCGGGTGTACGATAATGATTGTCTGATTTTCTTCGACAATATATCGACGCTTTTCAATCTGTCCCAGCCAACAGCTACAGCATTGAGAAACCTGATCGACACAGTCAGAGCTCTATATGATTCTCTGCTGTCTATTGGGCATGACAAACGGTTAACGAATGCCATCCTCATCCACTTAATAATGAGCAATGTCGATGCAGGAACGAAGAGAAAGTGGGAAGAACAGTTGGACTATACTTCGCTTCCTCTTTGGAACGAATGTGAGACGGCTTTGGATAGACGATACCAGCACCTGGTCGCCGAAGAGGCTTCCAAGCCCAAAAATGTTCAGCCTAACAATACATTCCCCAAGAAGAGTGAAATTAAAATTTTTCGTTGGTCGCTGCCAGGGACGATCCTGCCTTATGTGGGTTTTGCACCTCCGCAGAGCATCAAATAGGAAATGGCATTTCTTAACGTTCAGCAGAGGTTCGATTTTGCTAAGAAAGTGCCCTTATGCATTAACTACCTTCGCAAGGGTCACACTGTTAAAAAGTGCAAGTTGAACACAGATACTCTGCTAATACAAACCTCGCGTTGCCGCCTCTTCCTCAGCCCGCGCTCACACAAGAGTCTCCATCCACTTCGCACGTTTTGCATGCGACTGTATCGGGTAGAGTTATTCTTGACACAGCTATCGTGAGCGTGTCAACGAAAAATGTCGAATTTGTGATGGCTCGAGCGTTTCTTGACTTTGGTTTACAAGTAAATTTTGTGACCGATGAGCTCGCTCAGAGACTACAAATTAAAAGAGAGGCCGTGGGTATGAGCTTGGCGGGAATTGGTGAAACTAGTGCTCAAGCAAAAAAAAAAATATACACAAAAGTAAAGTCGCGAATAGCGAAAAAAATATTTCTGGTTATCATCCGGATCAAGCGGTGAACACCAGCGGGTGGAGGGTACCCGATAATATTCTATTGTCAGACCCATTCTCCTTCAAGCCCCAAAAAATTGGCAGGCCTATCTGCGCAGATTCATTCTTTGAAATTCTGTCAGTTTGCCAGATAAAGCAAGGTCCTGAAATTCCAATCTTACAAAAAAAATGGTTTTCGCTGGATAGTGTCAGGGAGATGTGGCTCGGAAAACAAAGTAAAGGCAGAATATTCGGTACATCTCAGATGGCAGGAAGAAGCGTTGGAGTCAATCGACACCACCTTGGAGAAATTTTTGTCTGTGGAGGACTTACCGCCTAAGGCTAAAGTCCATATTCCTGAGCAGCAACTTTGTGAACAACACTTTGAGAAAAATACTCAAAGACTGTCGTCTGAGAGATTTTCGGTTCGTCTGCTGTTCAAATTGAACCCGAATGCTCTTGGTTTGTCGCATGAACGTAGATTTTTGTCGCTTGTCAAAAGATTTTCCTTTAAAGAAAATGTACCTGGATTTCATGTAGGAATATGTATCAATGGGCCACATGTCCTCTTCTGATGATAAAATTCCAGATGGCCCACACTATTTCATTCCGCAACAATGCGTGCTGCGGCCTCAAAGCACCTCAACCAAGTTGAGAGTGGTATTCGTTGCATCAAGCCTCACATCGACGCAGGTTGCGTTGAATGACATCTTGATGGTAGGCCCCACTATTCATGAGGAGCTATATTCTGCTTTGGTACAGAATGCATAAGTTTGCCCTTGCAGCGGACATTAAAAAGATGTACCGCCAAGTGATGGTCGACGAAGCTAACTGAAACATCCAGCTCATAGTGTGGAGGCGGATCCTTTTGAGTCTCTGAAGATCTTCTAGTTGAATACTGCTGAAAACTGGGTATACACGATCGTTTTGTAATTTACCAGGTCAACGATTCGCAGCATTGAGCAGGAAAAGTGAAGTCCTGGCTCATCAGGAGCTGCCCTTATGTCGATATAACGCCAGTACAGTATCTAGATTTAATAGTGATTGAAAATTTATGGGAAATATTGGACATATCTGTAAGGAAGAGGAAGATTTCGACCAAAAATGATCGGAATACTGTTCCTATGGAAAAATGGCCAAAAATCACAGAGTAATCCACTAAAAAGATAGTTTCTTCCATGAGAAATCGTCTCAAAGCTGTCATGATCCAGAAAATATGACATACAAAAAATTAGCTGTTAAATTACAAATAATTAGTTAAGTAGAATCTGCTGCATGAAATAAGCTGTGGCATGAAAAAGGCTGAATTTTTTATTTTTATTACAAAAGTTTTTTGTTTTTGTGATTATGAAAATGGTTTTAGTTTAATAAGCATGTTAGTATTCCCTGTTAAAAAACTGCGTTTAAATTTTTTTGAGTTTAGCAGGAATACCGAGTCAACATTTTTTTGGTAGCTGCACGAAATAAGCTGAGATCCACTGTATATGGAAATATACCCTTGCGTTTTACAATTTGAAAAATGCCCTTATCCTACATAAATTTTCTTCTTTTAAATAACTAGCAGTACTGTTTAAATTAGACGACATAAATGAATATAAACATCTCAGTTCCAATAATTCCGTTTTTTAACTACAATTTTCTTTTATATTGATATATGAAACTCTTTGTTTAATGGTATTATAGAAATTTCACCATCAATTTTTATTAATTCTTTCACAAATAATAGACAGTCGTATGCTGAGAGATTATGAAAAAATATAGGGAAAAACGCGAGGAAACGATATAGTCGAGTGCCGCGACTGAAAGATACCCGTTATTGTTTTACACAATTTTAAAATATTCATTTTGCTAGTGGAAATTCCCAAAGCGCCATCTACTGTCGGAGAAAGCATGTTGAGTAACTGATAGGGACGACACTACCCATGAGATGGGCCATGGCCTTAAACCTTAAATTTCTTTATAAATAGTGAAATAATGTTCCGATTTAAAAAATCTTTGGTAAATCGATAGATATTAACAGAAATAAGTTATACAAGGTCGTAGGAAGGCATTTGTAATAATTTAATAGACGCCACAGTTTTCCGCGGTTTGTGGGCGGGGCCGGATGAAAGCTCGTTACAAGAGGCAGTGGCTTTTCTTAAATACGTATTTATATAAATATACATTTTTAAACACCTTTTTTGAGTTGATAATGGATAATAGTGGTTTCTTCCTCTTGCTAATTTGCTTTTGTCCAACCTTCAACTTGAAAGCAACATCGGAAAGTTGAGTAGGTGTCTTTGTAGTATATCCACCAAGAATTGATGAGTCAACTGCAGCAGGTGCACTGAATAAAGTAGAATTAATCCTGGAAGAGCATACACTGCTGATTGCACCAGTTGTCGCAGTTGCCGTGAAAAATATTGGATTGCTAGTAGCACTAGTAAATGTTAGCGTTGTTGTTACGGCAGTGATATTCTGAGTTTCAGAGCACGGTGAGCGTTGCTCACAGCTGATTTCTGCTCTGATCTCTGAGGTTTTTTTTCCAGAAACGTGATGCATTTTTCCAAATACAATTATTATTGCTAAGCAGCGAGTTAGTAAAATGATTTCCATCCATTGTTAGTTCACCTTCTGTGCCGTTGCACGCAGTGTGAGGGGTGATGCCCAAACGGGCAATAGTGCAGACTAGTCGCACTACAGTTATGTTTTTGTTGTTGTACTGCTGCCGACGCAGCGCGAGACAGGGTCCGAAATTTCCGCACGAAGAGTGGACCAAAACAAAACACGCAAAACAGTTATTGTAAATATTATTATTTGCTCGATGGCAGTTTTATTTTAAAATATATTTGTATTTTTTTTAACTTTTATTTTTTGACCACCATTTGGGTTTTTCACAAATTTTTTATTTTCAAATTTTTTCGATTTCTCGATCACAATTTTGTTTTTTTTTACAAAAAATTATATGTTAATAATTGTTAAATTAAATCAATTGTTTTTGTGTCTCGTTGCTTTTAAATATATATTATACTCTGTCTCTTACCACTGGTGGGGGAAAACAAGAGTCAATTATTTTTAGCAACCTTTAAAAACTGAATTTTGTACAGATTTTTAAGGAGCTGGCCTTTTCTCTTAGTCTCTTACCACTGGTGGGGGAAAACTGCAGAGTTGTCGAAGGACCAAAATGAACGGGGTGTTCGGAAATAATATAAAAACAACCTCTTTCATTGAGTTCTGAAATGAAACTTTTCTTTATTTTTCTAAGTCCCTGCTTAGGAAACTACAATGAAAATCTTATTCTAATCTTATATTATACGAGGTGTGTTCAAAAAGTAAGGTGACTCTTCAAATTTCGCGAATTTCAAATTTTTCGATTATCGATTTTTTTGTTTTGTTATATTGGTACACTCTTCCCTAACATCTGTACCAAGTTTCAATGGAACATCCTCTTTTGTTTGGTTGTGAGAGGCGTAAAGTTACAAGTTGTTTTGCGAGCTCGGCGATTTTTTGCTATCGAAAAATATGGATCAAAGGATTTGGATTTTTTGGCCAAAAACAACACCACAATAATGCCTCAGCCACCATATTCACCGGATTTGGCCCCATGTGACTTTTTCTTGTTCCCAAAACTGAAGATAATCGAAAAATTTGAAAAATTTGAAATTTGAAAAGTCACCTTACTTTTTGAACACACCTCGTATAACTTCTAAAAGGTTTCGATAATCGAAAAATTTGAAATTCGCGAAATTTGAAGAGTCACCTTACTTTTTGAACACACCTCGTATATGGTCTACGCAGAGACCGCGCCTGCTTGCCTGCGCGAGAGGGTTATCTTTTGACCCCTGCGTCGGCACTGGGTGCAGCGTGATATTTTGGGAAGGCTCAAGTGGCCTGCACTCACAGATTACAAGTGCTAACACTGCACCCTTTTTGGTTTTCAGCAGCAGATCATAACTTACGGCTCTTAATCGATTTACATTGTGACACTCGAAACATTACGTGCATTGAGCTCATAAATTCTTATATTTTATTAGTGTTCATCTGAACAACCTCTTATGGGTTGATATATAAGTTAGGAGGGTTTGTATTTGTTGTTTAGGATTAAAGTTTATTTATTCGATCCGCTGTCTAGCGTGGTCGATAGATTATATAATTATCAACGCGGTCTGCGTAAGTAGACTTTTATTGATGATTTGCGCGGCGATGACCGGCGCTTATGATATTCAAAAATCGACTAATGAGTATACAGCATTGATCTTATCTCAAAAGCTCGATCTACGTTCGAAAACTAATTACAGGAATATTCTTATTGCTAAAGCTCGCCCTATTACTGCAAAAGAACTGTTTTCTTGATTACGTTAACTTGTAGTTTCGTGATTGTGTTAACTCCTCCCTTTCTAAGACGAAGACTGTCCTCAGACTTCTTAAAACATGCAATGCCGACTTCATGGCGGATCCATTTGAAACTGCTCATCTGGTCGTGTACTTAAGTAGTTACTCTGCCGATAAATCTCGTACTTGGTACTGAGTTTGGGCACTGGAATGATAGTTCAATTGGATGATCCGTGCGCTTCGGTCGTTGGTGACAATAGATAGTCGTATTGATTTTAACACAGTTTTTGTTTTGCTTACAATCATGGGACCACTGTCGGCTTAACTGGTTGATGTGAAAATGTTTAGGATTCAGTTTGATTGACAGTAATAACTTAGTGCAGCGTTGCAGTATTCATGGGCAAGTTTTTAGCAAAAGGTAGAATTTAGGATATCAGATATTTTTCCTATGATACTTTGAATTTCTTAATGTTTTTATATATTAATAACAATTATACTTAGAACAGAAATTATACCTAACAATGTGTTTAATGGTGAATCTTATATTCGTAAAACGCTTACTGTTTGAACATATTTGTTTTGTTATTTAATTCGAAAGTATTTGGAAAGGGTATTGACAACATTTGAGGTTTAATAAGTGTTCAAATCCTGGCAGAGAGTGCTTTGCATGTTGTTTGTTTGCGCCTTTTTATAGTAAGAAGATGGTTTCTTTTCTATCGTATCTCTGATTGCGTGGATTTAAAGCTTTTGAAATCATTACCTTTAACTTGTGCAAAATAGGATGACTCGGAAAATGATACAAGTGTATTTGGTTTTATTCATTTTGAGGTGATTAGTAGAATTTGTTTAAATAATAAACTTAAGTCAATTCTGTTGCCTATGTCCAGTCTACTTTCGTGTAGCTTACTAGCTTGGCGTTGGTCAGTGAAGAAAAATAATGAAATTTATAACATTCAATGCTCTTAACGTAAATTATCTTTATGAACGACCCTCCCTTTTATAAGGACCGTTGTCCCGAGGTATGCTTCGATTTTTTCTTCCCTATACCGTGGGGTAAGTTTATTTCCCAGGCGACTGTTTAGTTTTACCATTACGGTTTCCCCCACCTCAAAGGTTTCATTCGTTTCATTTTCTCTTCTTAACTGTTTCTCTTTTCTATGATTTCGTTTGCGAATTTGGTGGGAAATTGAATGAATGTTGTCGATCGGCCGTTTGTCGGTGACTGAGTGCCCTGTTTTCCACTGGCCGTAGGAAGTACTAAAGAGTGGTGGTGCGTTCACTATCTCAACATTAAATCGGTTTGATAAAAGTGACCTGATTGACTCGGAGTTTATAGACGGTTCATTGTCTCAAAATATTGCCATTGTATGGGGATAGAAGTTCATTAATTGCATAATTGCAGGTTCTATATCTACCAAAAATAATAAAAGTGCGAGTTGAATATGATGGGCCCTCTTCTATCACTATCTGGTTAAAAAAAACAATTAACCGGCTTGTCGATAGTTATGATGGTATATGTCAGTGAAATTTCGCTATGTATTGTTGCTCTGTCTGACTGGGGGTCGTTTTCCAAAACGTGAATGGCCTGCGTGTGTTCGTCTATAAACGCCCTCCACCTTTTGATCTTAGCGTTTGGATTCCTGTCTGACACGGCGAACGTTAGCGGTTGGTGATTCGTATAAATGTTTAGGTTTTGGACACCATAGCGATAATTCCTAAGATATTTTTTTTTTTTTTCGCGACTCCCGTTGCTTAACGTGCAACCCACCTCCCGCCCAACCGACCGAGGGGCGCTGCCGTCTATCGTACGGCTCGGAACTCGGGGATAGTACCGAGTGGAATATTAAATTAATAAATTAAATAAATATGAGCTAAGTGGTTTAGTAAGACGATTTTTATGTTAGTAGGTGAAGTATTGGATATAATGTTGTAGAGGGTATTGTAACTCGAAAATAATACCCTAAATGGTTCATGAAGGGCAAAGTTCGAGCTGCAATGTCTCAGCGGGCACATTGATGTTTAAGCGACCTATTAGGGCTTGACTATCAATGTCCCCACTAATAAGATTGTTAACAAAAACAACGCCAAGCATTGTCCTACGGTTAGCAAGGGTAGGTAAGTTTATTAGTAATAGTCTGCTTTTATAGGAGGGAAGATGTAAGTTTGCATCCCAATTTTGGCCACGAAGAGCAAATAAGAGAAAGCTTTTTTGAATTGATTCTATACGGTCTTGGTGGACCGCGTACTGGGGGTTCCAGACGCAAGATCCATACTCTAAGATCGGACGAACGAGAGAGACAAAAAAAGTTTTGGTTACGTATGGGTCATTAAATTCTTTCGACCATCTTTTTATAAAACCTAACACACCTCTGGCTTTGTTAACCATGGAAAAAATGTGGTGGGAAAATGTAAGTTTGGCATCCAATAGGACACCTAAGTCGTCTACTAGCTTAATACTATCTAGGGTTACACCACAAAGTGTATAAGTGGATACTAACGGCTTAGAGCGACTGAAGGTCATTACTTTACACTTAGAGCCGTTAAGATTTAGTAAGTTTGCAGAGCACCAAAATTGAAAGTTTTTAAGGTCAGATTGTAGTTTTCTCTGGTAGCACGCATCATTATATTGAATACAAAGTTTCACATCATCTGCGTACATTAAAATAAAAGAATTTGTTAAAGCGATTGGAAGGTCATTTATGAATAATGTGAAAAATAGCGGACTTAAATGGCTTCCCTGAGGGACACCGGATGAAGCATAAATCGGACCAGACAAGACATCTTTAAATAAAACACGTTGCGTTCTACCAGTCAGATAACTTTCAACCCACTTAAGAAGATCGCATGGGAATCCGATTAAGTCAAGTTTATGAACTAAAAGTGAGTGATTTACAGAGTCAAATGCTTTACTAAAGTCAGTGTAGATGACACCTGTCTGAAGACTTTTTCGGAACCCAGTAATGACATAAGAGGTAAATTCAAGCAAGTTCGTAGTTGTAGACCGTCGAGCCATAAAACCATGTTGATATGGAGATTTTATTGATCCACACTGGTGTTGCAAATGGGGCACAATAATTTTCTCAAAGAGTTTAGGAATTGCTGATAATTTAGAGATACCTCTATAATTACCAGCATCCGAGGTTTTCCCTTTCTTGTGTAAAGGAATGATGAAAGATTCCTTCCAAATAGGGGGAAACGTAGTCGTTTCAAGCGAGAGGTTAAACAGTTTGAGAAGAGGATTGCAAATGGAAGACGCGCAGTACCTAAGCACACAGCCGGGAACGCCGTCGGGGCCCGGAGAGTATGTCGGCTTAATACTCTGAAGATCCTTAAGAATACCACTCTTAGATAGAAAAGGTCGCGTGACGAGGTTCGATTGTGGAACACCGTAGACATAAGGCTTCCTAGCGGTTGTCGAAGGTGAATATGTGGTTTGAAAAAACTTGGCGAACATATCGGCTATTGCCTGATCAGTTCTCGCCATTGAGTTTTCAAACGTTAGTGCTGAAGGAAACGTTTTAGGTCTACGCTTAGTCTTAACGAAATTATAAAACTGTTTCGGATCCTGTGTAAATTGGGTCCTACAACGAGCTAAATAATTTTTATAACACTGAGCGTTAAGCACGGTAAAATTTGACCGAGCAATTAAGTATTGAGAGTAACTAAGCGGAGTTCTAGTTTTTAAGTATTTCTTCTGAAGCCTGAACTTTATATTTTTTAAGGTGCTTAAGCCCTTGGTATACCAAGGAGGGTTATCCGTTCTGGACTGGTACCTCATCGGAACACATATATCAAAAATTAGGTTTAATGCATGGTAGAATATGTTTAAAGCTGAAGTCATATCATTGCATGCGTAGAGATCGGACCAGTCAAAATCAGAGATAAGAATATTAAGTTTAAGAAAGTCTGACATGCTAAAACATCGAACCTTTTTGACAGCCCTAGTAGGCTCAGTCGTTTGGAGTGGTCCAACGTCGATCGCCAGCTCCAGAGTGGGATGATAAAGATCTTCAGGGCGTGTAAGTGGTGGAACCCTAGATATATATACGGAGTCCGAATCTGAGATAAAGCATAGATCGAGTAACCGACCTAAAGAGTTTTTAACATGGTTAATTTGTTCCAGGGTCATGTCTAACATACCTGCAATAAAATCATTATGTGAGGAAGGCGTTAAAGCTAAACTATTTTCATTTTTTGACCAGTTAATTTGTGGTATGTTAAAATCACCCAGAACCACTAACTGATCTACATCTGATAATAACGTAAAAACGGACTGTATGGCCGCTAGGTGCAACTCATACGTGGATGGGTCGTTAGGGCCCAAACGATGGCCAAAAGCTCTCGCTCATTGGTTGCGAAATTAAGTTCTCTATCCTGTAAAGTCCTCGTAATCATTGTAATGGGCTTGCCATCCTGAGACAAGACAGAACCCAGGCCAAGAGCTGAAGCGTCCGTAGTTAAGTCGAAAGGTTTCTTGTAATCGGGATACAGTAACATTACATTACTTGCCTCCGGGCAAGGACAATTTTTAGTTTATTAAAAGCAGAACATTGTTTTTTATTATCTGCCTTCAGAATGTCAGGTCTAGCAATGGAGGCGAAATCCCTTATAAAGCAGTGGTAATAACTTGCCAAACCCAAAAAAGATCGAACACTAAACAAATTTGTGGGCTGTTGTTAGTTCTGGATAGCATTTACTTTATTAGGACGGGTTGTAATACCCCCGCTGGATACCATAAATCTGAGGTATTCCACCGTTTCTTTAAAGAAAAAGGATTTTTCTCTAGAGACCCTCATGTTGGCCTCAAACAGTCTATCCAGTACACAAGCAATGTCATTTACGTGGTCCTCCTTTCCTTTGGAAAATATTATGACATCGTCAACATAGACAAAACAGGACTTTCCTATGTGGTCTCTAAGGACATCATGGCACGTTGGAATATACTTAATGCATTTTTTAGGCCAAATGGCAGTCTGGAAAACTCATATTTTCCGTTTCCGACCGAAAATGCTGTTTTTACTCTATCCCTTTCCGCAAGCAAGATTTGGTGAAACCTCGACTTAAGGTCAAGGGTTGTAAAAAACCTAGCCTTTCCCAAATTAGACAAGATAGATGTCACGTTTGTTATAGGGTACTTGGGTACTTGTCGTCTACGGTTTTTAAATTAAGCTTCCGAAAATCTATCACCAACCTTTTCTTTAAATTTCCCTTTTCATCTGTACCTTTTTTGTCAACCATCCAAACTGGGTTGTTATAAGGTGAGGGCCTGATAATTTCGTCCAAGCCATTGGTCTCCTTATTTACAAAATCCGCTACGCCCATGGGGTACGGATAAAGTTTTGAGTATATGCGCTGATCGTCTACGGTACGTATTGTGGCAACGATATTGGTATTATACGGGACTGCTTCCTCTGGTTCCGCAAAGACACCCAATCGGTCTCTAAGCAATGTGTGGAATTTATTGGATATAAGGCTTGGTACAACGATATCATTTACATTTGTGAAATTTACGCTGTTCCATTTCCAAAACCGAATTGGTTCGACTTTATTATTGATTCTCACAGTTTTCTTCTTAAAATCTAGTATTGCATTTGCCTTTGTCAATAGGTCAGGTCCTATTATGGCGTCAAAGCTGGAAAGGTTTGGGAGAATGAAGAACGGAACATCCGTATTAAAAAGCTTAATAAAGTATTTGTATTTTACGGAGTTGCAACCATGTAGCAATTTCACTGTGAATTCTTTTTGCACTGGTATTATGCACTTTAACTCGGGGAGAGGATGTATGTAGTTTTTTGAAGCTCCGGTGTCGATCAAAAGTTTTATGGTTCTCCCTGCTAGCTCTTGCTCTATGTATGGTAGCAGAATTCTATAGCTATTCTATTAACATGATCGTATGCTAATTCATCCTCAAAATCCTAAACCTCTGTTTCTTCTTCACCTTGAACTTTCCTATGAGCTAAGCGGTGAATCCTTTGCTGTTTTGGCCCTGTAAACCATGCACTGCTACTATATGATCTTTTGAAGCGTGTGCATAATACATGCGCCTGAGCCTGACTTGTGTTCTGTGGTTGGGGTTGCAAGGTGTTTGCCATGTATTTTTTTGTTAAGATGGCCAAATATTTTGCTGTTGAGAAGCCCAAAAATGTCCCTGAGTCGGGAATGGGGCTCTCCTAAGTTGATTTTGACCCGTTAGTCTAGAGCGATTAGATAAATCAGGATTCACCAAAGGGACTGGATTGTGCCTTTCCTGGTTATCGTAAATAGAAACCTGGCATTTGCTAAAATACGGGTTTTTATTTTGTATGGGCATAATTGAGTTCCTATCCCTATCATTGTGTCTTTGGTCTGTGATTTGAACTCTGTCTCCTAAACTTCTGAAAAATTAAGGGCAAATTGATAGCGTTCGTGGTTGGAATCGACCTCTTGCTCTAGGGCAAGAGCTGTTGGTAGGTCTTTCGGACCTTTCGCAAAAAGAATATTGCCCCAGTTATAAGCACACGTAGTGCGTCCATCCTGTACTTTTCATTCAGTGACATCGCCAAGGCACCATCGAATGTCATTATTGTCTTGTTGGTAAGCAAGGTAAGTTTTTTCCCGACTTCGTCGTAAAATTCGGTGGTAGTCAAGTTACCCTGTCGTAATGTTGATAACTCTTGTTCGATATGCAGATGTCAGCATATGTGAAATAAAGACGGCTGATCATTGCTTTGAAATTCAAGGGAGTATTAAATAAAGCCAACACCGTGTTTGCTGAGCCTTTTACTTTGTTTCGCATAATGCCAAGAGCTTGGTAAAACGTTGAGCTGCCCTCGTATTTTTTTTTAACAGCGGGCGCGCCGGCAACAGCACTCTCTACGATCGCTTCACTCAGCGCCATTTCGCAAGATATATTTTTTCTTGACCACCAATTATTTTCTTACAAGTTATTTCCTTCTGCACTATCTGTTCGCCTTGCCTGATTTGCCTGACTTATTCAAATTGGACACGAGGTCTTCTAAAATATTTTCACTGTTACTCATCTGTTTTTGTCTTCAATACTCTTTGCACAAATTATATAACGAGGAATAAAAGAATTTTCGATTCGTTCAATAAGCGTTATACTTACAATTAATTAATAGTGCTTAAGGAAAGGTTACATATATGATAAATTGGGTCTTATGTATTAATATAAAAAGTGAAAAAATAAGTTATTGTTGAGGTTAGAAGTCGCTGCTGCTGGCGCTGTTGTTTCTGGCTGCTCCAGTTGTTGCTGCCTCTGGATACTCCAGTTGTTATTCTCTCGGGATACTCCAGTTGTTGTTGGCTTTTAATTTATTTATAATTAGTTAATTATCGTAGGTTCGAATATCCGTTTGAGCGCCAGTTAGGAGGGTTTGTATTTGTTGTTTAGGATTAAAGTTTATTTATTCGATCCACTGTCTAGCGTGGTCGATAGATTATATAATTATCAACGCGGTCTGCGTGAGTAGACTTTTATTGCTGCCTTGCGCGGCGATGACCGGCGCTTATGATATCCAAAATCGACTAATGACTATACAGCATTGATCTTATCTCTAAAGCTTGATCTATGTCCGAGAACTAAGTACAGGAATATTCTTATTACTGCACAATAACTGTTTTCTTGATTACGTTAACTTGTAGTTGCGTGATTGTGTTAACTTATATTTATATTCACTTCCAAATGCATTATTTCTATTAATGACCATAAGCTGTCTCGTTCTTAAAATTCACTTATTTCATATTTTATATGGTTGTATAACTCGATGATTGTTTCATTTAGATTAGCATTGCGCCATATTACATAAAATTCACAAATAACTACACCCAATAGATAATTTTTTTTTGCAACATCGATATTTACTATATTAATCTTCTTTAAAAAATTCAGGGTATAATTATCTCTTAAAGCCTAGGGCCGATTGACGAGGGTGACTAGGATGAGTGGAAGTGGAGGGAGGAGTGGAGGTAGGAGTCTAGCTCGAGTTTAAGCGGAAGTGAAGGGAGTAGTGGAGGGAGAGTTTAGGGAGCAGTAACACACACGTAACACCCACAACATCTGATACTATAAACGGATTTCTTCATTAATAACAACTGTTGAAGCCAAATTTACAAACGGATATCAGAAGCCTCACACACATAAAAGTGAGCCGGAAGCCGCATTTATCTAGATACCGCAATTATCCAGAACCCGCATTTATCCATTTTATTTGGTTTTTTTATGGCGTTATTTTTATGATTATACATTTCATTGAAAAACGTATTTCTGATTTCTGTATTCTGCTATTTTTGGTGTTATATCTTACAAGAAACATTATATAATATATCCCACCAACACACTTTAATAAATGTTGAATAGAATAAACTAAAATTAATTTTTTTTTCCCGCGCAGGGTATATAAGCCTTAGAAGACTATGTCAAGCTTAAGAAGCGGAGCGCGCAGTCCTCATTGAAAGGCAAGCGTGTCAACCGAAGCGAGTCGAACGCGCTAGTACATTATAATATTATAGACGCTAAAGTTTTCCGCGGCTTGTGGGCGTGAAAGCCGGACTTAACTTAAGCCTAACTTTCTGGCTCTTTTAGTTTCCGAGATTTTTGCATTTTTGGTTTTCCCTGTTTTGTGGGCGTTAGAGTCGGCGTGGAAAGATGGGAAAAAAGCATATAAGATACCCGTTACTGTTTTACACAATTTTAAAATATTCATTTTGCTAGTAAAAATTCACAAAGCGGCACCTATTGTCAGAGAAAGCATGTTGAGTAACTGATAGTGACGTCACTGCCTATGTGAGGCCTTATAATTTAAATTTCTTCCGAAATAGCGAAATAATGTTCCGTTTTGAAATCTTTGGTAAATCGATTGATATTGACAAAAATATATTATACAAGGTCCAACTAAGACATACACCATAATATTATAGACGCCACAGTTTTCCGTGATTTGTGGGCGTTAGAGTGGCCGTGGCCGAACAAAATCTAGGCGCAATCTTTTAATTACGTATTTTTAAGAACAACTTGCTAGCTCTTATAGTTCCCGAGATTTTTGCATTGTCGATTTCCCGGGTTTTGTGGGCGATAGAGTGAGCGGGGCTTTCGCATTGAGGGCATTATAAAAACCTACATGCTTAATCCGAACTTTCTATCAGCTATAGTTACCGAGATATCAGCTTTTCTATAAAATGCGAAAACCGTCTTTCGAGCTTGGTGGGCGTAACAGTGGGTATGGCCGGATAGTAGTATCACCATATGCATCTATTCGGCATCTAGCTCCAACAGTTCCTGAGATTTTAGAGATTTTAGTTTTTCATGATTTGTGAGCGTTAGAGTGGGCGTAGCAGGATGCTGAAATAAACTTGCGCTGCGCAGCTGTCAAGTGATTCTCAGTTTGGTTTGGCAATTCATCATGAATAGAATCACGCCTAAACAACGCTTTCAAATAGTGCAATTTTATTTCGAAAGTAATAGTTCTGTGCGGAATGCGTATCGCAAACTACGTCCGTTTTATCGACGAAGCGCACTCTGGTTGAATGGCTATTTCTCCAAACAAAACTGCCGCATTTGGACTGAAGCTAACCCTCAAGTGTATGTCAAAACACCGTTACATCCAGAAAAACGGACTGTTTGGTGTGCTTTATGGGCTGGTGAAATCATAGGTCCGTACTTCTTCAAAAACAATTATGGCCAATATCTTATTGTTGGTTGCTCGATGCTAATGCTGCTCCAGGTCAGGCCGATGAGGTGGTAAGGGTAGGGTGCTTGCTGAGTAGTAGTGTGTGTCAAGATAGATGGGAATTGGCGGCCGGGCTACTGCTCCCAGGTGGCTTTTGATGGTGTGCCACCAGTAAGGTGGTTGATGATGTGTAAAATGAAGTTTATGTCAAGAGCGTGACTGCCCCTATGCCCCTGGCCTTAAGATCAGTGGGCAAATGCAGATTATATGACGGCAATAGCCGGAATAAAGTTTATGGAGCTAAGTGCTCTTTATTCAAATAATTATAAAACAGAACTGAGGAACTTTGCTGTACGAAAAACGGAGCTTAGTCGGCAGGCCGACCGCATGACAGTGGAAAAAGCTGACTATCGCAAAATGAGCATAACTCACCATACCGGGAACCAATGGGACCCAGGCACGGCCCCCAAAGGCGGGTATGCTGAGTCAGCATCTAGAAAGACTAGGGTGATCCAAGAATCACCCAAGATTTCTACCGACTGTTTGTTACCCCCAGTAGTGTTAACTGGCCAGACGTTCTAATGGAAAATTGGACTTTCAGATTGGACTACATCCGAGGCAGCCGTGGCGGTCATATGCCAAAAATTATATTTTAAATGTAATGCCACAAGATTATCTTTTGAAAAGTTCTGTGAATCGAATAATCTATCGTTGTTTCATTGAAAGTTTTATACCTTTAGCGATTTCGTTTTTCCGTGATTTGTTGGCGTTAGAGCGGGCGTGGCAGGGTGAAATAAGCTTGCGGCTTATGGCTTGTACCAAAAAAAGCTGATAACAGTGGAAAAAAAAGTGGGGTATATGTATTGATTATCGCAAATTGAATGAAAACACAGTATATGATATGTTGTAAGTTAGGAAGAGCTCAATATTTTTCTACTATAGTCTCGAGAAAGGCTTTTACCAAATTCTTGTTCAGGAACAAGATAGGGAAAATACAGCGCTTTCTACTCCTCACGGGCATTACTAGTTTAATCGGTTGCCATTCGGGCTCAAAAACGCTCCTGCCACATTTCAACGCCTTATAAAAACAGTCTTAAAAGAAATAAATAGAATTTATGTGGTCTATCTTGACGACGTTCTTATTTTTTCTACTAGTTTTTCAGAACATGTTGGCCACCTTCACAAAATTTTTAAAAAACACTGAAGCAAATCTTAAGATTCAAACCAACTAATGCAAATTCTTTTCAAAAGAAACTCAGTTTTTGGGTTATGTTTTAACCCCCGAAGGAGTAAAGCCTAACTTAACCTTGCGGTATAAAATTGGTTACAATAATGCGATTCAAGTCAAATATTTGCCGTTTTGTTCGATGACGCGTTCCCAACGAGATGCCAACTTAATAATGCCCCTCTCATAGAAGCTCGCTTCCCTATTGGCAAAAAACTCGGAGCGTGGCGCATCTTCGACCACCTCTACACCAGAACGAAAACGTTGATACCATCGTTGTGCGGTGGAAATGAAAACTGTATCGGGTCCATAAACTGCAAAAATTTTATTGGTGTTTTATTAGTATGACGTGATGCTACGAATAAAACAAGAACTATGCGCTTTCAGTCTTTTTCAAGTCTTTTTTGACAACCTAATATAACAGAAAAGAACTTAATGAAATACTTTATAGATGGCTTGTTAAGCTCACCGAATTTAATATAAACGTATCATTCATTAAAGGAAAAGATAACCAGGTAGCTGTTTTTTTAAGTCGAATAAGTAACGACGAAATTTGTGCCGTAGCTGAATCCTGTAGCTCTTTAGAAAACAATGTTGATGCCATTGGTACACAACATACACAAGCTGAAGACTTTGTAGACACAACTACTTTAGGTAATTTAGAAACAGTTGTTAATAGATTTAAAATACAAATCATTCTAACAGATAAAAAACCCATGGAATTCGAATATAAAAATAAAAATAAGAAAATTTATTTAAATTTAAATGATCTCGAAAATAGAATGGAAGAAATTTTGAAGCATCATGTCATAAAAGGCAAAGTAGGAATATTCAGTGAATATAACGATCATCAATACAATAAGTTTCAAAACAAAATTATCCAAATTTTTAAAGGTAATAAAAATGTAAAATTTGTAAAATGCTAATTTCACGCAAATGACATTGAAAACAAAAAAAGGTGTGTATAAAGAAATTGAACGATTCCATAAATATGATACTGGTCATCCAAGTATAAATGAAAATTACCAAAGCTTAAAAAAGATTATTTACTTTCCAAAACTTCAACATTACATCCAAAAGTATATTAACAATTGTGATATTTGAAATCAATGTAAATATGATAGGAACCCAGTAAAAGAAAAATTAAAATATACAGAAACACAAAAACGATATAAAAAATTGTTCATATGGATATCTATACAAATTCAAAATGTAATTTTCTAACTTTTATTGACCAATTTTCAAAATTGGCTACTGCATAATACCTTGAGGATCGCTATAATCAAACTATAATCGAAAAAACGCGCTTGTACACATCCCAAAGAGGAAACTTTGAAAAATTAATAACTGATAATGAATTTAATAGTGTAAATATAAAAGATTATTTATGAAATGAGAACATAGAAGTTCATTTTGTGAAACCGAACAGTCACACTGACAATGCAGACGTTAAAAGATTCCACAATACTTTAACAGAAAAAATAAGAATAATATACCTCGAAAAAAAAGATCTATCAATCAAAGATAAAGTTAGTAAAGCTATAGAATATTATAATAACAGCTATCACTCAACAATACAAAATTCGCCAATGAATATTGAATATGGAAATTGTGACAAAAAACTTGTACGTAACAACATTCTAAAATATAAGGAAAATTACATTACATCTTTAAATTTTAAAGAAACTAGAAATGAGGGATACATAAAAAACAATAAGTCTCTAGGACACAAAAATGAACCGAAATATAGGAAATTTAATTTAAACAATGTAAATAGCTCCAACATAAAAAGAAAGAAGAAATATCAAACTTCAAATGTAATAATAGCTATCCACCCTTAATTAACCAATTAAATTAAACACACGTATATATGTATGGATCACTTTGGGAATTTGTGCGGAAATACTTTAAATATATTTTGTGGAATATAAGCAAGAAATGAAATACAACCTACTTCGTCTTGTATTTGGTTATATAAGATAAAGTTATGGAATATTGTGGCGGCATGCTTGGCCACAATATTCTCCGCCTGCACAAGTCTTGCAGGAGGTTATGCCTTGGCACGTGCTGCTCACGGATGTGTTGGTTTTGGATCGGTCGTTGTGGCAAGTTGCTGCCCACAACAACCGGTCACTTTGTTGGATGCCTCTGCAGCGGTAGAGTGATGAAAAGTGCAAATCGGGTCCAGGTGGTGGCGACGTAATAGCAGGGTCTAGCTCCAGCTGTTATATTAAAGTTGTAGGATATTGTGGGAGCGTGTTTGCCCACGTGGTTGACAAAAATGAAAACACCCGGGTGGCTGGATAATGAAATTTGGTCAAGCTGTCGTTCAGCTAACTTGGTATAGGAATTAAATGCAATGGTAAGGGCTTTCATCCTTCGTGGTAAGATAGATTGACAGAGTGGCATACTGAGAAACTTGGAGACCAACAGTGGAAAGACAGACTCAGACAGACTGACAAACCTAAAGAATATGAAACTGATAGTGCCTTACAGTTTTGCATACAAAGGCATATCAAAATTATAAATTTTTGTAAAGAAAATTAACAGACACTTAAAATTTCTTTAAATCATAACCTTTTAGTGCTTGGCGGCTAATTTAAGTTAATAAAAATATCAAATGCCAAGTTTTTCCATTTCTTGCCGATTAGAATATAATAATCATTGAGGTTTTTCGTAGCTCAGTCTATTAGGGAAAATATTGAAAAAGTATAGGAAAAAAGTATATACATTTCATGTTTCATTTATCTTTTAATTTTAACTAAAACCTGTTTAAATGTGACATTTAGTATTCAAAATAAATTTATTTTAGTTTCAATACTTTTACATTTTTAGGTGTAGATTGCAAAAAAAAAAATTAAGCAAATTTCGAACTTTGTAAAAAATAATTAAATAATAGACATTGTTTTTATTTATTTTACAGCTTTGCGATTGGAGTTGCTAATACTGGAGCTACCGCGATAGCTGAAATTCAATTTGCTGATTATATTTTTCCGAGTTTTGACCAAATAGTAAATGAAGCAGCAAAGTATCGTTACCGAAGTGGTGGGCTCTTCGACTGTGGATCTTTAACTTTTAGAGTTCCTTGTGGAGCTGTAGGTCACGGAGCACTTTACCATTCTCAAAGTCCAGAAGCATACTTTGCTCATACCCCGGGCCTTCGTGTTGTGGTAACTAAAAGAAATAGATACTAACTATAGAGACTGCTGATCCATTCCATTTCTCTTAAAATAGGTTCCTCGTGGGCCAATAAAGGCAAAGGGTCTTCTTCTTGCATGTATAAGTGATCCTAACCCTTGCATCGTATTTGAGCCTAAATCTTTGTATCGAGCAGCTGTAGAAGAAGTACCAACGGAATATTATACCTCGGAGCTCGGCAAAGCCGACATACTACGAGATGGAAAAGATGTCACACTAATTGGTTGGGGTACTCAAGTCCATGTTCTATTAGAAGTACGTGCTAATGTCTTATCACTAAATTTTTGGTACTAAAGTTTTTGATGTTATAGGTAGCTGAACAGGCAAAATTACATTTTAATGTCGATTGTGAAGTAATTGATTTGGTATCTATTTTGCCATGGGATACTAATACCATATGCACCGTAAGTAGCTTGTATTGTAATTTTTTCAATTTGTTAAAAAAATAGAATTATTTTAGTCTGCGAAAAAAACTGGACGGGTTATAATTTCTCACGAAGCTCCATTTACACAAGGATTTGGCTCTGAACTAGCATCGTACATTCAGGAAAAATGTTTTTTGTACCTTGAAGCACCAGTAAAGCGTGTGACAGGATGGGATACACCATTTCCTAATGTCTTTGAGCCCTTTTATTTGCCTGATAAGCACCGATGCTTGTCAGCTATAAATGAAATTGTTAACTTTTAAAAAATTTCGTTTATGTTAACATGTTGCTAAACCTATTGTTCGAATACTATTTGAAAAGCAAAATTGATTAATTCTTTACTTTACATTTTTTTGTAAGCCAAAAACTTGAAAATAAGCAAGGGCATGTTTAAATAAAAATTTGTATAGGTATACCCGTTCTAAGAAATGCATTTTAAATCAAGTTCACTGTCCGAGTTGCTTTGTCCATATCCATTATCCATTTATCCACTATAAGAGCCGGACAGTTAAAAATGGCAGTACAGTGCAAGTTTATATTGAAAGTTATCCACACCCAAAATTCATACACTTCAGATACGTTTGTAAATAATAATACATACTAAACTTACTTGAAAAGGTTATATATCAAAGCTTTCGGTTTTAGCAGACAGATATCTGAAATCTTTATTCAACCACTGTTTAGAATTCACAAACGTAATATAATATTAAAATTTATTTTTTCTTAAACTTGTGGTTTGCTACTCTTTAATTCTCATTAGCACTTTTTCAAATCGAAACATTCAAACACTGCCAACCTTAACAGTGGTAAGCAGTGTCGAACAATCTCAATGTTGTTAGGCTTAAACTGGTTGTCAGCTTCGTAAGAAACTGTAACATATTTGGCAGGTAAAGATACCGATTTAAAATTTTAAAATATTCATTTTGCTAGTGGAAATTCACAAAGCGCTCCCTATTATCACAGAAAGCATGTTAAGTAACTGATAACCTACAATTCTTCATAAAAAGCGAAAAAATGTTCCGATTTGAAAAATCTTTGGTAAATAGATAGATATTGACAAAAATATGTTATACAAGGTCAATCGAAGACATACACTATAATATTATGGACGCTACAGTTTTCCGCGGTTTGCGGACGTTAAAATGGACGTGGCCAGATAAAAACTCGTGTCGAGTTGCAGTGGCATCTCTAAAATAACTAAATAACTCTTATTGTTCCCGAGATGTTTGCATTTTGCATCATAAAAGGGTATACTAGATTCGTTAAAAAGTATAGTAGAAGGAAGCGTTTCCGATCCTATAAAGTTTATACATATATATATTCTTGATCAGGATCAATAGCGAAGTCGATTGAGCCATGTCCGTCTGTCCGTCCGTCCGTCCGTATGAATGCAGAGATCTCAGGAACTATAACAGATACAAAGTTGAGATTAAGCATAAAGATTCTTGAGGTCCCTAGACAGCGCAAGTTTATTTCAGCATCCTGCCACGCCCACTCTAACGCCCACTAATCGAAAAACTAAAATCTCTGAAATCTCAGGGAATTACAGCTCTCAGAGAATTAGAGCTAGAAAGTTGAAGCATTTACAACCTTGAGATGCCTTATGGTGGAACCCACCCACTCTTATGCCCACCAAGCTCTCTTTTTTTAGAAAATCTGATATCTGATTAAGAATGTAGGTTTTAATGATGCCCCTTATGCAAATTGTTTTTTTCCGATCAAACGACGCCCACCCTCACGCCCACAAAACCAGAAAAACAAAAAATGCAAATATCGGGACCTATAAGATGTTTATTTTAGAGATGCAATTGCAACTTGTCACGAGTTTTCTTTTGGCCACGCCCACTCTGACGCTCACAAACCGCGGAAACTGTGGCGTCTATAATATTATTATGAATGCCTTCGTTTGACCTTTAAATTGGAACATTATTTCGCTATTTATGAAGAACAACAATCGCAGCTGATCCAGATGTCGCCTGACTGTTCGGTCGTCCTCAAGACACACCGAATAGGAAATCGGTCCCGTGGTCAGTTCGTTTCGCCGAACGAAGAAAGGGTACAGGTCATCATGACGCTGAACTTCAGCACTACTCCATTCCCTTAACACCCAGTTGAGCACCTTTCTGAGGCTGCAATCCCTAGACGTGTTGGTAGCTAGGGTGTTCGCGGTGACAGTTGCCCATTCGGTCATGAAAACTTCTTCTGTTCGAGGCTCATGGGGTATATCTGACGTTGGGCAGCGGCTTAGGAAATCTGCATTACTTATTTTTGTTCCAGGCTGATAAATTAACTTGAATTTATACGCTCTCAAAAAGTTGATCCACGCATCATCGTGTTGAAAATGATTTGAGGGATTGGCTTTTCTGTCGAAAAGATTCCCAGCAGTGGTCGATGATCTGTAATAAGCGTGAACTTCCTTCCATATAAATAGTTATGCAATTTTTGACACCTACGACTAACGCTACCGCTTCTCTGTCGATCTGCGAGTAGTTCCTCTCTGCCTTTGACAACGTGCGATAGTAAAACGCAATCGGTTTCTCTGTTCCATCTTACATTTCGTGGCTAAGTACTGCTTCTAACCCGTATGGTGACGCATCGCAAGTTAAGATCAGCGGGCGGCCCGGAGTGTAAAGAATTAGGACCACATCCATTGGGATCAAATTCTTTAGTTCTGCGAATGCCTTTTGGTGCACCGGACGCCTGTTCATTGTACGTTTTTGTCTAGAAGTCCATGTAATGGCTCCGCAATGGTGGCCTTCTGGGGCAAGAATGAGTGATAAAAATTGATCCCAGAAACGCTTGCAACTGTTTTTTCTCTTTTGGCGGTGGCGCCTCATGGTTGGCTCTAACTTTGTCAGCTGATGGCCTAATGCCGAGAGCGTAAACTTTGAATTCAAGAAATTCAATGGAAGAGACCCCAAACTGACCTTTGTCCTTGCGCAGACGTAATCCTGCCTGGTCCATACGGGCTAGAACCTCGTTTAATCTACTCGCAAGTTCTTCTTTTGATTTATTCAATATTATAATATTGTCAAAATACGGACGCCCGGTATGTTCTGCAGTTATCTTTCAATGCAGCTTTGGAACATTCGTGAAATTTCGAATTGTAGTCTTGTTACCTTAAATGCTCCTTTGTGAGTAGCAATTGAGCCTCCTTCTATCGATGCTGATAGCGTGTTGATTGAAGGAATTTGATGGCAATGCGGCTGTACCGCTCTGTTGAGCGTAGATTTATAATCTCCACAAATACGAATGGAACCATCTTTCGTGACTATTGGAACCGTCGGAGTGGCCCACTCAGAGTACTCTACAGGCTCAAGTATTCCTTGGGCACAGAGACGGTCCAACTCTTTTTCATATGGCTTGAGGAGTGCGTAAGAAATTCGACGCGGTGGTAGTATAACCGGCGGAACTTCTTGGTCCACTTTAAGGGCCACTGGCGGCCCCGTATACCGCCCAAGTTTTGATGAAAACAAATGGTCGAATTTCCTTAGAACTTCCGTGATACCATTGCCGCACTGCACACCATGAATGCCTTCTATGCGGATTCCGAGGTGTTCAAACCAGTTGCATCCTAGAAGGTTTGACCCGGGGCCGGACGTGACGACCAATGGGAGATTACTGATACGACGATTGTTGTAGCGGAATGACGTGTCGGTGATTCCCTTGACCGGAATAGGGTTACGTTGATAGTCGCTTAGCTTTAGGTGGCACTTGACGAGATCGGGATTACCTTTTAATCAGAAGTACCGATATTAAGATTCTTTCATGATGGTAACGGGCGACCCGGAATCAACTTCGAACTGGCATGAGCGACCGTTAATGACCACGGCCCCGGCTTTTTTGGGGCTGACCACGGGAACTATTTGATGAACGTGTCCGTGCGATGGCCTGTTGTTACGAATGTCACTGGGCATTGGAGATGAAGATTTTGTTTACCCAGCTTGACTGTTACTGCGGCATACCCGACGTATGTGGCCAGTTCGACCACAGGAATGACAAGAGGCGTTGCGGAACGGATACTTCTCGCGGACGTGCCGACCCCCACAACCCGGACATTGTCGCCTCGAATCGACAACGCACTCGCAGCGGCTGTTTCACTAGTGACGGCTCGGGGTCGGCTAGGAGGCTTCGCTGGAGACCTTCGTTGCGCATGCCACACACAAATCAGTCCTGCAACGTGCGATCTAACATTTGTCCGAAATTGCACCCTACCGCCAAACTTCTTAATGCGGCCATGTAGTTACCGACGGACTCGTCGGGTTGCTGATCACGCATGTGCAAATGGTAGAATGCAGTAATCTCCGATTGGCGGGGCGCCAAGCGACTGGTTAATATATCATACACGCCTGTTAATTGCAAATCAGTGACTTGCCTGGGTGATGTTAACGACACAGTAACTCAAAAAGGCTAGTGTAAGAAACGCCGCCTTCTTCCGGTCCTCGTCCACGACGCTATTTGCTAAAAGGTAAAGCTCGAAGCGATCTCGGTACGCCTTCCATTTCCCAGGGGTTAGCAAGTCGAAAGGTTCCAGAGTTCCAACTCCCGCCATAGCGACTCCGCAAGTTTGGAAGTCCGCTTTTAGCTTATCACTACTGGCCGCAGTATTTGGCTCAACTGTACAGCCGCTTTTAGCGAGACTCCCTCGTGGAGTTGATTGACTATCACTTATCTCTTGTTTTACATCTTCGCCGGCGCTTTTCTCAGCTTGACCGACAGTTCGGCGCTTATCCATGTGCTTGCTTCAAGAATAATAAGACTAATGCTATTGGCCATACGGTAAATACTCGTCACCGATAATTCCGTCTCTCTCTTTCCATCTACGACAATTAAGGAATTTAATTAGCTTACGCTCAGGTGATTACAATCCCATTCTCGTCGCCAATTTTAGGTATGCGCAAGCATGTATTAAATTTATTTCAGTAATTCAGTAATGAGAAATAGAAGTAGCAATTAGTACAGGAGGTGCCGTGAGTGCAGCTATATCTGCATGGGCTCGCGATTGAGTGAAGACTGACTTCGGTAAAACGAGATCTAGCAAACAGATTAAATCGTTGTGCCTTAGTCACTTTGGTAGAGCCTAACACTCTTGAGGAAGAGAAAAGGCATTGTTACCACCTTTTGACTCAATCGGCCAAACTCTGACCAATTAGTATTTAATTTCTCGCCAAAGCGAGACACTTCAGCTGTCATCAGCTGTCTTTAAAAATAAACATCATATTTTTCGCGATTAAACCTATTATTTAAAGAGTGTCAAATTCGTTGACTTCCCCAAAACATTTGAGGACCCCGACGTGATTGTTTTAATCTAAAGAAACAACTACAAGTCTTCGAAAGCTTAGGACAATATGAATTCCCATCTATGAGTATTTAGGACACTCGCTACTTCTAAAAAAATCTTGATGTATTTTTATTATCAGGGTGACACAAAAATAAATTCGAGGAGTCTAGAGCGTTGGGAAAAGAGATTGTTATCCGGCTTTTGCCAACGTGTTCCTCTATGGCTCTGTTTTTGGAAAAACGATTAGGGCTGATGGTGAATATGGAAATGGCAAGTACTTAAACAAATAGCCGATTTTGTATTTTTTTGGGAATAAAGGGATCATTATCTTTCAATATGCACAAAGCTTTTCCTCCTTCCGAAAAAGATCCATCTGTGTTTGAAATGTCTGCGGAAAGGTAATGGCCTGCAACAATGCACATTAGGATGTGTCGGGAAGAGTTATCTAGCTAATACCAAAATTATGGTTTGCAATTTGTTCAGCATCAATGTATGCTGAATTATCTCATTTAACTATTAGACAAGCCGAGATTAGCGCTCGCGATTCGACGATCACTCGGCTCGAACCCACACATTCGTTCTTTACCGCTGTAGAAACGCAGTCGCAACGCTGCTAAAATAAAACTTTTCTTTTTCACCGTTCAAGGCACTGCATTTTTTCGTGCAATTTTAAGTTGCAAAATATTTAGAAACAGGTGGCATAAATTAATGCCCTCCTCAATACAGTGTAATACATACCTTGAAATATTTTTAATGAACATGTAATGTCCATTTCCTCCATTTTCCAAAAAACGCCTGTTTATATGACATGGTCAATTGCCTGGTCTCTTCATTATACCCAAAGATGTTTATACTCATGTAATGATTATTCTTTAAAAATGTTTTCACACATTTTATTTACAAACGGAAATTTAAATTGGTGAAATCTAATATTAATCCACTATTCGAATATATTTTGTTAGTGGATATATCAATATTATATGAACTACATCTTTGAATTGTTTTTACATTTATTAAAGCCGATATCAAGGCCCATTTATTATTATTATATTTATTTATTATTAAATACGTTAATAAAAGCTTTCTTTGAAGCTAAGAATTTTCGAAGCGGGATATAGTGTATAGGTATATTGGTTCACATTCATTTCTAGGCGCATTATTTTGACTAATGCCCACCCTCTATCTTTTTCTTGGAATTCTTATATTTTCCAAATATTTCCATAGTATGCTATATAACAGTCATTTTACTCTGAAAACTTTTAATCTCAATTTCTTCCGTTGCATCCTTAAAGAGTATTTATTTACTTTTGCCGATATATAACTCTCTAATAATGTACTGAGATGTGTGAGCAAAAAAGATCCTGCTTCACTCATAAAGTTTTCCGGTAAATGGATGTCCGATCCATCGTTTACATACATGTAATGGAGAATCCTTCCTTTAAATCCTTCCGAAATTTTCTTGATGCGTCCATCGTCGGGTTGAATTGCATTCTTCTTCTTGATAACAAACAATTGGCACGAATGACAAAACTCGAATTGGTTATTCATCTTTAGTCTTTTTTATTTAATTTTTATTTTACAAATATTTATTTGAGTTTATATATTTAATACATATTCACTACTCTTTTACTTTTTTGTTTATTTTTAAAGTTCTTTTCAAAAAGTTTTCAAAACTGCACCGAGAATGATTTGGAAAGAACTAATTTAATTCTCCGATTTATCCTACCCGTTACTCATTTATACCATCCCTTTGTCTTGAGGAAATCTGAAAAAGCTCCCGTTACTCATTTATACCCGTTACTCATTTATACCATCCCTTTGTCTTGAGGAAATCTCAAAAAGCTCTGAAATTTTAATAAACAACTTGAAACTTTCCTCATGTGTCCAGACGTTCCCAATCCTCCTAAGACATTCCCACAGTCAGGAATAGAAAAAAAGTTTAATTCATGGGTTTATGATTTCTGTACCAAAAGAAAGCTTCGGCGCGTGCGCAACGGATGCCGTAACATGCTCCTAAAAGATGTTTACAAATCAGATGCATGAGTGTGAAGTGACACTTAATTAGGATAAACAACTTCCATCAGAATCCATTCTGATTGCGGGTGGTGGGGGGTACATCGTAATGATACACAGCCAGACAAAAGGAATCGACACTTGTGGATGTCATAAAAAATTTGAGCACGAAAGGGAGGCAGCAAACATTATGAACATAAATAATAATTTACAAAAAAGAATGAGAACAAAATAAAACAAGAGGAAACGCTATAGTCGAGTGCCGCGACTATAAGATACCCGTTACTGTTTTACACAATTTTAAAATAATAATTTTGCTAGTGGAAATTCACAATTCAGAGGTAGCATGTTGAGTAATTGACGTCAGAAACAATGTGAGGCCTTAAAACTCTAATTTCTTCATAAATAGCGAAATAATGTTCCGATTTAAAAAAATCTTTGGTAAATCGATAGAAACAGAAATAAGTTATGGAAGTTCAAACGAAGGCATTCATAAGAAGATTCATCATGAGATCATTTCAGCGACTTTAGCTTTTCGCAATTTGTGGGCGTTAGAGTGGGCGTGGCAGGATGCTGTAATAAACTTGCGCTGCGTAGAGACCGCAAGAATCTTCATGGTTAATCTCAACTTTATATATCATATAGTTCCTGAGATCTCGCGTTCATACGGACAGAAAGACGGACATGGCTCATTCGTCTTCGCTTTTGATCCTGATCAAGAATATATATACTTTATAGGGTCGGAAACGCTTCCTTCTAGCTGTTACATACGTTTCAACGAATCTAGTATACCCTCTTAATCTACGAGTAACAGGTATAAAGATACAAAAACTACTTCAGGCTATATATACATAACCTTATAACAGATTGATGAGTCAGGAAAGAAGACCTCAGATAACTGCTTTCAGACAAATAAATAATAATTTCATTATATATTGAAAACTAGAAACAAGACACAAAAACAAAAAAAAACTGAAATAAAGAAGCAATAAAATAAACACATTTTTTTTTTAATTTCTATTCATGGCATACACCTAGAAACATGTATCTAGAGTAAGGATTCAACTTGTAGATGTCATAAAAAATTTGAGTACGAAAAGAAGGCAGCAAACATTATGAACATATATTACAATATAGAAAAAAAGAATGAGAAGGAAATAAAAAATACAAAACCTACTTTATAACAGTTTTCAGGCAAATAATAAATAGTTAAATCATATATTGAAAACTAAAAACAAGACACAAAAACAAAAACACAGAAATAATGAAACAATAAAATAAACAAACATGCTCCTAAAAGATGTTTACAAGTGAAGTGACACTTTATTAGAATAAACAACATCCATCAGAATCCATTCTGATGGAAGAAACCGTCTGTCGGTAATAATAAGATAAGGTAAGGTAATAGGTTTTGGGGGTGGGGAAACCAGCGTTTACAATCTACTGTTGAAAAATGTGGCTAGTAAAAGTCATCGCACCGCACTTATTGCTTCGTCTTCGACGTTGCCATTGTGTTTACTATGACAGTGAAGGGTGCATTATTTGAAATTAAATGCCCAGAACATCTAGGATTGACTCCAACTCAGCGCTACAACTAAGCAAAAAAATTTCTCCTATGTTTAAATTGAATACGGAAGGGACACAGCTTACGGCAATGCAGATTTGGCAGCTGTAGAAACTGCCACAAGGAGCATCATACTCTTCTACATATGAAATCGAATCACATAGCAACCCTTCCTCATGCTGGTCCTGAAATGCCGCCGAGTACCTCATCTTTAGTTTCTGTAACCCATCTGAGTGGGAGATACCAGAAAATCTCGGGCTCGCCGACCCTCACTTCTACAAAAGTCAGCGCATTGACATGCTTATTGGAGCAAGTTTATTCTTCGAGTTGCTTTGCATTGGACACACACGATTTGGAAACCATTTACCCACCCTGCAGAAAACCAGACTCGACTGGATCGCCTCAGGGTGTCTAAAGGTAGGAGCCTCTACGCGCTCAACTTCAGTTTCCTACATTCCAGAACCCAGCACTCAGTCTGAGTCTGAGTCAATTTCTGACACATTAAAGAGAAGTGCCTTAGATTCTACAACCATTTCGAAGGAGGATGCTCTAGGCGAGCAGCCATTTCAACCGCAATCTTCCCACATTCATTTTAAGGCACTCGAGGCTAAATTAGCTTGGGATACCCTATCGGATAGTTTACCTTTTAGCTTCTCAAGCCCGTGGACAGACCAGACCGCTACCAAGTGCAGGATCTTTCCAACAATCGCTACATTTTATGATCCACTTAGATTATGAGCCCCAACTATCACCAAGGATAAGCTTGACTGGGATGAATCCCTACCTCAATCTTTGCACTCGTCTTGGTTGGAGCACACAGTCACAGATCACAACAGCTACTTGTTTAAAATTTCCTCGATTTGTATTACAGCATAACGCATCTTGCAAAATCCATGGACTTCCTAATTTCTGCTGGAACTGGCTGTACATCCTCTTTCTCCTCCTCGTCGGCAGTGCTGGCGGTGCCAGGTGAAAGCGGAAGTACTGGAATAGGCGGCGGCGCCAACATCTCCTCATCGTCATCATCGTCGTCGTCATTTTTATCGTCACCGTCGTCGAGAGCCCAATCTTCTAGCCAGCTTTCAAGTGGAAGAATCAGACATGGCCACGCATACAGCTAGGCAGCATGGTCCTCATAAAGGAGGACAATTTACCTCCCTTGCGATGGCGCCTCGGCAGGGTGGAGAGCACTGTCTCCGGAGAGGACGTCGTCGATGGAGTTGCGTTTGCTCCGCACTGGGCAAGCTAGAAACTAGATACCTTTAAAAACGAATAACATTTAATTTGTAATATAATATTTAAAAAAAATGTATTACATTTACTTAAATATTATGTGTATAGTTGTGTCCCCTTGTATTTGACTAGAAAAGGGTCATTGTAAGAGGGGTTCACAGGCAATGCAAAACATTAAAAGACAAATTCACAAAATTCACGTTTATTAATATATGACATATGCAAATAGCTCCCGCGTTAGATGCGATGTGCGTGTTCTCTTGCTTGCCGAAGACGACTACCTTTGCCCTCTTCCCGCTTTCGTTCTCGCTCCCACGCACCTTCCCAAAGTGCGAGAGCGTTCAGCTGATTGCTCTCCCAGCTTCCAGCACACTGGAACAAGCAGCAAACTTAACATGCCACCCACCAATGCTAGACGTAGCATGAGAAACCTTCGCTTGTCCGGTCCATCCTGGTTGTGGAGTAGAATCTAGTATGGGAAAGTAAACAAGAAGTGTGCGCAAGAAACAAGTTAATTATAATTGAGGTGTGTATGTGAGGGCGCTTATGATCGGATCGGCAGTGGACTGAGCTTCGACACCGAACGCTTTAACCGGCCTTGCTTGGTTTTAAGCGTGACAACCCGAAATAACGTATCCGTCCCCAAGTGTAGCTCGACGACGCGCCCCAGTAGCCATTGCGACGGCGGAAAACGGTCGTCCTTGATGATGATGAGGTCGTCAAGCTGGAGTCCTTCAGCCTCGTGCCACCACTTGGGCCTCTGCTGTAGATGTGCTAGCCAGTCCCGACTCCAAGCCTTCCAGAAATCAGGAATTGCTCTGCGAAAGACTTAGATTGTAGGCGAAGCTCAGGAGAGGCATGCAGCTAATCACCAATCTAGAAAGTAGCCGACGTGACCACCTCTAGGTCGTCTGCGTCCGCTGTAAGAGGACAAAGCGGCCGCGAGTTAAGACATGCTTCTATGCTTATGAGCACCGTAGCCAACTCCTCATAGGTGAGCTGTCGATCCGCAATGACCCTCTTCAGGTGATGTTTCACCGACTTCAGGTTAGCCTCCCACAGCCCGCCGAAATTGGGCGACTGAGGAGGATTGAAGTGCCACGTTGTCCGTTATGACGCGAGCTGGGGGCTATAAGCCAATCGTAATCTTCTTGAAGCTTACAGTAGAACTTCTTCATTAGATTGTCCGGCCCCACAAAGTTGGTTCCGTTGTCACTGTAGAGGTGCTGAACCATACCTATCCTCCCGGTGAATCTGTCCAGCGCCAGCAAAAAATGTTCCGTGGTGAGGCCTGTCACAGCTTCCAAATGCACTGCCTTTGTTGCAAGGCAATTGATAACCCCCCCGTGCAACACCCGTTGCAATGAATAAACGGCTAGGGGGTTCACTCGATTAAGGAGCAAGTCTCCCATGAGCTGAGCCAGCTGTGCCCGGAAACACTGGGCACATTTCCGGACAAATTTTCGAACTCCCTGCCTTCCTGTTACTATCCAGAACCGCTGGCGTGTATGCGCTTAAGTCAGCTGCGCACCTCCGTGCGAGTGCCGAATTACCAGCTCAGTGAAATTATGGGAACTTGTGAGTATTATCGGATGCCGGCGCTCATATGGCAAGTTAGAATGCCGTAGTCGCCCCCTCACTCGCAGGATGCCTTCCGACAAGATCGGCGACAAGCTCAACAGCTTACTTCGCGCAGGTAGCCGGTTATTATCTCTTACTGCAGCGAAATCCATTGGGAACGATTCCAGCTGCACGATGCGCACTATAGCCCCTAAATCAAAGTCAAGCTCTTTAATGGTTAGGGGGCCGATGCGCCTCTCCCCCTTGCCGACAGCATTGTGCCTAAACCGCAACAAATAGGCCGTGACTTGTACAGCCCTGCTGAAAGAAGAAAATCTGCCAAGGAACGACGGAAGCGGGACTGAACTCGTACTTTGGCAGCCATTACCTCTAGTGCGGCATCGTTGGTGTCGACCTGCTCGAACTCCATAGAAGACCAGTCACTCCGACTGCGTGTCAGCGACTCAGGGCCTCGCCACCATAAGCCAAAGCCCTTCAATTCACCCGGAGACAGTCCCCTTGTCGCCCAGTCCGCTGAATTCTCAGCGGTGACATTGCGAGGGCGAAGAATGATCTAGAATGAACGCGACTCTGTTGGCCACGAACGTCTTCCACCTAGTAACGTCTCCGTACAGCTAGTGTAAAAGGATTGTGGCATCCGTCCAGTAGAACGATTCGATAGGTAGGTCGCTTAGCAACTTAGCAGAAGTAATCGATTTCACCAACTTGACGGCCAAAACTGCGCCACTCAGCTTCAGGTATAGTTAAGGGCTTTGTGGGAGTCACCGTTGTCTTCGAGGCCAACAGTGAGCTATAGCATGCTCCGTCCACGCACTCGAGCCTTAGGTAGACCGTGGCCTGTCGATGAACCGTCGCAGAACGCGTGAAGCTGAGCTGACACTATACATCCAGGGGAATAATGAATCCATCGGTCTATACTTATATCGTCGATCCTCAGCAACCCGTCCCGAAACGTTCGCCACCGTTCTACGAGGGCGCATCCATCCATCCGCATGCACTTTCTTTGCAATGGTTACCTCCTTTAAGATCAGCTTACCCACGATGATTACTGGTGACCCAGTGGATTGAACAGCCCAGCTATGCTCGATAAAATCATCCGTTTGGTGAACCTAGCTGGAATCTCAAAATTGACCTGAAATTTAAAACAGTCCTTATTCGGGAGCCAATACATCCCTAACGCCTTGATAGGATCCGTAGTGACCCAGTTTAAAGGAGTCCGGCTGCACTGATGCTCCGCAGGAATCGAGAGCAAGAGACTGGACTCGTTGGTAGACAATTTCCGCAACTCCATGTACGCGGATTTTATCGCCCCCGAGACTTGTGTCCGCTTATCCCTTGCCTCCTCCAACGTGTGACCTCCGGAAAGGATTTCATCCACATATATTTCGCTCATCAACACCTCTTCCGCCGTGGGAAACGAACGGCGCTCGTCCTTCGCCAACTGCTGGATGGCTCTGATGGCCGTAAATGGTGCAGACGCCGTACCAAAGGTTAACGTTGACAAGGCGAAAACGCTGAAAACGTCCGCCATAAAATCCGCTGGTATTGGGTGTCTTCCGGATGAACATCTATACAACGATACATCTTCTGGATATCCGCTGCAAAAACGAAACGATATTTCTGCCGTTTCAGTATGACGTGCGACATGTCGTTCTGAAGGGCAGGCCCAGTCCACAACATGTCGTTTAGAGATCTTCTGTTGCTAGTCCTTGCGGAGGCGTCGAAAACGATTCTTTGTTTAAGCGACTGCGGCTCCTTCTTAAAGACCGCATGATGCGGCAGCACGCAGAAAGCCTATCAGTAGAAGTAAGCATCAGCGAACTGCTTGAACTGCCCACCGCCGGCGCTATTTGCTTGAGGGCAAAGTACACCTCGATCTCGACGTATTTGCTCCACCGCTCCTGACTGCTCGACAGACGCCGTTCCAACTGCAAGAACCTATTCAGCGCCATCTGATGCGATCTTCCCAGAACCAAAGTTGGATCAATGTATGTTTTGAAGGGCAACCATACCACGTAACGGCCATCCGATCGAATATGTGTCTTCTGAAAAAAGGCCTCGCACCAGAGGTCACCCTCCGATGTTAAAGAACGGTCCGGAACGGCCTCCACCTCGCAGATACGCTGGAGCAATACCTCGGTGTCCAAGAGCACCAGATGACACCGTACCTGGTTCGCTTCCCGCACTCCGTCCGCCAAACCAGAAATGATCCACCCAAGGTGAGCGTTCTGAGCTATAGACTCGCCGGGCAGCCCGATCCTGGTGTCCGGCAACATGATTTGCGCCAACAGGTCCACACCCAAATGAGGTCGACTGGCTTCGATCGTGAGAAGTTCGGATCCGCCAGCGGGGGCCCTCGTATATGGTCCCAACGCCGAGGCATGAAGCTCCGACAAGGAAGACAGGAAGTAACCGAATTGAGGACATACGCGAAATTAACGTCTACTGAAAAGTCTGGGTTAACATTACTACGGATTTCATACTTGCACAGACGACTGCCCCAAGACCCATCTCAAAAATAGATGTTCGGGTGCCAGATCGCCTCAGATGCAAGGAATGTACCACGTGCTCCGAGCCACGGTGATACGAGCAGTGGCGAGAAGGACATTTCTCTAAGACGGATCCGATGACTTTGCTGAATAGCATCCGTAAGATGCGCCGGGGTTCTGGTCTGTCGTTGGCTGCCTGCGCTGTTGAGATACGCTATCCCTGTCTGCAGGTGCACTAGGAGTCGGCGCCACATGATGCGGCGGCACCCCGCTCGGCGACTGGCTATGAGCCAAATCAGGCAAATGCAACAATGTGTGATGACGCTGCCCACAAACTTGACAGCCTTTATTACTCGTGCAGCGCAAAAGGGCATGTGCCTTACTTAGACAATTGATGTATAATTTAGCCCTGCTTACTATGTCCTTCCTCTGGTAGCAGTCTAGGGCCAAAAACGTTGAGCAACGACGCAGGATATGATCGCCGCCGCAGTGGTAACAGGCGCCGCTATTGCGCCTAGCGTGCTCCTGTGCACTATGCCCTCGCACTCGTTTGGTAGGGTCTGTAGGTCCTGGGCCAGCAGCGGAGTTGAACGACGAGCCTCGGTTCCCAATCGCATCCATTATAACCAGCCGATCGTTTAAAAATGACTCCAACTCTGTGTAGGATGGAACTGTGGAACAACCTTCCTGATGGTGCTCCCAAGCGCTGTGGGTCTCCTTGGGTAGCCTCGATGCTACGTAGTGTGCCAGCCAGTGCTGCGATTCTCCGTCCAAGGCTTGAACGCGGCGGAATGCAGCCAGACAAAAATTTACCATGCTTAACATCGACCGTATTAACTCTGTGTGGTCCTTCTGTAGCCTAGGCAACGCGTAGATGGCATTCATGTGGTGGGCGAAAACGAGGCGAGGATTGTTGTACCTCTTAATCATCATTCCGCAAGCCACCGAATAGTTCCCATCCGTGAGCTGCATCTGACGGATGTCCTTATTGCGGTCCCTCGGCAGCGACTTCTTGAGAAATTGCAAGCTTGCATAGTATGCAGAAGCATACTACTCAGATTGGCGTTGTTGTGGATTAGGCTCGGGAGGAATCATAATAGCTTGGCCAATCGACACACGACCGACATCTGGGGCATGTTCAGCCACACTTCCGCATCGGCGCCCCCAGACACTGGCGGCGGAAGCGCACAAGCCTCTGGTCTAAGTTTGTCCAAATCCTCCGGGAAAGCGCAATAGGCATCCATGTACCGCTCCTCGAACTCTGACTGGAAATCCTTCGTGGCATAGGCCGACACAGAAAATACTTCCAGGTTCACGATCTCACCTCAACTTGTTCCAGCTGTTTCTTCAGGTAAATCCTCGTTTTCCTCGATTGCGAATCTTTCTTAAAATTTTGCAACAGGGATTTCACGGACTGAAATCAATTTGCCTGCAAGTTAACCAACTGCTCCGAAGTAAGAGCATCCGATCCAGCTTTCATGTTGACCAGTGTAAAACCGAACGAAAGCCGAACCCAAATTATAAATTAATAGAAAAACTCTGTAGGTTTTATTCACTATTCACTATTCACACTCACTCGGACCGTCGCCGTATGCAGACGTGTATTTTATTGTGCTCCGGGAAAAAAATTATTCAATAATATCCAAAAAAGTGCAGTGACTGGTTTCGTTAACCAACAACAACGCGAAAAGACGCTTTCCGCGATGAAACAAAGAAACAACGCTTACTTCTCTTTCAAAGCAACCGAAAGTAATGCAAGCTCTTCCCAAACACGGTCAATTACCCCAAACTTGACTGAATTCTTAAACGTAGTGCTCCCCCTCGCTACCATCGATGTCTCTGCAGCCAAAGAGCGCAGCAACTAGCACCGCAATTTCTTTGACAACGTCAACCGTAACAACAACAACAACCGCAACTGTAACGACAGCGCGTTTATCTCTGCAAGCGATACTTCGGACTCTATGCCCTTCAGTACGACTTGCAGGCCTTTGCTGCTCTTTAGCTGATACGTGCAAAAGTTATTTTTTTTTGTCGATGAGATATGTCGATAAAACTCTGTAATTATCTTCAGACTTCGTTTGAACTTTTGTGGTATTATGTGAAAATTGTCCTTGCCAATAAGCTCTATAATTTTGTTGACAAGAACGTTCGAACTTTTTTCCCGTATGTAAATTAACGGTTTGAGTTAGTGGGCGTTTCTATTGCAGCTATGTTAGCCTTGCCCCGGATTATTTTGCGTTGATAGTTTAGGGGGCTTAGCTTCCTTTTGATTTGGATGTAGCGATCCATACCAGTCTGCACAGCCGGCCATATATATTTTCTTTGTTTTTGTTCTCTTTTTCAGGCAGCGCAGCGGCAGAAGTATTATTGTTTGCCCTGCTAGCTGATGACGTCGTTAAACGTGCTGTCGTTAAAGTTGCGGTTGTTGTTGTTGTTACGGTTGACGTTGTCAAAGAAATTGCGGTGCTAGTTGATGCGCTCTTTGGCTGCAGAGAAATCGATGGTAGCGAGGGGGAACACTACGTTTAAGAATTCAGTCAAGTTTGGGGTAATTGACCGTGTTTGGGAAGAGCTTGCATTACTTTCGGTTGCTTTGAAAGAGAAGTAAGCGTTGTTTCTTTGTACTGAGAGGCGTCTCTCATCTTGATCACGTCGACGTTGTGTGCAAACATCGTTTAAGCTTACTGCAATCGAGGTTGAGTTTGGTAGAATCTTAAGTGTTATTTCTTATATTAATTAATTAAAATATATATATATATCTAATAAATCAATATAAACATTAGCGATTTCATCGCTGAAAGCGTCTTTTCGCGTTGTTGTTGGTCTACGAAACCAGTCACTGCACTTTTTTGGATAGTATTGAATACTTTTTTCCCAGAGCACAATAAAATACACGTCTGCATACGACGACGGCTCAATTATTATTGAATATAATATATAATAATCAGACTTTTCTGGTCGATAAAAAAGGTGAAAAAGATGAGGCAGGTGATAGGAAATAGCGTTTGGTAATGGACTTCAGGAAACTGAACGAAAAAACCATTCCTGATAAGGAAGTATCGAGTTAATACTGGCAAACCTTGGCAAAGCCAAATAATTTACAACCCTAGACCTAAAATCCGGCTATCACAAGATTTTTCTCGCGGAGCAAGATCGCGAAAAAACCTCATAGTTAGTCAACGGAGGAAAGTTTGAATTCTGGCGTTTTCATTTTGGATTACAAAATGCTGGTAGCATTTTTCAAAGGGCAATAGATGACGTCTTGAGAGAGCAAATAGAGAAATCATGTTACGTCTATGTGGACGATGTCATTATCTTTTCTGAAAATGAAAAAGAGCATGTCAAGCACACAGACTGCATCCTGAAAAAATTAAACCAAGCCAATACAACCGTGCACACAGAGCTGCTCTAGAAAATATCAAACAAATCCTTCGTGACTATTATTTTCCGAAAATGTCGAAAATATTGACCGAGGTAGTAACAAATTACTACATATGCACTACAGCGAAGTATGACAGACACCCCAATAAATGCTGCATATTGTCATTTTTTCCACTGATAAAATATTATTTTTAACCTGCATCGACAAGTTCTCCAAATTTGCGATAGTACAACCAATAGTGTCTAGGGCAATAGAAGACGTGAAAATCCCTACCCTCCAACTAATAAACTTATTCCCAAATGTAAGGACAATATACTGTGATAACGAAGCGTCTTTCAGCTCTGAAACGATCACCAGTAGTAAAAACGAGCAAATCGAACGCCTACACAGCACCCTCAAAGAAATAGCGAGGAGCATCAAATTGGATAAGCATATTAATGATACAGTGGAACTAGTTATGCGGCCGACCGTTGAATAAAATAAAACATTGCATTCGGTCATTAACCAAAAACGGATTGACGTTATTCACTCCGCCTCCGACGAGGTTAAACAAGCAATAAAAACTTATATTGTAAAAGCACAAAAGGATAATCTTGAAAGATGTAACCCATCAAGACCAAATAGAATATTTAAGGTAGGAAAAAGAGAACAATAAAATACTAAGCAATAATCTAACTCCGTTATACACGGAAAAACGCGTAGAAGATACAAAGTTGAGATTAAGCCAGCAGATTCTAGAGGTCCCTACTGAACTCGTTCAAATCTAAGGAACTATTATAGCTATAGCTTCAAGGAGTGAACTGTGTACGTAACTCTTCCTAAGTCTTAACAGCGTGTAAGAGTTCTTGTTAACAGCAGTGACCTTTTTACAGATATATGTATGTATAAATTATTTAGGCGGCAGGCCGTCTGGCTGTGCCTCCGTGGCAGGGGTAGAGCCGGCTGGTTGGATAACCGTGGCGAGGGGTCGGCGGAAAGTTGCTGCCGCTGGTGGCCCTCGTCGCTGTAGATCCCAAACGGTGGTCGTATTGCTCCTATGTTGAGATAGGAAAATTACGGCGGAAGGATAAATGTCCTTCGATACCGCTGGCCTAGTGACTCACTCAGTATAATAATTAATAAGAGATTTAACGGCTAAGTGCTGGAGTTTCATGAATAGGAGCTGGTGCTCTTGATTTATTGAACATCCAAATAGAACTAAACTTAAGAACTAACAAAAGCTCATACATGGCCGTATGCCCTTGGCCGACCTCTAACCATGCACATTTTGCAGAAGTTATACGACCGCTGTCGGCCAATGAGACAAAGCTACGGCTCAGAACGGTACAATAAGCTGGCTCAGCTCTAGGGCCCATTAGGGTGGAACAAATTTAAGGTGGACCATACATGAGAGGTATATAAAGTGTAATAATAATAATAATAAAAATGGTAAATAAAAAATGATTAATATTAATAAATGATTAATATTAATAAAGGGAATACGAATTGGCCTGCTCAGCCTAAGCTGGAAGTTAGTTGTTAACTACTCCCCCCTTAAATTGGACGCCGTCCAACGGTTATTACTCCGTCGACCACAATTGTAAGGGGTTCCAGATGGCTGGGCCGCGTCCGGCATGTAGCCGCCCCGCCTGCATGTAATTTCCTGGCGCAAGTGTCGTGAGACGCCTTTTTGCAAAATGTGTCCAAGTTGGTAGAGCGCAATCGGATACTGCTAGGCTTCCGTCATCACATTCCGCCGCGATGTTGTCTTCTATTTGTAGCATAGTATGGTAGTGTGCGACAGGGAAGAGCAGTACCTTTTTACAAATAAGCTTAACTCTAGGATACTGAACTAAGACATGGATAAAAACATGGACATATACATCAATAAGGCTAACTATGGGGACCCCCGTGAGCTGTTCGTCAAAAATAGCCCCTAGGTCATAATGTTGAAAATAGTAGGGTTTATAGTATTGTGCCGAGTGCAATAGTGAGCATACGATTTTGGATTTCGGATACTAGCATTCTTTTTCTGGCGAGGAGTGTTTCGAACAAATGACCTGTCCCTTCTCTCCTTGAGGGTCTTGTTCACTGTGTCTGTGAGCAAATTAATGTGTTTCTGTATTAATGATTGGTGTTAATTCTACTAAGATCATCCGCGTCGGGTGTACCCGCTACGACCTTAAGGACTGAGCCCAAAAGATCAAGGCTCCTGGCCACTCTATGGTGTATCTTAAGCTCATCCAAAATGTTCTGGGCATGTTCGATATCAACAGGCCATGCTGTTCCCATACTAAAACATTCCCGTCTAATACTGGGGTGTTTTTTGCATGCGGGAAGTCGGTGTTTCGCGCGCTTGCGGTGGACAGCAGTATGATGGATATTACGGCAAGCCTGAGGGAATTATATCAGATACTAAGTTTTAGTATAAGGGCAAATGTGGCGGACTAAATGCCTATCTGATGTTGTCCTTATGGACCAACCTCCCCCTAATGAGGACGGATGCTTCCAGATCTGCTTCTCACGCTCTTCTGAATAAAGCGGTGTTAATTTGTTCCTTAATCTTTTATTGTTGTGTAGGTGTACTCTTTCACTGACTTCGTGACTTCTTCGTGACACTTCACTGACTTTTGTGCCTTAAAGGATTAACCCTGTCTAGGTTAGACTGTTGTGCCTTGTCAATTTTGGCTTTAATTGCCAGCTTCATCTCATCGCTGCTGGCGTTCCGCCAGGGTACTGTGGAATCTCTCCACTTGGCTATTGGAGCTACTGTGTAGCGGTGGCGCATTGACAACATCGATGCTGTATTGGTTTTTCAGCAATGATGTGATTGTTTCGGAGTTAAAGAAGGCCTCACAGTATATGGTTTTGGTATTAGGGTAGAAATTTACCAATTGGAGCATAGGTGCTCGTACATCTATTATTGCCTTAGAAACCAAGGGCTGTACGATAGCGAATTTGGACAATTTGTCAATGCAGGTTAAGAATTCTTTTGTCGGTCGAGAAAATGTCGATGTGCAACATATCCCCCGAAGCTGTTGGCCTGCTTCTTCCAAAATGATCTGGTTTCTGAATCAGTTCAGAAGTCTGTCTGTGGTTTCTATGGTGTATGAGAGCGAAACCTCACAGCGTCTAAGTTATTCAGGGGTTGCCTAGATAGCGCATCAGCTACCAGGTTTTGTTTTCCGGGTGTGTAAAACACTTTCCCGTTGTTCTCATAAATAAAAAATGTAACGAAGTTGATCGAATCCCTTTCGCTGGGTTTCATTAAACTGACAGCTACTATTTCGACATATTCTTGCTGACCGATAGAGGCAATTTTCAACGCTCTCTTTAAAGAACTTTGTCTTTTCCCGTGCCACCCTCATGTTGGCATCGAGTAAGCCCTTAAGCACTGTGTCAATGTGCTTGACATGTTCCGTTTCAATTTCGGAAAAGATGATAACGTCGTCAAAGTAGACGTAGCATATTTTGCCGATTTCTTCTCGCAGCACGTCGTCGATGGCTCTTTGGAAAATACTCCCTGCGTTCTTTAGGCCGAAGGGTAAACGGCGAAATTCATATTTCCCACCATTAACTGAGATCGAGGTCTTTTCAGCCACGTATATTTGATGGTATCCTAACCTTAAGTCTAGGGTGGTAAAGAATTTAGCTTTCCCCAAGCTCGCTAGAATCATGGGTATACTTGGCATGGGGTAGCGATCGGCGACTGTTCGCTCGTTCAGCTTTCTGAAATCAACTACTAATCGCTTATTCTTGATGCCATTATCGTCAGTCCCTTCTTTGTCAACCACCCAGGCAGGGCTGTTGTGCGGGGATCTGGACGGCATAATTATGCCATTTTCCAGCAGCGAAATCACCTTAATTCTTTTCAGAATTTTTTTTTTTTAATTAGGCTTTAGCCGAACTTGGCACCACTATGTCGTCGATTTTTGTGAAATTGACGTTCTGACAGTCAAAAACTTTGAGCTTTTCAGTGACGTTTGCGTATTTTATTACGCTGTTGCCTAGGTCGGGAGCGCTCCCTAAGAAATGGATGAGGTCGTTAAGCTCGGCGGTGCCACTATCTTCCTCAATGGTGGCAACTTCAGCCTCGGCTGTGGCCGCATAATCTGTTTCCTCCTATTGGGGTTGGGCTATATTATTGACGCGTTGCCGTTTTTGGCCCGATTGACGTTGGGACGAGATCAGCCTTTTGTAATTTTTATTACTATGGGGCCTCCCATAGTGTTAAGCCCTGCAATGAATGCATGAAGGGCGTCATCTCTAACCTCCTTATTTAGGATGGTTGCTGTGTTCGTGTTATGTGACATGACTATTTTGTTGGTGACGAGCGTGAGTCTCCTCACGACCTCGTCATAGCATGCCATAAGGTCGGCATCTCCTTGCCGAACCATTTCCAAATTTTGCTGTAGCACCCTTAGGGCCGATTGTCCGTATATGTGCAATCTGACCGAGCGGGACCGCAAATTTTATTTTTAATGAAGACAACGGCCTCGTAGTGGGCTTCGCTGCCGTCGTATTTTTTGTATACTTCATATGCATCTGATGCAACCTGCCTCCACGAAACGTGCTCATCGTGACTTCCATTAAAAGTCGGCAGAGATTTCACTATGTCTAACCTGACATCGCATTTTATTTCAGGGTTCGGTACTACTCTGTTATAGACCTCCACCTGCGGCGTTTGCACTGTCAGCGCGCTAACCCGTGTTCTAACCGCTTCTAATTCTAAGGGGAAGGCGCTTCTCAAACGTTCTTCCTGAGCGGCGAGAGCGGTGCTGACCGCACTTGCGACAAGAGCCTGGATCATATCCGCGTTCATTTCTGGTTGATCTACGTTCCTAACTTCGGGGCAGAATCCTATTTCATCGCTATCGTCGCTATTAATTTCCTGTTTTACTTCCCTATACTCCCAACTCATTGGCAGCTAAGGGGAGCTGGGTTGGTTAGCGGTGGTTATACTGGGCAGATACGAGGTATTTAACGATTGGGACACAAAACAAAAGGTTTCGATGGGCCACTTTCTTGCGATATTAAAGCCGAAAAAAATTAGCGAAAAATAATGGATCGTCACCTAAAACGCAAAAATTTTGGATTAACTTGTCCCAAAAACGAAATTAAAATACATCATGGTAAGAGAGCGAGCCGACCGGTATTGGTCAATTCGACTGGGTGTATCATTAGCACAGACACACTGGATAACTTTAGTACAAAATTGAATATAAGCACAGGGGGTCAACATTATAGCAAAATACAAGGAGAAAAACGACTGGCAACCTCTGCATGTGTATAGAGACCAACTTTAATAAAGAAATAAAATATTTCTTTGCATAATTAATTCATATAAATATTGATTGCCTTGGCACCAGTGTACGTTATTTGAGTTATTTGGTTTTTATTTTTTTGTCACTCACTCAAAAAAATCTTATTTGTTCGTGAAAAATTCCTATTGCTGGGCATAGGAAATTGTGTGCACTGGTATTTGTGTGTTTATGTATGTGTAGACCTTGGCTATTATTGGCGCTTAGCTACTTACATATTGTATAACTTCAGGGTGGAGTTTAAATATTAATAATAATATTAATCCGTTGGGCGTCAATTATTTAGACGGCAGGCCGGCTGGCTGTGCCTCCGTGGTAGGGGTAGAGCCGGCTGGTTGGATATCCGTGGCGGGGAGTCGGCGAAAAGTTGCTGCCGCTGGTGGCCCTTGTCGCTGTAGATCCCAAAGGGTTGTCGTATTGTTGAGATAGGAAGATTACGGCGGAAGGATAACTGGCCTTCGATACCGCTGGCCTAGTGACTCACTTAGTATAATAATTAATAAGAGATTTAACGGCTAAGTGCTGGAGTTTCATGAATAGGAGCTAGTACTCTTTATTTATTGAACATCCAAATAGAACTAAACTTAAGAACTAACAGAAGCTCATACATGGCCGTATGCCCTTGGCCGACCTCTAACCATGCACATTTTGCAGAAGTCATACGATCGCTGTCGGCCAATGAGACAAAGCCACGGCTCAGAACGGTACAATAAGCTGGCTCAGCTCTAGGGCCCATTAGGGTGGAACAAATTTAAGGTGGACCATACATGAGAGGTATATAAAGTGTAATAATAATAATAATAAAAATGATGAATACAAAATGATTAATATTAATAAATGATTAATATTAATAAAGGGAATAAGAATTGGCCTGCTCAGCCTAAGCTGGGAGTTAGTTAACTTATTTGTCTAATCATTTAAACTATTAGCGCATTTTCAGTGCACGATTTGTTTTCTCAAAGAAATATGTAATTTTTTTTATACCCGCTACTCCTAGAATAAAAGGGTATACTAGATTCGTTGAAAAGTATGTAACAGGAAGAAGGAATCGTTTCCGACCCTATATACTCGTATTATATATATTGTTGATCAGGATGAATAGCGAAGACGAACGAGCCATGTCCGTGTGTCTGTCCGTCTGTCCGTATGAACGCTAAGAACCATGAAGCTATAAGAGATACAAAGTTGAGATTAACCATTAATATTCTTGAGGTCCCTACGCAGCGCAGGTTTATTACAGCATCCTGTTACACCCACCCATACGCCCACAAGGCTCAAAAGACGGTTTTCGAATTTTCTAGAAAAGCTGATATCTCGGTAACTATAAGTGATAGAAAGTTCGGATTAAGCATGTAGATTTTTATGATTTTTTATTTTAATCGCAATTCAATATTTCTAAAAGGCAAGCATATTTTGTTTCAAAACAAACACTTTTTATTTGAAATATTATGCGTTACTACTATATTATTTTAAAACAAGAGAAAACCCTATAATGAAGTGCCGCGACTATAAGATCCCCCTTACTGTTTCACACAATTTTAAAATATTAATTTTGCTAGTGCAAATTTCCAAAGCGCCACCTATTGTCGGAGGAAGCATGTTGAGTAACTGATAGTGACGTCACTAACCATGTGAGGCTGTATAACCTAAATTTTTTAATAAATAGTGAAATAATGTTCCTCTTTGAAAAATCTTTGGTAAATCGATAGATCTTGAAAGAAAAAAGTTATACAAGGTCAAAGGGCATCATAAAAACCTGCATGATTAATCCGAACTTACTATCACTTATAGTTACCGAGATATCAAGTTTTCCAGAAAATGCGAAAACCGTCTTTTGAACATGGTGGGCGTAAAAGTGGGTGTGGCCAGATAATAGTACCACCATAATATGCGCTGGCATCCCAATATTATACGTACTGAATTTCATTTTTCTAGCTCTAATAGTTCTTGAGATTTACGCGATTTAAGTTTTTCGTGAATTGTGGGCGTTAGAGTGGGCGATGCAGGATGCAGAACTAATAAACTTGCGCTGCGTATGGAACTCAAGAATCTTCATGCTTAATCTCAACTTTGTATCTGTTATATTTCCTGAGATCTCTGCGTTCATACGGTCAGACGGACAGACGAACATGCGGTAAGACGGACAGACAGACCGAAATGGCTCAATCGTCTTCGCTATTGATACTGATCAGGAATATATATACTTTATAGGGTCGGAAACCCTTCCTTCTACCCGTTACATACTTTTCAATGAATCTAATATACCCTTCTGATCTTGGAGTAATGGGTAAGAAAATTACTCATTTGCGTAGACCCACTGCGTCTCAATGGTTATTAAGAAATAGGGTAAATAGGGAAAATTAGAAGTATGCAAAGATGGAGAGGATAGCAAATACAGAATCTTAGCGTAGGTGGAGGGAAGGTTCCTTAGCCAGAAATGCACATGCACATTCTTTGTATGCAAAGGGCAAGTTAATTTTTGACCCCTTTTGTCGCTATATTATTAATTATAAAATATTAAAAAATCCCAAAAAAGTATTTTGAAGATAATGCGGGAAGCAGCCAATGAAATTAAAGGAGCCAATTTGGGCATTCGTCAAAAGCTACAGTATCTTGGTCATAAGTTTATGTCAGGCACTGAGATATCAGCTCAGGAAGCCGTATATTGCTGTTTGGGAATGGAAACTAGCCATAAATGCGTTTGCATTAACACCTTCCCTCCAGAACAACGAGATCGTATGTTAAAGCCTACAAGCGATCTTTAAAATATGCCTCAGAATTCAAAATTATATATTTTTGAAAGAATTGCTGGATAGGTTCGAACAAAGACCAGATGTTCACGATGGTTCGATTAGCCGATTTTGCTTCAAATTATGAGTTTTGTAAAAGCCGAGGAAAACTCGTCAAAGGAAAACCAGTAACAATGAAGAGGAAAATAAAATTTTAGGAGAAGAATATTTTGCACTGCGCGATGGTAGTGGCTTTATTAGGGAAAGTATTAAGAAAAGTATATTAGGTATATTCCTTTTAACATCAAGACAGATACGTCAAACTATTTCAGAGCATTTGTTATGCTCTATGCTCCTTGGAAAAATAAGCAGGTAGAACTAATGGAAATAAATAGCTAGCAGTTTTATAATTTTAATGAAGAGGCTAGTTAAGCCAATTTTGAAAAGTATAATGCGATAGACAGTTTAGAAGACGCGCTTAGATGGGTCATAGAGGCAGACTAATAGAGAGGAAATGAGGAAATGTATATGAGGAGGCCGCAATTGAAGAGAAGTTTAGGGCCCTAGCGTTTCCAGAAATATCTTCTCAAATTAATGCCTTAAACTTAAGCAACAATATTTCAGATATAGAACTGGACAGCCGAGTTATAAAGCTCTCGCCAATTATTTCCCTTAATTTTAGACAAAAAACTTACTTAACACATGTTTTGCATAATGCAAAAATAATCTATATCTTACGACTTTGTAGGAGGCGGAGCAGGTGTCGGCAAGAGTAGACTTATATCGACTTTATTTCAATCTCTTTCTAAAGAGTATAATAGTAGAGAAGGATGCGACCCGACTTCGGTTAAGATTTTATTGTGTGCTCCCACAGGCAAAGCTTCTTTCGAAATCGAAGGTTACACTCTTCATTCCATGTTCTCTCCCCCTGTAAATCAGGCTGGGTCCGCAGTTAGGAGCTTAAGTCCAGATTTGTTAAACACCCTGCGTTCAAGATTTATTGATATTAAAGTACTTATAATAGACGAAATTTCTATGATCCGCGCAACAATGCTTTCTCATTTGGATTCTCGTCAAAAGCAAATTATTTCTAATATAGAAACTCCATTTGGTGGTAATTCGGTTGTCGTAAACAATTGCGGCCATTATGCGATCGTTCGATTTTCCAGTCCTCGTTGCATGATCCACACTGTGCTATATTTGGATCTTATCTTTGGATCTTATCTGAAGATATAGTTTACTTAGATCCCGTGATTTTGATAAAAGTCAAGTTCCAAATGACGCCCTTCATCTTTTTTCTAATATTCAGGACACAGATCGATACAATAGAGAGAAGCTGAACTCGATTCCCACATAACGCTTTAACTCGGAAGCTGTAAATTCACTTAAATCCGGAAAAATTAGCTTGGATCAGACAGACAGCCTGGAACAAGCCAAGGTTTTAAAAACATCTGAATCACAAGGTTTGTGTACCTCTCCAATTTTAAATACCACTGCAAAATATAGATGACGGTCAATGTAGACACATCCGGTGGCCTTGTAAACGGAGCCATAGGTGTTGTATAAGGATTAAGGATTTATTTCAGCGGCATTCTTTTTTAAATAGCAATTGTTTTGTTTTAGGAGATTTTTATTTATGCCTTCACTCCATCTTTGGCTGCTATAGAAGAATTTATGATTTTCCTGTTCAAATAAAAGGTTTTCATTCTTTATTAGATTTGAATTTGTCAACAACAAATTGCAATACTCATATTGATTACGCTTTTTCAAAAAAAATTGTTAAAAATTAAATCAATATCATCAATAAATAAATATGTCTTCCATATGCAATGGAAAATTTTTTTTGGGGAACATGGTGCTCCAGTTTCATGTTTGAAAACTTAAGACTACTCGTAGGTTGCAAACGTTGCAAAACGTTGCAAAGTGGTGTCCACGTGGTTTTCCCTGGATACCGATTTTAACACTGTAATCGGAAGCTAATTCGAGAGCTGATTATTGTGATTGTGAGCTGATTAACGGGTATCGTATAGTCGCGTCACTCGACTATAGCGTTCTCTCTTGTTTTTGATTTGATTAGTATGCAAGGAATTAAGTCATCTGGTAGAATCTTTAAAACACCAAACTTGATTGGATTGTCTGGCAAAGGGATCAGAGAAACTGGGTGAGTTACCGACCAGTTAGTAGGCAACGAACCCCCAGCCAAACCTCCCAGAGCTACCCTAGAATGAGTACTCTGACGGGGCAAACATTTGAACCCATGCAAGTATGTTGTAATCCGATACATTGTTTAGACCCGCTAGCATTTTGATGACATCGCAACAGGATGTCCCGACCCCTCGCCACAGGAAATATGACACAAGCGAACACTTCGAACGGATTGCTGCATAAACATTTCTTTGTTTTATCATGTATTAGTGTATAAGACCGGCTTCTCGGCCACCGCTGAACAATATATGAAGTCAGTCTAGAAATTTACTTCGAACCTATAAGACGCTTTGTTTTTCATTTCAACCACACTAACTCCCAACAAAACTAAACCTTTGAAAAATCAAGGTATCAAGCACTGAGGACAATCAAGGACTAACTGGAATCTCCTTTGGACCGCATCCGCAGGACTCGATACTATAACTGGCGCAGCCGCATAACGAACCAGGATGGATCGTATCTTCATAACTATGTTGTAAGAAAAGTACACACACAAAACTAAGGTGAAGTATTCTTGTGAGATATACATAACAAAGATGCCAAGTTTTTTTTTAAATTGAGTAAAATATACAGCCGTGACAAACGCAAAATGGAAAGCAAGCATAAAAAAGTTAAAAACAGTAAAAGAACAAATAAAACAAGAACAATATATGTGCAGTTTTTTTTTGTCAAAAAAATAATAATAAAGAGTGAAGAAAGTATTCCAGGAAATGAAGCAATTTTGTGTCCAATAAAGACGAAACAATCCTTGCGATACCATGGCGCGTTTTGTAAAGGGTGTTCAGCTTCAAGGAAATTCAAAATTAAAAAAAAAATTAAATTGTCAACCCTGTCGAATTATTTAATTCAATGAGGATCCCAGACGTAATTCCCTTTTTGCCTCCATTCTCAGGGGACCCATTTACACTTAACGAGTTTATCAACAACGTAGAGGAAATAATTCTGATGATCAGGGGTACGGATCAGACTCCGGCTATTAGGCAGAAAATAGAAGCGAAAGCTAATGAGGCAGTCATCGCGACGGTAGCAAACCTTATTTGGGATGACATTAGAGACGCGCTAATTAGGGACTGTAGGGACTGTATAATTTAAAGCAAAAACAGTTACCTTTACAAAAATTTTACGACCAAATTACTAAGATCAAATTAGCTTTGTTCAGGCTAATCGAAACAGAGGAACACGAGCCCCTTGCAATTAGAGTTAGGCAATCGCCAATTTGCTTGACAACTTTCCTTGGTGGACTTTTGAAATTTGAGCTGCATAGTTCGAGCTTTTGGCCTACAGGATTAGAGGAAGCTTATGACATGGCAATAAAATAGAGGAATTTATACTATGAGGAAAATGCAACAAATTGGGTGCAAAACAAACAGTCGAATAGGCAGAGCGATCGCTTTCGATCAAACCAATACCAAAATAGGGACCAGCACCAGAACACGGACTATAATCTTAACACTCGAAATAACAGGACTACTTATAACCGACCGAATCACCATAGTAATTACCGTAATTAAAGATTCCCAGCTATCATGGAAAGCGATGACATACCTAGTACATCGAATGCCGCAGCGAAAATGAACCCGAATAATAATAGGTTCCAGACTAACGGACAAAGAATGTTTAATATAGAAACAAAGACGGACGAAACCGAGGCGGTACATAACGTTGACGAGGAAGGAAATTTTCAGTCAAAAGCCTCAAAGCACAAACAGGCTTCTTGAGTAAATTTCAACTATCATTCATTGAACTCTCCTTTCAATACAAACATAATTTAAAATTCATGGTAGATTCGGGTGCATATACTTACTGAACTCTCGGCAATAATTGATATCTCCCAACTAACATTCACGACGCCAATTGGGGAAATACCTTTCCGTATTAGTCCAAATCGTTCCTCTGAAAAATTTGAAATCGAAGAGAAGTTTAACGAAAAGACAATAAAAGACAGATATCCTATGCCCAACATCAATGACGTACTCGACAAAATCGGCAGAGCTAAATATTTCACAGCCTTAGATCTGGCTAGCGGTTACCATCAAATTGAAATGGAACCAAAAAAACACGCCTAAAACGGCCTTTACGGTACAAGGAGGGCATTACGAGTTTATTCGCATGCCTTTCGGTCTTACAAACGCTCCAGCAACGATCTAGAGAGTTATGGACAACGTTTTGGCCGACCTCAACGGTGATTGCTGTCTAGTATATCTGGACAATATTATAGTCTTTACATCTTCTTTACAAGAGCACATTACCGATTTAAATTCCGTATTCCAAAGATTAGAACAGGCCAATTTAAAAAAAACCCGAAAAGTTGGTGTTTCTGCACAAGGAAATAGAATATTTAGGACACATCTTCACAGAAGAAGGTATTAAACCAAACCCTAAAAAGATCATAGCAATAAAGGCTTTCCCAATCCCGACAAACAAAAAAGAGATAAAGTCTTTCCTCGGTCTTCTGGGGTACTATAGGAAATTCATTAGAGATTTTGCTAAGATCACTAAACCTATATCACAACAGCTAAAAGGGAAAGCCCTGGTATTACTTACGGAAGAATACAAGAAATCGTTTGAAACATGTAAAACATTACTTTGTAACGACCCTCTACTAAAATACCCAGACTTTAAAAAGCCCTTTATTCTAACCACAGATGCCAGTAATGTGGCAATAGGAACGGTCTTATCTCAAGGAAAGCTGGGTTCCGACAGACTAGTGTCGTTCGCCAGCAGAACACTAAACGATCGAGAAATAAATTACTCGACCGTCGAGAAAAAAATGTTAGCCATTATTTGGGCAACCAACCCTATTCGACCCTATCTTTTCGGTCAAAAATTCCAGATAGTTACAGACCATAGGCCTCTGACTTGGCTTATGAATTTTAAGGATCCTAATTCAAAATTAGTCAGATGGAAATTGCAACTCCTAAAATCTTGTTCAAAAACAAATTTTGACCAAAGTTAATTTTAATGAAAACTTAATTATTTAAATTTTACGATAAATATTGACCACTAACAGATTACATGCCATTTTTGCTTCTGAAACAATTTTTAAACTGATAGAGGAAGCCTACATTAAATACTTCCAAAAGTACAAGTTGATTAGATGCAAAGAGCTTCGGACAGATGTCACGAATAAGGAGGAACAAGAAGCAGTAATTAGGGGCTATCATCGCAAAAATAACCATCGCGGAATAGATGAGGCGTTAAATCATCTAAAGGGAAAAATCTACTTTCCCTTTATGAAACAGAAAATTACGCAAATAATTAAATTATGTGACATATGCCAAACACTCAAGTACGACAGAAGACCATCCAAACAAATATAACAAAAAAGTGAAATTCCCGAAATACCATTACAAATAGTATACATGGACATTTATACGATAAACGGCCAAACAATCCTTACACTGATCGATAAATTCTCAAAATTTGCCAGCGCTTATACAATCCCAGCAAGAAATTGTATAAACGTGGCTAAATCTTTGAGACATTATTTTTGTTTTATTGGTGTTCCAGCAAAACTAGTGTTTGATCAGCGTGCCGAATTCTCAGGGAAAATTTTTATCTATTTCTGCAAACAATATGATTTCATTAGAGTAACTCACCCGTAGAAAGACTACATTCTTCTTAACAGAAATCTATAGAATTATTTTTGAAAACAGAAAAGCTAACAAAATGGAACTTGACCATGAGGAAATACTAATTGAAATCCTAACTACGTACAATAACGCCATACACTCTGCAACCAAATTCACACCATTTGAATTATTTTCGGGTAGAACTCACGTTTTTAATAAGACCATTAACTATAACACGAAACACGATTACCTACAAAAGCTTAACGAATTTCAGAACATATTGTATACAAAAATCAAAGAACAGCTAGTCCAACCAATCTCAGTTAATATAGATGATATAATATTTATAAAAGAAAATAGAATAAACAAACTCATTCCTTGCTTTTCCCAACACAAAGTACTAAAAGACAACAAAATCACACTATTATTTACAAGAAAACAAAAGTTACACAAAGCTAAAATAAAACTCAGAATTAAAAATAACCCAACTCCTAATGATCTTACAGATTGGTGTTCATCGCAGCCCAAGGCCTCAAGGTCCAACATTTAGGATTCAATACCCCCTTGCTAAAAATAAATCTGGGACTAGCCAAAATTATACAATCTCTTAAATACCTTACACACAGAATTAATCTACAGGATTTTATTGATGGCGTGGTTAACATCGAAAGAGCGATTAGCCAGCTAGAAAAGAACTCAGGTTCAAATGCCGCAATTGAAAGTCTATCAGTGAAGCTTCAGCAACTAAAAGTCAGAGTAGAATAAAAGGAGACAGAGACGTGGACTTATCAATGGACTAGGTAAAGTCGTAAAAATAGTGACGGGAAATTTAGACGACGCTGACGGACGCAGAATTGATAACAACTTAAAAACGATTACAGAAAATCAAAGAGAACTAACTGAAAGCGCAAACAAACAGGAGATAATTAACGACATTAAAGCAAGATTTGACAATATTACGGATCATATTAAAAAAGAACAATAAATAATTAACCATTTCTTAAACAATTATAAAAATACTATTTCCATATCCTACACACACTACAATATATATCTCGAATTAATATGAATATAGACTAACTACTTGAGTAATATAGAAGAAAGACTGTTATTGACCAAACTAAACATTGTACCAAATTTCATTGTATCAGAAGAAGAATTAATTGTAATCAGACAAGAGTTAGATGACCCCAATTACGTAACATGTCCGATGAACACATCCTCGAAATGTTAGAGCTGGATAGTTTTATGAACGGAATTAAGATTAATTTTAGAATTAAGATACCCACATTTAAACAAAATATTTACCAATTTACACATATTATTCCGCTACCTATAAATGGTTCCAAATTTTTAATCTTACCTAACCATATGGCATACTATAATGCGAAAGACATATACGAGGTGTGTTAAAAGTGGTGCTTTTCATTTCTGGGCATATTTGTTATCGTTTTTTTGTTTTGTTATATTGGTACACTCTTCCTACATCTGACCAAGTTTCAATGGAACATCCCTTTGTTTGGTTGTGGGGCGTAAGTTCAAGTTGTTTTGGGCTCGGCGTTTTTGTATCGAAAATATGGATCAAGGATTTGCTCAATTTTGTGTAAAAATAAAATTAGTGCTCTGAAACACTTGAATGTTGACGGGCATACGGTGAAACTGTTCTGAGTAAAAAATGTGTACAGTGGTCAACTCTTCCAGATGGCCGGGAAGATGCCAATGCCGCCTCGCTCTGGACGCCCAGACGTCACAACTGATGAAAACGTTCAGCAGTGACGAAAATTGTTTTGGAAAATCGTCGATCCTATCGGAGTTGCTGGATGTCGGTTTCGCTTGGCTCGTGCCTGATTTTTCAACGTTTTGGGTTGGTCGTGTGTCGCGAAGTTTGTTCCGAATTGCTGTTTTGGCAAAGAACCGTCATGGCATCGCTCAAGAATGACGTCAACGACGCCCAGTTTACTCAAGGGTCTAACTGGTGCGATCTGGGTTATGGTTTGATTCGAACAAGCCATCGTCCCATGGAGGCCCCGCCAGACCAAAGCAAAAATCGCCGAGCTCGCAAACACTTGTCTTTCGCCCTCACAACCACGGGTGTTCCTTGAACTTGGTCGTGTTGGGGTTACCAATATAAACAAAAACGATAAAATATGTCAATTGCCTTTTCGTATTATTTTATGAACAAATGTAATAAGGCTTATAAATATTTTATTTGCGAAAACTCTATATCAACCAAGAATAATGTTCAAACTGATTGCATCGATAATATATTCACGCTGAATACTGCAAATTGTAAAGTCAAAGATGTGTGAATCCAAGAAGTAATTACAGAAATAGAACCAGCACACATCCTAATATTAAACACAATTAACTCTACCATTGAATCCAATTGTACGACTAAGATTTCCATAAAGGGATCTGCTCTAATCCCTTTCAAAAAATGCGAAGTTTATATCAACACAATCCCTTTTGATAAAGAATTATTACAATTTGAGGAGAAGATAGAAGCTACAATTCCGATATCCAAAACATTAACGTCACCGATCACCGATTAACTCGAGTCATTGCCCCGCTAACATTTTGATGACATCGCAACAGGATGCCCCGACCCCCCGCCACAGGATATATGACACAAGCGAACACTTCGAACGGATTGCTACATAAACATTTCTTTATTTTATCTTGTATTAGTGTATGAGCCCTTATGTATAGTATATAAGATTTTTATGTACACTTTTGGCAGCTGCTGCTTCTCGGCCACCGCTGAACAATATATGAAGTCAGTCTAGAAATTTACTTCGAACCTAGAAGACGCTTTGTTTTTCATTTCAACCACACTAACTCCCAACAAAACTAAACCTTTGAAAAATCAAGGTATCAAGCCCTGAGGACAATCAAGGACTAACTGGAATCTCCCTTGGACCGCATCCGCAGGACTCGATACTATAACTCGTGCCCTAGCCGCGTCATAAAGTCGAATTAGAAAAGTAACATCTTTACTGAAACAAAAATGCCTCCTAGCTGACCCTACAATCTAGCCAAAAATCTTCACACACTTCTTTGTTTTCAAATGTTTAGGTTTGCGCTCTGCGGAGACATATGCAAAATGTACCGCTGCGTGAATTATGAGTGTGGGGCGGAAGGGGCTGGTTTTAGGTTTAGTCGTTTCGATAATTAATAAAGACTGAAAGACTGAACTTTTATTTTTTATTTTAATTCTTTTCCTTTTATTTTTTATTTTATGAATATGATTGACAGGTGTGTGGCACGTTCCTCTATGCTGGTAATTGCCAAATCATTTTCCAGGCTGATGAGGTGAAGTACCTGGAGGTTATGTTGGAAGGTTTATTACGATGTCATTAAATATTTTAGTGTCGGCCTCAAAGAATTTCCTACCATTAGTGGAGATAGAGGAATTATTGTATTTTTAAGCTTACATACATTTTTATGTTGAGTGGTAACAAATTGTAAGATTGTTGGGATAGAATCAAAATTTTTATGTTGAATATAATTGTTATTATTTATTATTTATGTGATTATAAAGTAAGTTCACGTTGAAGCTAATCTTGTGTATATATTGAATAGATCTTTATATATCTTCGCTTCGAAGCCCTTTTTACTATGTGGCCTAATCCGTTAATAAGTCCCCTTCTGGACTTACTTCTCCCTTTGTTGGGTAGTAAGGTATTTAATCATTGCTATACTTGAGATAATTTTTGGTGTAGGGTAAGTTTCAGATTTTTGAAACCATGCTCGTTAGGTAAGTTTCCTATCACTTAATGTATTTTCGCTGTTGATTCCTCATAGCTGCTCAGATATATAAAATGCTTAAAAATGTTAAAGGATTTTACCACTTTTGCTGTTCCCAAGATGATTTTTATAAGGTGTTGATCTTTGTCCAAGATTTCGCTAATAAGCCGTTGAGTTGTTTCCAAGGTTAATCTATTATTTTGTTTCTCACAGTTTTTAGTATTGGTTGGTCTGGGTTGGTCTGTATCCCTTAATAACAAAATTACTTCCTTAACTCCACAATAAATTTCTGGGTACCGGAAGGGCCCTCGAAAGTAGACAACTGTTTCACGAAGGCTAGTATATCAGTGGAGTTTAAGGTGGTATTAGTTGTGTTGGCTGTAGTTGATATATTTAGGATAGTGCTTGCATTTCCTAGATTATTAACGGCACTATTGGTGGGGCTAATGGTCTTAGAACCCCCCAAAACGTGACCAGAATCGATGATCAAAATTTCTTAGGTGGAATTGTACGTATTTGCCCAACTTAAAATATTTAGTATAAGAACTTTAAATCTATATGTATTGGTAAATATTATGTGCTTTAATAATAATTAATAATTTTTTGTTTAATAAGGAATGTTCTTATGTGTAATTTTAAAATAGTTATACTCGCTTTATTTTTCAACTGATTACCCAATTTACATTTCAAACCTCTAAGAAAGGGAAACACGCAATGACGTCAGAGACAGTCGATGCTGTATGCACATGGATACATGCATACATGCATGCAAGATTCACCAGAAATTTCTCAAATTGGATCATAAATTAACAATGTATACGTATTATAAAGCGTAGGTTTCAAGGGATTCAAGGGTCTCACGGTTTGCAGAGTTGAATAGTAAATAAAGTAAATAGATCAATCAATATTAAATATATCAATATTATCAATATTACAATTATAAAGTTTTTTTTTTTTAGAAAAGTGGTGTATTCAGCGGGTTAACCGAGCTTCTTGTGGTTTATTTCTGTAAAAGTACTCTTCATATTGGATGTTTTAGTGTCGCTAATCTACAAAAAAAACCGATTTTAAATTAAAACCTTGATATATATATTATTTTAAATTGAGGTAGAAAGGTCTTAGGCAAATTATTTTGAAATTTAATAACAGAGTAACGGGTTTTTAATTATAGTGGCACTTATTTATTCCACTCCGTGCTATCACTAAATTGGAACGAAATTATGATTTGCAATTCATTGTTATCGGATAAATACACCATTGATAACAACAAGCAAGACCCAAAGTAGCAAGTTTCAAATCGAGTAAACAATAATTTAAATTTTAAAGAAAAGCAAAAACATATGAGCTGTCTTGTCGGTAACTACACGTGATATAATTTAATTAAGATACCCACATTTAAACAAAATATTTACCAATTTACACATATAATTCCGCTACCTATAAATGGTTCCAAACTTTTAATCTTACCTAACTATATGGCATACTATAATGCGAAAGACATATATTATTTTATGAACAAATGTAATAAGGTTTATAAATATTTTATTTGCGAAAACTCTATATCAACCAAGTATAATGTTCAAACTGATTGCATCGATAATATATTCACGCTGAATACTGCAAATTGTAAAGTCAAAGATGTGTGAATCCAAGAAGTAATTACAGAAATTGAACCAGCACACATTCTAATGTTAAACACAACTAACTCTACCATTGAATCCAATTGTACGACTAAGATTTCCATAAAGGGATCTGCTCTAATCACTTTCAAAAAATGCGAAGTTTATATCAACACAATCCCTTATGATACAGAATTATTAGAATTTGAGGAGAAGATAGAAGCTACAATTCCGATATCCAAAACATTAACGTCACCGATCACATTGAAGATATTAACTCGAGTCGTTGCCCCGCTAACATTTTGATGACATCGCAACAGGATGCCCCGAACCCCCGCCACAGGATATATGACACAAGCGAACACTTCGAACGGATGGCTACATAAACATTTCTTTATTTTATCTTGTATTAGTGTATGAGCCCTTATGTATAGTATATAAGATTTTTATGTACACTTTTGGCAGCTGCTGCTTCTCGGCCACCGCTGAACAATATATGAAGTCAGTCTAGAAATTTACTTCGAACCTAGAAGACGCTTTGTTTTTCATTTCAACCACACTAACTCCCAACAAAACTAAACCTTTGAAAAATCAAGGTATCAAGCCTTGAGGACAATCAAGGACTAACTGGAATCTCCCTTGGACCGCATCCGCAGGACTCGATACTATAACTCGTGCCCTAGCCGCGTCATAAAGTCGAATACGAAAAGTAACATCTTTACTGAAACAAAAATGCCTCCTAGCTAACCCTACAATCTAGCCAAAAATCTTCACACACTTCTTTGTTTTCAAATGTTTAGGTTTGCGCTCTGCGGAGACATATGCAAAATGTACCGCTGCGTGAATTATGAGTGTGGGGCGGAAGGGGCTGGTTTTAGGTTTAGTCGTTTCGATAATTAATAAAGACTGAAAGACTGAACTTTTATTTTTTATTTTAATTCTTTTCCTTTTATTTTTTATTTTATGAATATGATTGACAGGTGTGTGGCACGTTCCTCTATGCTGGTAATTGCCAAATCATTTTCCAGGCTGATGAGGTGAAGTACCTGGAGGTTATGTTGGAAGGTTTATTACGATGTCATTAAATATTTTAGTGTCGGCCTCAAAGAATTTCCTACCATTAGTGGAGATAGAGGAATTATTGTATTTTTAAGCTTACATACATTTTTATGTTGAGTGGTAACAAATTGTAAGATTGTTGGGATAGAATCAAAATTTTTATGTTGAATATAATTGTTATTATTTATTATTTATGTGATTATAAAGTAAGTTCACGTTGAAGCTAATCTTGTGTATATATTAAATAGATCTTTATATATCTTCGCTTCGAAGCCCTTTTTACTATGTGGCCTAATCCGTTAATAAGTCCCCTTCTGGACTTACTTCTCCCTTTGTTGGGTAGTAAGGTATTTAATCATTGCTATACTTGAGATAATTTTTGGTGTAGGGTAAGTTTCAGATTTTTGAAACCATGCTCGTTAGGTAAGTTTCCAATCACTTAATGTATTTTCGCTGTTGATTCCTCATAGCTGCTCAGATATATAAAATGCTTAAAAATGTTAAAGGATTTTACCACTTTTGCTGTTCCCAAGATGATTTTTATAAGGTGTTGATCTTTGTCCAAGATTTCGCTAATAAGCCGTTGAGTTGTTTCCAAGGTTAATCTATTATTTTGTTTCTCACAGTTCTTAGTATTGGTTGGTCTGGGTTGGTCTGTATCCCTTAATAACAAAATTACTTCCTTAACTCCACAATAAATTTCTGGGTACCGGAAGGGCCCTCGAAAGTAGACAACTGTTTCACGAAGGCTAGTATATCAGTGGAGTTTAAGGTGGTATTAGTTGTGTTAGCTGTAGTTGATATATTTAGGATAGTGCTTGCATTTCCTAGATTATTAACGGCACTATTGGTGGGGCTAATGGTCTTAGAACCCCCCAAAACGTGACCCGAATCGATGATCAAAATTTCTTAGGTGGAATTGTACGTATTTGCCCAACTTAAAATATTTAGTATATGAACTTTAAATCTATATGTATTGGTAAATATTATGTGCTTTAATAATAATTAATAATTTTTTGTTTAATAAGGAATGTTCTTATGTGTAATTTTAAAATAGTTATACTCGCTTTATTTTTCAACTGATTACCCAATTTACATTTCAAACCTCTAAGAAAGGGAAACACGCAATGACGTCAGAGACAGTCGATGCTGTATGCACATGGATACATGCATACATGCATGCAAGATTCACCAGAAATTTCTCAAATTGGATCATAAATTAACAATGTATACGTATTATAAAGCGTAGGTTATACGTCCCAACATGGGCAGTGACATGGAGTGAAGCCAAACGATTCAAGGGTCTCACGGTTTGCAGAGTTGAATAGTAAATAAAGTAAATAGATCAATCAATATTAAATATATCAATATTATCAATATTACAATTATAAAGTTTTTTTTTTTAGAAAAGTGGTGTATTCAGCGGGTTAACCGAGCTTCTTGTGGTTTATTTCTGTAAAAGTACTCTTCATATTGGATGTTTTAGTGTCGCTAATCTACAAAAAAAACCGACTTTAAATTAAAACCTTGATTTATATATATTATTTTAAATATATCAATATTATCAATATTACAATTATAAAGTATTTTTTTTAGAAAAGTGGTGTATTCAGCGGGTTAACCGAGCTTCTTGTGGTTTATTTCTGTAAAAGTACTCTTCATATTGGTTTTTTAGTGTCGCTAATCTACAAAAAAAACCGATTTTAAATTAAAACCTTGATTTATATATTATTTTAAATTGAGGTAAAAAGGTCTTAGGCAAATTATTTTGAAATTTAATAACAGAGTAACGGGTTTTTATTTATAGTGGCACTTATTTATTCCACTCCGTGCTATCACTAAATTGGAACGAAATCATGATTTGCAATTTGTTGTTATGGGATAAATACACCATTGATAACAACAAGCAAGACCCAAAGTAGCAACAACAATAACAATAATTTAAATTTTAAAGAAAAGCAAAAACATATGAGCTGTCTTGTCGGTAACTACACGTGATATAAAGTTGGGGCTGTGGGGTCCATAATATTAAAAAGTTAGTGTTCGTTTGACCTTGTATAACATTTTTAGTTAATATCCATCGATTTATCAAATATTTTTCAAATTAGAAGTAAGGTATTTAATCTTTGCTGTACTTAAGATTATTTTTGGTGTAGGGTAAGTTTCGGATTTTTGGAACCATGCTGGTTAGGTAAGTTTCCTATCACTTAATGTATTTTCGCTTTTGATTCCCCAGAAAAGCAACAATATTTGAGCTGTCTTGTCGGTAACTACACGTGATATAAAGTTGGGACTGTGGGGTCCATAATATTAAAAAGTTAGTCTTCGTTTGACCTTGTATAACATTTTTAGTTAATATCCATCGATTTATCAAATATTTTTCAAATTAGAATATTATCTCGCTATATTTGAAGATATGTAGGCTATAATGCCTCACACAGACAGTGACGTCAACATTACTTAGTAGGAAGCAAAATAAATATTTTAAAATTGGATAAAACAATCAGGGGTATCTCAAAGTCGCAAAGTCGTTACTCGTAGATACGCAGCGCATGTTTATTTCACCATCACCATCACCATCACTGCCACGCTCATTCTAACGCCCACAAACCACGGAAAACTAAAATCGCTGAAATCTCAGGAACTATTAGAGCTAGAAAGTTGAAATTCAGTACGTATAATCTTGAGATGCCAGCGCATCTTATGGTGATATCCACACCCACTGTTACGCCCACCAAGCTCGAAAGTCTTTTTTCGCATTTGACGTCACTATCAGTTACACAACATGCTACGTCTGACAATAGATGGTGCTTGGTGAATTTCCACTAGCAAAATGAATATTTTAAAATTATGTAGAACATAAACGGGTATCTCATAGTCGCAGCACTTGACTATTGCGTTTCTTCTTGTTTGACATAAGTTTGCTCAAGGAGCCATTCTCTCCCTTGAGTATGGATGTAAGTGGTCTTGCTATAGAAGCGAAGTCTGTGACAAAGCTTCGGTAATAACTGGCCAATCCTAAGAAAGATCTAAGGCTGAACAAGTTGTTTGGTTCAGTGTATTCCTATTTGGTATTTACCTTTTCAGGATCTATTTTAGATCCGTCTGCTTTGATGACTATAAAGCCTTAAAGTACTCTCTTTAAAGAAATTGGTAAGTTCTCTAAAATCAAAGGAATACTTGGCATAGGGTAACGATCAGCAATGGTTTGTTCATTTAGTTTCCTTAAATCGATCAGCAGTCACCAACAACCCATGTTGGGCTGTTGAGTGGCGACCTAGAAGGGGGAATAATACAGTCCTTTAGCAGCTGTTTGATTTGATTTTATTAACAAATTTAGCCGCTCCCATGGGATACGGAAATAGTTTGGAATAAAAGGGCTCGTTACTTTCATAAAAATTCTAGTACTTAAATGTTAAATTCAATCATTTTCCTAAATTCTACTTTCACTGAGTTTTGGACTACTATTTTTATCGATATTTGTGAAATTCACATTAGGGCTGTCGAAATATTTAAGCTGTTCGGTTACGCTGTTACGTTTCCGTACCTGATTTCGCTGATACGTAAGTCTAATGCGAATTTTCAATTGTTCAAGAAATTGGTTACAATAATGCGATTCAAGTCAAATATGCGCCATTTTGTTCGATGACGCATTCCCAATGAGATGCCAACTTCATAATGCCCCTCTCATAGAAGCTCGCTTCCCTATTGGCAAAAAATTCGGAGATCCAATATTCACAGGACTTTCTTGTGGCCAACTTCAGACTACCAAGCGCGTTCGCCATGGACAGAAACAGGTGGTAATCACTTGGTGCGAGTTCCGGACTATACGGTGGATGCAAAAGAACCTCCCATCCGAGCTCCCGGAGTTTTTGGCGCGTCACTAAAGATGTGTGTGGCCTGGCGTTGTCCTGGTGGAAGACAATTCGGGAGCAGCTGATAGTGGATTATTCCCTGCCAATCCCACCAAACACACAGAAGAACCTTCCTGGCCGTTAATCCAGGCCTGGCCACCGTCTGGGCCGCTTCACCGCTTTTCGACCACGATCGTTTGGCGATCTTACGTTATCGCCAGTCGCCATACTCTTTAAAAACGGGTCTATTTTGTTGCGATTTAGAAGCGATTCGCATACGTCGACACGGTCAAAGATGTTTTTTTGCGTCAATTCGTGTGGCACCCATACATCGAGCTTCTTAGTGACTCATGTCCAGCTCTTGACCGATGCTACGGGTGCTACTATGCCGGTCTCTTTCGACCAATTCAACGATTGTATCGCAATTTTCGACGGCCTTCCGGAGCGTGGCGCATCTTCGACCACCTCTACACCAGAACGAAAACGTTGATACCATCGTCGGTGAAAATGGAAACTGTATCGGGTCCATAAACTGCACAAATTTTATTGGCGGCTTGAGATTTATTTTTTATTTATTTATTTATTTATCTAAGGCTAAAAATTAGTTAAAACCAAGAGCTAACAAATGGCTAGGAGCAATTGCAGCTAGGGCCTTCAGCTCAGCTTAAGTTAGAATATGGCTTGTGAATGTTTGACTTATGAGTATATACAAGATATTGCTAGGGATTACTATTTACATTTTATTTACAAAAAATTTGACTTAGTTAGATTTGGGAGGTGATATGGGAGTTGTTTAGGAATTTGAGGATGTTTAGGGAGTTTGTATCTGTGGGGTTAGCTATGGTGGTGATTGGATCAGGATTATTGAGGAATAAGTATCTTTGCGTAGAAAGAGAGTGGCAGGAGCAAATAATGTGGTGGATGTCAATCTGGGAGGTGTTGCTCCACGTTGCTCCTTGTTCTGTCGAGGTAGGGGGCGTTTGTTAAGAATGAGTGTCCTAGTCTGAGGCGGGTGATGATGGTTTGTTCTCTTCTGTTTAGCAGGGAGTTTTTGAGGGGCTGGGTAGACGTTGATAACTTGAGTATTTCTTGATACCAAACGGAGGTATTGCATGTAGGAGAGATTTCAGGAAATGGGATGGATAACAGGGGCTTAGGCTAGGGGTGTAGGTTAAGGGGAATTTGGCGGCATGTTTTGCTGCAGAGTCAGCTTTTTCGTTACCTGCAATGCCCATGTGACTGGGGATCCAGATAAGTTTGATTTTTGGGAAGTGTTGGGTGATCATATTGCGAGCTAGGGTTGGATAGTGAGAATAGTTATCGTGGTTAAAGATCGCGGTAACTGAGGAAAGGGAGTCTGTACAGATGGTATGCTTGGCTGACAGCTTGGCACAGATGACTATGGCTTCCTGGATGGCTATAATCTCGCTCGATAGTACCGAGGAGAAGATAGGTAGGAGGCCTGTTTTTATGGTTTCGCGCTCGGTTGTAATGCTGTAGGTGGTTATACCGTCGGATTTGGAGCCATCTGTGTAGATGAAGTTGTGATTAGGATAGGATGATTTGAGGGAAAGGAAGAGTTGTTGGAAAACGATTGGGGGAGTAGTGTTTTTATTATATTTGGAGAGGGAGGTATTTGTGGCTTTGATGACGTTGAGCATTTGAATTTTTTGGAGGGTAACTTTTGTATTGGGAGGGTTGGGATAGAATGGGAGTTACAGATTTTTAGGATTAGGTCTATGGTGCTGCGATATCTATAGTTTCGTTTTTGGGGTCTTGTAAAAGTTTTTATGGGGTGTCTTTAGACTGGGAGAGGGTTTAGGAGAGCTTGCCGGTAAGGAAGTAAGGATAAATACACCATTAATAACAACAAGCAAGACCCAAAGTAGCAAGTTTCAAATCGAGTAAACAATAATTTAAATTTTAAAGAAAAGCAAAAACATGTGAGCTGTCTTGTCGGTAACTACACGTGATATAATTTAATTAAGATACCCACATTTGAACAAAGTATTTACCAATTTACACATATAATTCCGCTACCTATAAATGGTTCCAAATTTTTAATCTTACCCAACTATATGGCATACTATAATGCGAAAGACATATATTATTTTATGAACAAATGTAATAAGGTTTATAAATATTTTATTTGCGAAAACTCTATATCAACCAAGAATAATGTTCAAACTGATTGCATCGATAATATATTCACGCTGAATACTGCAAATTGTAAAGTCAAAGATGTGTGAATCCAAGAAGTAATTACAGAAATAGAACCAGCACACATCCTAATATTAAACACAATTAACTCTACCATTGAATCCAATTGTACGACTAAGATTTCCATAAAGGGATCTGCTCTAATCACTTTCAAAAAATGCGAAGTTTATATCAACACAATCCCTTATGATAAAGAATTATTACAATTTGAGGAGAAGATAGAAGCTACAATTCCGATATCCAAAACATTAACGTCACCGATCACATTGAAGATATTAACTCGAGTCGTTGCCCCGCTAACATTTTGATGACATCGCAACAGGATGCCCCCGACCCCCGCCACAGGATATATGACACAAGCGAACACTTCGAACGGATTGCTACATAAACATTTCTTTATTTTATCTTGTATTAGTGTATGAGCCCTTATGTATAGAATATAAGATTTTTATGTACACTTTTGGCAGCTGCTGCTTCTCGGCCTCCGCTGAACAATATATGAAGTCAGTCTAGAAATTTACTTCGAACCTAGAAGACGCTTTGTTTTTCATTTCAACCACACTAACTCCCAACAAAACTAAACCTTTGAAAAATCAAGGCATCAAGCCCTGAGGACAATCAAGGACTAACTGGAATCTCCCTTGGACCGCATCCGCAGGACTCGATACTATAATTCGTGCCCTAGCCGCGTCATAAAGTCGAATTAGAAAGGTAACATCTTTACTGAAACAAAAATGCCTCCTAGCTGACCCTACAATCTAGCCAAAAATCTTCACACACTTCTTTGTTTTCAAATGTTTAGGTTTGCGCTCTGCGGAGACATATGCAAAATGTACCGCTGCGTGAATTATGAGTGTTGGGCGGAAGGGGCTGGTTTTAGGTTTAGTCGTTTCGATAATTAATAAAGACTGAAAGACTGAACTTTTATTTTTTATTTTAATTCTTTTCCTTTTATTTTTTATTTTATGAATATGATTGACAGGTGAGTGGCACGTTCCTCTATGCTGGTAATTGCCAAATCATTTTCCAGGCTGATGAGGTGAAGTACCTGGAAGTTATGTTGGAAGGTTTATTACGATGTCATTAAATATTTTAGTGTCGGCCTCAAAGAATTTCCTACCATTAGTGGAGATAGAGGAATTATTGTATTTTTAAGCTTACATACATTTTTATGTTGAGTGGTAACAAATTGTAAGATTGTTGGGATAGAATCAAAATTTTTATGTTGAATATAATTGTTATTATTTATTATTTATGTGATTATAAAGTAAGTTCACGTTGAAGCTAATCTTGTGTATATATTGAATAGATCTTTATATATCTTCGCTTCGAAGCCCTTTTTACTATGTGGCCTAATCCGTTAATAAGTCCCCTTCTGGACTTACTTCTCCCTTTGTTGGGTAGTAAGGTATTTAATCATTGCTATACTTGAGATAATTTTTGGTGTAGGGTAAGTTTCAGATTTTTGAAACCATGCTCGTTAGGTAAGTTTCCTATCACTTAATGTAGTTTCGCTGTTGATTCCTCATAGCTGCTCAGATATATAAAATGCTTAAAAATGTTAAAGGATTTTACCACTTTCGCTGTTCCCAAGATGATTTTTATAAGGTGTTGATCTTTGTCCAAGATTTCGCTAATAAGCCGTTGAGTTGTTTCCAAGGTTAATCTATTATTTTGTTTCTCACAGTTCTTAGTAATGGTTGGTCTGGGTTGGTCTGTATCCCTTAATAACAAAATTACTTCCTTAACTCCACAATAAATTTCTGGGTACCGAAAGGGCCCTCGAAAGTAGACAACTGTTTCACGAAGGCTAGTATATCAGTGGAGTTTAAGGTGGTATTAGTTGTGTTGGCTGTAGTTGATATATTTAGGATAGTGCTTGCATTTCCTAGATTATTAACGGCACTATTGGTGGGGCTAATAGTCTTAGAACCCCCCAAAACGTGACCCGAATCGATGATCAAAATTTCTTAGGTGGAATTGTACGTATTTGCTCAACTTAAAATATTTAGTATATGAACTTTAAATCTATATGTATTGGTAAATATTATGTGCTTTAATAATAATTAATAATTTCTTGTTTAAGGAATGTTCTTATGTGTAATTTTTAAATAGTTATACTCGCTTTATTTTTCAACTGATTACCCAATTTACATTTCAAACCTCTAAGAAAGGGAAACACGAAATGACGTCAGAGACAGTCGATGCTGTATGCACATGGATACATGCATACATGCATGCAAGATTCACCAGAAATTTCTCAAATTGGATCATAAATTAACAATGTATACGTATTATAAAGCGTAGGTTATACGTCCCAACATGGGCAGTGACATGGAGTGAAGCCAAAAGATTCAAGGGTCTCACGGTTTGCAGAGTTGAATAGTAAATAAAGTGAATAGATCAATCAATATTAAATATATCAATATTATCAATATTACAATTATAAAGTTTTTGTTTTTAGAAAAGTTGTGTATTCAGCGGGTTAACCGAGCTTCTTGTGGTTTATTTCTGTAAAAGTACTCTTCATATTGGATGTTTTAGTGTCGCTAATCTACATAAAAAACCGATTTTAAATTAAAACCTTGATTTATATATTATTTTAAATTGAGGTAAAAAGGTCTTAGGCAAATTATTTTGAAATTTAATAACAGAGTAACGGGTTTTTAATTATAGTGGCACTTATTTATTCCACTCCGTGCTATCACTAAATTGGAACGAAATTATGATTTGCAATTCATTGTTATCGGATAAATACACCATTGATAACAACAAGCAAGACCCAAAGTAGCAAGTTTCAAATCGAGTAAACAATAATTTAAATTTTAAAGAAATGCAAAAACATATGAGCTGTCTTGTCGGTAACTACACGTGATATAAAGTTGGGACTGTGGGGTCCATAATATTAAAAAGTTAGTGTTCGTTTGACCTTGTATAACATTTTTAGTTAATATCCATCGATTTATCAAATATTTTTCAAATTAGAAGTAAGGTATTTAATCTTTGCTGTGCTTGAGATTATTTTTGGGGTAGGGTAAGTTTCGGATTTTTGGAACCATGCTGGTTAGGTAAGTTTCCTATCACTTAATGTATTTTCGCTGTTGTTTCCCCAGAAAAGCAACAACATTTGAGCTGTCTTGTCGGTAACTACACGTGATATAAAGTTGGGACTGTGGGGTCCATAATATTAAAAAGTTAGTCTTCGTTTGACCTTGTATAACATTTTTAGTTAATATCCATCGATTTATCAAATATTTTTCAAATTAGAATATTATCTCGCTATATTTGAAGATATGTAGGCTATAATGCCTCACACAGACAGTGACGTCAACATTACTTAGTAGGAAGCAAAATAAATATTTTAAAATTGGATAAAACAATCAGGGGTATCTCAAAGTCGCAAAGTCGTTACTCGTAGATACGCAGCGCAAGTTTATTTCACCATCACCATCACCATCACTGCCACGCTCATTCTAACGCCCACAAACCACGGAAAACTAAAATCGCTGAAATCTCAGGAACTATTAGAGCTAGAAAGTTGAAATTCAGTACGTATAATCTTGAGATGCCAGCGCATCTTATGGTGATATCCACACCCACTGTTACGCCCACCAAGCTCGAAAGTCTTTTTCGCATTTGACGTCACTATCAGTTACACAACATGCTACGTCTGACAATAGATGGTGCTTGGTGAATTTCCACTAGCAAAATGAATATTTTAAAATTATGTAGAACATAAACGGGTATCTCATAGTCGCAGCACTTGACTATTGCGTTTCTTCTTGTTTGACATAAGTTTGCTCAAGGAGCCATTCTCTCCCTTGAGTATGGATGTAAGTGGTCTTGCTATAGAAGCGAAGTCTGTGACAAAGCTTCGGTAATAACTGGCCAATCCTAAGAAAGATCTAAGGCTGAACAAGTTGTTTGGTTCAGTGTATTCCTATTTGGTATTTACCTTTTCAGGATCTATTTTAGATCCGTCTGCTTTGATGACTATAAAGCCTTAAAGTACTCTCTTTAAAGAAATTGGTAAGTTCTCTAAAATCAAAGGAATACTTGGCATAGGGTAACGATCAGCAATGGTTTGTTCATTTAGTTTCCTTAAATCGATCAGCAGTCACCAACAACCCATGTTGGGCTGTTGAGTGGCGACCTAGAAGGGGGAAACAGTCCTTTAGCAGCTGTTTGATTTGATTTTAATAACAAATTTAGCCGCTCCCATGGGATACGGAAATAGTTTGGAATAAAAGGGCTCGTTACTTTCATAAAAATTCTAGTACTTAAATGTTAAATTCAATCATTTTCCTAAATTCTACTTTCACTGAGTTTTGGACTACTATTTTTATCGATATTTGTGAAATTCACATTAGGGCTGTCGAAATATTTAAGCTGTTCGGTTACGCTGTTACGTTTCCGTACCTGATTTCGCTGATACGTAAGTCTAATGCGAATTTTCAATTGTTCAAGAAATTGGTTACAATAATGCGATTCAAGTCAAATATGCGCCATTTTGTTCGATGACGCATTCCCAATGAGATGCCAACTTCATAATGCCCCTCTCATAGAAGCTCGCTTCCCTATTGGCAAAAAATTCGGAGATCCAATTTTCACAGGAATTTCTTGTGGCCAACTTCAGACTACCAAGCGCGTTCGCCATGGACAGAAACAGGTGGTAATCACTTGGTGCGAGTTCCGGACTATACGGTGGATGCAAAAGAACCTCCCATCCGAGCTCCCGGAGCTTTTGGCGCGTCACTAAAGATGTGTGTGGCCTGGCGTTGTCCTGGTGGAAGACAATTCGGGAGCAGCTGATAGTGGATTATTCCCTGCCAATCCCACCAAACACACAGAAGAACCTTCCTGGCCGTTAATCCAAGCCTGGCCACCGTCTGGGCCGCTTCACCGCTTTTCGACCACGATCGTTTGGCGATCTTACGTTATCGCCAGTCGCCATACTCTTTAAAAACGGGTCTATTTTGTTGCGATTTAGAAGCGATTCGCATACGTCGACACGGTCAAAGATGTTTTTTTTTCTTAGTGACTCCAAGCTCCTTCAAATGGCTTATAACGGTTTGATGACTCATGTCCAGCTCTTCACCGATGCTACGGGTGCTACTATGCAGGTCTCTTTCGACCAATTCAACGATTGTATCGCAATTTTCGACGGCCTTCCGGAGCGTGGCGCATCTTCGACCACCTCTACACCAGAACGAAAACGTTGATACCATCGTCGGTGAAAATGGAAACTGTATCGGGTCCATAAACTGCACAAATTTTATTGGCGGCTTGAGATTTATTTATTTATTTATCTAAGGCTAACAATTAGTTAAAACCAAGAGCTAACAAATGGCTATGAGCAATTGCAGCTAGGGCCTTCAGCTCAGCTTAAGTTAAAATATGGCTTGTGAATGTTTGACTTATGAGTATATACAAGATATTGCTAGGGATTACTATTTACATTTTATTTACAAAAAATTTGACTTAGTTAGATTTGGGAGGTGATATGGGAGTTGTTTAGGAATTTGAGGATGTTTAGGGAGTTTGTATCTGTGGGGTTAGCTATGGTGGTGATTGGATCAGGATTATTGAGGAATAAGTATCTTTGCGTAGAAAGAGAGTGGCAGGAGCAAATAATGTGGTGGATGTCAATCTGGGAGGTTTTGCTCCACGTTGCTCCTTGTAGACGCTGGGTAGACGTTGACAACTTGAGTATTTCTTGATACCAAACGGAGGTATTGCATGTAGGAGAGATTTCAGGAAATGGGATGGATAACAGGGGCTTAGGTTAGGGGTGTAGGTTAAGATAAGTTTGATTTTTGGGAAGTGTTGGGTGATCATATTGCGAGCTAGGGTTGGATAGTGAGAATTGTTATCGTGGTTAAAGATCGCGGTAACTGAGGAAAGGGAGTCTGTACAGATGGTATGCTTGGCTGACAGCTTGGCATAGATGACTATGGCTTCCTGGATGGCTATAATCTCGCTCGATAGTACCGAGGAGAAGATAGGTAGGAGGCCTGTTTTTATGGTTTCGCGCTCGGTTGTAATGCTGTAGGTGGTTATACCGTCGGATTTGGAGCCATCTGTGTAGATGAAGTTGTGATTAGGATAGGATGATTTGAGGGAGTGGAAGAGTTGTTGGAAAACGATTGGGGGAGTAGTGTTTTTATTATATTTGGAGAGGGAGGTATTTGTGGCTTTGATGACGTTGAGCATTTGAATTTTTTGGAGGGTAACTTTTGTATTGGGAGGGTTGGGATAGAATGGGAGTTACAGATTTTTAGGATTAGGTCTATGGTGCTGCGATATCTATAGTTTCGTTTTTGGGGTCTTGTAAAAGTTTTTATGGGGTGTCTTTAGACTGGGAGAGGGTTTAGGAGAGCTTGCCGGTAAGGAAGTAAGGATAAATACACCATTAATAACAACAAGCAAGACCCAAAGTAGCAAGTTTCAAATCGAGTAAACAATAATTTAAATTTTAAAGAAAAGCAAAAACATGTGAGCTGTCTTGTCGGTAACTACACGTGATATAATTTAATTAAGATACCCACATTTGAACAAAGTATTTACCAATTTACACATATAATTCCGCTACCTATAAATGGTTCCAAATTTTTAATCTTACCCAACTATATGGCATACTATAATGCGAAAGACATATATTATTTTATGAACAAATGTAATAAGGTTTATAAATATTTTATTTGCGAAAACTCTATATCAACCAAGAATAACGTTCAAACTGATTGCATCGATAATATATTCACGCTGAATACTGCAAATTGTAAAGTCAAAGATGTGTGAATCCAAGAAGTAATTACAGAAATAGAACCAGCACACATCCTAATATTAAACACAATTAACTCTACCATTGAATCCAATTGTACGACTAAGATTTCCATAAAGGGATCTGCTCTAATCACTTTCAAAAAATGCTAAGTTTATATCAACACAATACCTTATGATAAAGAATTATTACAATTTGAGGAGAAGATAGAAGCTACAATTCCGATATCCAAAACATTAACGTCACCGATCACATTGAAGATATTAACTCGAGTCGTTGCCCCGCTAACATTTTGATGACATCGCAACAGGATGCCCCGACCCCCCGCCACAGGATATATGACACAAGCGAACACTTCGAACGGATTGCTACATAAACATTTCTTTATTTTATCTTGTATTAGTGTATGAGCCCTTATGTATAGTATATAAGATTTTTATGTACACTTTTGGCAGCTGCTGCTTCTCGGCCTCCGCTGAACAATATATGAAGTCAGTCTAGAAATTTACTTCGAACCTAGAAGACGCTTTGTTTTTCATTTCAACCACACTAACTCCCAACAAAACTAAACCTTTGAAAAATCAAGGTATCAAGCCCTGAGGACAATCAAGGACTAACTGGAATCTCCCTTGGACCGCATCCGCAGGACTCGATACTATAACTCGTGCCCTAGCCGCGTCATAAAGTCGAATTAGAAAGGTAACATCTTTACTGAAACAAAAATGACTCCTAGCTGACCCTACAATCTAGCCAAAAATCTTCACACACTTCATTGTTTTCAAATGTTTAGGTTTGCGCTCTGCGGAGACATATGCAAAATGTACCGCTGCGTGAATTATGAGTGTGGGGCGGAAGGGGCTGGTTTTAGGTTTAGTCGTTTCGATAATTAATAAAGACTGAAAGACTGAACTTTTATTTTTTATTTTAATTCTTTTCCTTTTATTTTTTATTTTATGAATATGATTGACAGGTGAGTGGCACGTTCCTCTATGCTGGTAATTGCCAAATCATTTTCCAGGCTGATGAGGTGAAGTACCTGGAGGTTATGTTGGAAGGTTTATTACGATGTCATTAAATATTTTAGAGTCGGCCTCAAAGAATTTCCTACCATTAGTGGAGATAGAGGAATTATTGTATTTTTAAGCTTACATACATTGTTATGTTGAGTGGTAACAAATTGTAAGATTGTTGGGATAGAATCAAAATTTTTATGTTGAATATAATTGTTATTTTTTATTATTTATGTGATTATAAAGTAAGTTCACGTTGAAGCTAATCTTGTGTATATATTGAATAGATCTTTATATATCTTCGCTTCGAAGCCCTTTTTACTATGTGGCCTAATCCGTTAATAAGTCCCCTTCTGGACTTACTTCTCCCTTTGTTGGGTAGTAAGGTATTTAATCATTGCTATACTTGAGATAATTTTTGGTGTAGGGTAAGTTTCAGATTTTTGAAACCATGCTCGTTAGGTAAGTTTCCTATCACTTAATGTAGTTTCGCTGTTGATTCCTCATAGCTGCTCAGATATATAAAATGCTTAAAAATGTTAAAGGATTTTACCACTTTCGCTGTTCCCAAGATGATTTTTATAAGGTGTTGATCTTTGTCCAAGATTTCGCTAATAAGCCGTTGAGTTGTTTCCAAGGTTAATCTATTATTTTGTTTCTCACAGTTCTTAGTAATGGTTGGTCTGGGTTGGTCTGTATCCCTTAATAACAAAATTACTTCCTTAACTCCACAATAAATTTCTGGGTACCGGAAGGGCCCTCGAAAGTAGACAACTATTTCACGAAGGCTAGTATATCAGTGGAGTTTAAGGTGGTATTAGTTGTTTTGGCTGTAGTTGATATATTTAGGATAGTGCTTGCATTTCCTAGATTATTAACGGCACTATTGGTGGGGCTAATGGTCCTAGAACCCCCCAAAACGTGACCCGAATCGATGTTCAAAATTTCTTAGGTGGAATTGTACGTATTTGCTCAACTTTAAATATTTAGTATATGAACTTTAAATCTATATGTATTGGTAAATATTATGTGCTTTAATAATAATTAATAATTTCTTGTTTAAGGAATGTTCTTATGTGTAATTTTTAAATAGTTATACTCGCTTTATTTTTCAACTGATTACCCAATTTACATTTCAAACCTCTAAGAAAGGGAAACACGAAATGACGTCAGAGACAGTCGATGCTGTATGCACATGGATACATGCATACATGCATGCAAGATTCACCAGAAATTTCTCAAATTGGATCATAAATTAACAATGTATACGTATTATAAAGCGTAGGTTATACGTCCCAACATGGGCAGTGACATGGAGTGAAGCCAAAAGATTCAAGGGTCTCACGGTTTGCAGAGTTGAATAGTAAATAAAGTGAATAGATCAATCAATATTAAATATATCAATATTATCAATATTACAATTATAAAGTTTTTGTTTTTAGAAAAGTTGTGTATTCAGCGGGTTAACCGAGCTTCTTGTGGTTTATTTCTGTAAAAGTACTCTTCATATTGGATGTTTTAGTGTCGCTAATCTACATAAAAAACCGATTTTAAATTAAAACCTTGATTTATATATTATTTTAAATTGAGGTAAAAAGGTCTTAGGCAAATTATTTTGAAATTTAATAACAGAGTAACGGGTTTTTAATTATAGTGGCACTTATTTATTCCACTCCGTGCTATCACTAAATTGGAACGAAATTATGATTTGCAATTCATTGTTATCGGATAAATACACCATTGATAACAACAAGCAAGACCCAAAGTAGCAAGTTTCAAATCGAGTAAACAATAATTTAAATTTTAAAGAAATGCAAAAACATATGAGCTGTCTTGTCGGTAACTACACGTGATATAAAGTTGGGACTGTGGGGTCCATAATATTAAAAAGTTAGTGTTCGTTTGACCTTGTATAACATTTTTAGTTAATATCCATCGATTTATCAAATATTTTTCAAATTAGAAGTAAGGTATTTAATCTTTGCTGTGCTTGAGATTATTTTTGGGGTAGGGTAAGTTTCGGATTTTTGGAACCATGCTGGTTAGGTAAGTTTCCTATCACTTAATGTATTTTCGCTGTTGTTTCCCCAGAAAAGCAACAACATTTGAGCTGTCTTGTCGGTAACTACACGTGATATAAAGTTGGGACTGTGGGGTCCATAATATTAAAAAGTTAGTCTTCGTTTGACCTTGTATAACATTTTCAGTTAATATCCATCGATTTATCAAATATTTTTCAAATTAGAATATTATCTCGCTATATTTGAAGATATGTAGGCTATAATGCCTCACACAGACAGTGACGTCAACATTACTTAGTAGGAAGCAAAATAAATATTTTAAAATTGGATAAAACAATCAGGGGTATCTCAAAGTCGCAAAGTCGTTACTCGTAGATACGCAGCGCAAGTTTATTTCACCATCACCATCACCATCACTGCCACGCTCATTCTAACGCCCACAAACCACGGAAAACTAAAATCGCTGAAATCTCAGGAACTATTAGAGCTAGAAAGTTGAAATTCAGTACGTATAATCTTGAGATGCCAGCGCATCTTATGGTGATATCCACACCCACTGTTACGCCCACCAAGCTCGAAAGTCTTTTTTCGCATTTGACGTCACTATCAGTTACACAACATGCTACGTCTGACAATAGATGGTGCTTGGTGAATTTCCACTAGCAAAATGAATATTTTAAAATTATGCAGAACATAAACGGGTATCTCATAGTCGCAGCACTTGACTATTGCGTTTCTTCTTGTTTGACATAAGTTTGCTCAAGGAGCCATTCTCTCCCTTGAGTATGGATGTAAGTGGTCTTGCTATAGAAGCGAAGTCTTTGACAAAGCTTCGGTAATAACTGGCCAATCCTAAGAAAGATCTAAGGCTGAACAAGTTGTTTGGTTCAGTGTATTCCTATTTGGTATTTACCTTTTCAGGATCTATTTTAGATCCGTCTGCTTTGATGACTATAAAGCCTTAAAGTACTCTCTTTAAAGAAATTGGTAAGTTCTCTAAAATCAAAGGAATACTTGGCATAGGGTAACGATCAGCAATGGTTTGTTCATTTAGTTTCCTTAAATCGATCAGCAGTCACCAACAACCCATGTTGGGCTGTTGAGTGGCGACCTAGAAGGGGGAAACAGTCCTTTAGCAGCTGTTTGATTTGATTTTAATAACAAATTTAGCCGCTCCCATGGGATACGGAAATAGTTTGGAATAAAAGGGCTCGTTACTTTCATAAAAATTCTAGTACTTAAATGTTAAATTCAATAATTTTCCTAAATTCTACTTTCACTGAGTTTTGGACTACTATTTTTATCGATATTTGTGAAATTCACATTAGGGCTGTCGAAATATTTAAGCTGTTCGGTTACGCTGTTACGTTTCCGTACCTGATTTCGCTGATACGTAAGTCTAATGCGAATTTTCAATTGTTCAAAAAATTGGTTACAATAATGCGATTCAAGTCAAATATGCGCCATTTTGTTCGATGACGCGTTCCCAATGAGATGCCAACTTCATAATGCCCCTCTCATAGAAGCTCGCTTCCCTATTGGCAAAAAATTCGGAGATCCAATTTTCACAGGACTTTCTTGTGGCCAACTTCAGACTACCAAGCGCGTTCGCCATGGACAGAAACAGGTGGTAATCACTTGGTGCGAGTTCCGGACTATACGGTGGATGCAAAAGAACCTCCCATCCGAGCTCCCGGAGCTTTTGGCGCGTCACTAAAGATGTGTGTGGCCTGGCGTTGTCCTGGTGGAAGACAATTCGGGAGCAGCTGATAGTGGATTATTCCCTGCCAATCCCACCAAACACACAGAAGAACCTTCCTGGCCGTTAATCCAGGCCTGGCCACCGTCTGGGCCGCTTCACCGCTTTTCGACCACGATCGTTTGGCGATCTTACGTTACGGTTACGGGTGCTACTATGCCGGTCTCTTTCGACCAATTCAACGATTGTATCGCAATTTTCGACGGCCTTCCGGAGCGTGGCGCATCTTCGACCACCTCTACACCAGAACGAAAACGTTGATACCATCGTCGGTGAAAATGGAAACTGTATCGGGTCCATAAACTGCACAAATTTTATTGGCGGCTTGAGATTTATTTTTTATTTATTTATTTATTTATCTAAGGCTAACAATTAGTTAAAACCAAGAGCTAACAAATGGCTAGGAGCAATTGCAGCTAGGGCCTTCAGCTCAGCTTAAGTTAGAATATGGCTTGTGAATGTTTGACTTATGAGTATATACAAGATATTGCTAGGGATTACTATTTACATTTTATTTACAAAAAATTTGACTTATTTAGATTTGGGAGGTGATATGGGAGTTGTTTAGGAATTTGAGGATGTTTAGGGAGTTTGTATCTGTGGGGTTAGCTATGGTGGTGATTGGATCAGGATTATTGAGGAATAAGTATCTTTGCGTAGAAAGAGAGTGGCAGGAGCAAATAATGTGGTGGATGTCAATCTGGGAGGTGTTGCTCCACGTTGCTCCTTGTTCTGTCGAGGTAGGGGGCGTTTGTTAAGAATGAGTGTCCTAGTCTGAGGCGGGTGATGATGGTTTGTTCTCTTCTGTTTAGCAGGGAGTTTTTGAGGGGCTGGGTAGACGTTGACAACTTGAGTATTTCTTGATACCAAACGGAGGTATTGCATGTAGGAGAGATTTCAGGAAATGGGATGGATAACAGGGGCTTAGGTTAGGGGTGTAGGTCAAGGGGAATTTGGCGGCATGTTTTGCTGCAGAGAGAGCTTTTTCGTTACCTGCAATGCCCATGTGACTGGGGATCCAGATAAGTTTGATTTTTGGGAAGTGTTGGGTGATCATATTGCGAGCTAGGGTTGGATAGTGAGAATAGTTATCGTGGTTAAAGATCGCGGTAACTGAGGAAAGGGAGTCTGTACAGATGGTATGCTTGGCTGACAGCTTGGCACAGATGACTATGGCTTCCTGGATGGCTATAATCTCGCTCGATAGTACCGAGGAGAAGATAGGTAGGAGGCCTGTTTTTATGGTTTCGCGCTCGGTTGTAATGCTGTAGGTGGTTATACCGTCGGATTTGGAGCCATCTGTGTAGATGAAGTTGTGATTAGGATAGGATGATTTGAGGGAAAGGAAGAGTTGTTGGAAGGGAGGGAGGTATTTGTGGCTTTGATGACGTTGAGCATTTGAATTTTTTGGAGGGTAACTTTTTTATTGGGATGGTTGGGATAGAATGGGAGTTACAGATTTTTAGGATTAGGTCTATGGTGCTGCGATATCTATAGTTTCGTTTTTGGGGTCTTGTGAAAGTTTTTAGGGGGGTGTCTTTTGACTGGGAGAGCTTGCCGGTAAGGAAGTCTCTTTTGTGTTCGATGGTATTGATGCCCGACTCAACCAGTAATTTGTTGGCTAGCGTAGAGCGGAATGCAGCCAGGGCTGCTCTTATTGCGGAGTTAAGAGAGGATTTTAGGCGGTTAAGCTGGGATTTGGATGCGCGACCATAAATGGGGAGGGAGAAGAAGTCAATTTTGGTCACTAGTTGCTGTATTAGTGTTGTATTTGAGGGAGGAGAGGTACTTGCTTTTGTGAGGTCAGATTTCAGTTTGTTGATGCGAGTGGTCAAGTTGTATCTGTGGTTAATAGTAAGGCCTAATATTTTGAGGGTATTGGTGCTCGGAATAGTGGAGCCACCTAAGATTATCGTGGCTTTGCAGTTTTGTTTGCGGCAGATGTGGATGAGTTGACATATTTTTACGGAGAGAATGGAGCCTGATTGGAAGCACCATTCGTCAATGCGGTTAAAAAGGGAAAAGAGGTTGGATGTAGGATATTTACGCTTGTTGTGTTGAATAAGGAGGTGGAAGTCGTCAGCTTAGGCGCAGAACTTAATTTGTTTAGGGATAGAGAGGATGTTGGAGAGGGAATTGTAGGCAATTAGGAATAGGATTACGGAAATGGGCGAGCCTTGTGGGATACCATTGTCAAGCGGGAATATGTTTGAGAGGCATTTCCCAGACTTGACGATGATTTTCCTGTTAGTCATAAAGTTCTTGATGAATTGGTGATTTTTGGGCCTAAGTGCTAGGAAGCTAGGTGGTCTACGTAGAGTAGACTGTCTAGTACAGATTTACCTCTTTTGAATCCGAATTGGCTGTTGTGTATGAGATCGTTATTTAAAACGAACCACCACAACCTCTTGGCCATAATTTTGTAAAGAACTTTAGATAAGCACGGGTTTAGGGAAATGGGTCTATACGAGGAGACTTCTGTTTTGGGTTTGTTGGGTTTAACTACGGGAAGGACGAGGCTAAGTTTAAGTGATTGCGGGATGTGGAAGGAGAAGATGTTGTTAAAGTGGTTGACAATTCTAAGTTTTACTGTGATAGGAATGTTTTTGATCATGGAGTAGGAAATTTGGTCGAGGCCTGTGGTGTTGCCTCTTAGTTCAGTGCGTATGAGAATTCTATATTGGAAATGTTCGATTCAATTTCTAGGGCTGGGTTCGAAGGTTGGAATGTGGGGACTGTATTCAGGAGTTGTTTATTGAGGCGGAGTTGGGGTGAAAAGTTGTTGTCATCTGCTTGCTCTGACCAGGTTTGACCGAATGTGTTTGCGATTTCGGTTTGGTCGGTAATTTCCATGGGGTTGCAAATGCAGTGAATATGTTTTAGTGGGAAGCTCTTTTAGCTATCCTGACGGCCCTTTTAAGTTTTGCGTTAGCCTTTTATACCCGTTACTCGTAGACTAAAAGGGTATACTAGATTCGTTGAAAAATATGTAACAGGTAGAAGGAAGCGTTTCCGACCCTATAAAGTATATATATTCTTGATCAGGATGAATAGCGAAGACGGATGAGCCATGTCCATATGTCTGTCCGTCTGTCCGTATGAACGCTGAGATCTCAGGAACTATAGGAGATACAAAATTGAGATTAACCATGAAGTTTCTTGAGGTCTCCACAAATCGCACAAAATTAAATTGCTGAAATCTCAGGAATTATTGGAGCTAGAAAGTTAAAATTCAGAAAGTATAATCTTTAGATTGCAGCGCATCTTATAGTGGTACACACCCAGACATACGCCCACAAGGCTCAAAAGACGGTTTTCGGATTTTCTAGAAAAGCTGATATCTCGGTAACTATAAGAGATAGAAAGTTCGGATTAAACATGTAATGCAAATTGTTTTTTTCCCATCCATCCACGCCCACTCTAACGCCCACAAAACCCGGAAAACCAAAAATGCGAAAATCTCGGGAACTATAAGATCTGGAAAGTTGTGCTTAAGAATTCGTATTTAAGAGATGACACTGCAACTTGCCCCTAGTTTTTATCCGACCACGCCCACAAACCGCGAAAAACTGTTGCGTCCATACTATTATAGTGTATGTCTTCGTAGGACCTTGTATAACATATTTTTGTCAATATGTATCGATTTACCAAAGATTTTTTAATTCGGAACATTATTTCGCTATTTATGAAGAAATTTAGGCTATAAGGCCTCACATGCTTTCTTTGACAATAGGTGGCGCCTTGTGAATTTCCATTAGCAAAATTAATATTTTAAAATTGTGTAAAACAGTCGAGTGCCGCAACTATAATATACCCGTTATCTTATAGTCGCGGCACTCGACTATAGCGTTTTCTCTTGTTATATCCGTTACTCGTTTCTTCTTGTTTTAATCTATATTAGGTTGTCCTCTTGGACTACTCTCTCCTCTATAAGACCGTTGTCTCCAGGTCCGCCTCAACGGTTTCCTTGGAACAAAGTGGGGATAGCTTGTATCCTAGCCGTTTATTTATTTATTTTTTTTTAACCAAACTCTGTCTACTACCTGAAAACTTTTGTAAGCCTTGTATTAGTTTGAGTGGGTTTTTTGAGGTTTTTCCTGAGCTTTTAATTTTTTTCTGTAATTTCTATTTCAAGTTTGTTGGGGGTTGAATGAATAATTTCGACAGGTTTTTTACCTTATACGGAATGAATTATTCTGTTGTTTTCTATAGTTGCTTGCAATGTCAATGGGAAAACTTAGTGAGCATATGCTTACGGACCATTTGAATGATGAGGAAAAACAAGACAACATTGGCAGGGAAAAATATTTTTCCACCATAGATTTATCCAGCGGGTTTCGCCAGATTCAGATGGACCCCAGAGACATGGCCAAAACAGCTTTTTCAATGGAGAACAGACACTACGAATTCACAAGAATGCCGTTTGGATTAAAAAACGCCCTAGCCACAATCCAGATAGTTATGGATAATGTAATAGGGGAACTAGTAGAAGACATCTGCTTGGTCTATCTTGACGACATAATAATATTCTCTGCCTCTCTCCAGAAACATTTAGCGGACATAAGCTCTGTATTTCAGAGATTCGTCAAGCCATTTTGAAAATCCAGATCACCAAGTCTAAGTTCTTAGGAAAAGAAATTGATTTCTTGTGGCACGTAATAACTCAGGATGGTATTGAACCAAGCCCCGACAAAATAGCATCAGTAAAAAATATTCCTGCCCCAAAATGACTAAACAAATAAAAAAGGAAATTTATTAAAGACTTCGCTAAAATAACGAAGCCTATTTCCCGACAACTTAAAGGTAACAAATCCGTCAGTATAGATGCAGAATTTATAGAGGCGTTCGAAATTTGCAAAACCCTTCTAACAAACAACCCGATTATTTCCAAAAGCCATTTACCCTTACCACAGACTGAAGTAACTTTGCCTTAGACGCCGTTCTGTCGCAGGGCCTAGACGGGTCCGACAGACCGATATGTTTCATGAGTAGAACCTTGAATGAGGCTGAAACCCGTATTTAACTATATAAAAGGAGATGTTAGTTAAGTACTTTCGTCCATATTTGTATGGCAAAAAATTCAAAATCCTTACTGATCATAAACCCTTAACATGGTTACAAAATATCAAGGGCCAAAACCCGAAACTCCTGCGTTGGAAGTTAACACTCTCCGACTATGACTATGACATTGTTTACAAAAAAGGCTCTCAAAATGTGTGAACACATTTGTAAATAACGTTGACCCTGGTATTTTAGCCGATATTCCATTGGCAAAAAAACGCTTAACAAATTCAACGCAAAGGTTATATTAGAAATCAGCACCCCATTTCAAAATAAAAAACGGACACGTATTACAGAACCATCCTATAACGTAGAAAAAGCGACAGATAATTTGATATCCATTTTAACACCAAACAAGCCTTTGGCCATTTATTCGACCTACGAAATTTTCTAGGTAATACAAGAAGCTTACCTCAAATATTTCGCAGACTCCCAGCTGTATAAGTTTCACAGATGTCTAATTTTTCTACACGAACCTATTGACGCTGACGAAACCTTTAATTTGATAAGAACCCACCACTCTAATAATAATCATAGAGATGTACCAACACCTAAAAAGAGAAATCTATGTACCTCTGTCCAACAGAAATTCCAGTCTTGTTGTTAAAGCTTTCAAAACTTTCTTTAGCCAATTTGGAATACCCAAAGAGATAATACTTGATCAAGGAGCAGAGTTTTCAAGAGCCGTTTCTAAAGACTTTCTGACAAAATATGAAATTGAACTACTCACGACACTTAAACATACTTGAAAGACTTGTACATTCACACCTATGAAGTAATTTTTTCAGATTTACCTTGGGAACAACTCAACGGATCGTTAGCGTAACTTTGGATGGTGGATGGTTCGAGGATCTCAAACTAACTCTACAGCGGAAGCTATTCCAAGTAAGACATATACTTACTTTATAACTAATATTGCAGAAAGCTTATTATTTGGCAAATTAAAAATTGTCCCAAAATGTTTAGTAAATTCAGTCGAAATGGAAAAGATAAGAACCTTTCTAACAGATCAAAAAGGAGAAGTTGAACTAGAACTCTAGGTATATAATGTGCTTTCATTAGAATCCACCACTGGTAACAAAACACTCATATTCAATATAAAAATTCCAATTCTGTCACAACAATCTTACAATTTGTACCCCCTAATTGCATTACCACTTAACAAAACACTTTAGACACTGTAGACGTACCATATGTTATCATTAAGAATGATGTAGAAATTAAGATTATAGATACACCTTGTATATAAGTGGGTGATACACATGTCTGCGAAACTCCTTCAACATGGAATATCACTGAATGCCTCCACAAGCTTCTGGACGACAAGGAAGCTACCTGCAGCACAATACAAAGAGGACTCCCCTATAAAGGGAATGATGGTGTCCTCAACGTGGAAAATTTGAACATCATCTCTTATCGCATCTCGAGTAAGATATTCAGTGGATCCATGCTTATAAGATATGATAATTGCTCTATCTCCGCCATAGGGCCAAATACGTCGAGGCCGCCGCTACAATAATCGACGACATTGAAATAAACCTGCCACACATCCAGAATTTGACGACGAACCCAATAGACGAACACATAAGCCTTCAAGTACTACATCTCAGCAACCTGGATAACCAGCATAGAGGAACGTGCCATCACTTACCTGTCAATCTTATACATGCTCGTCGCGTTATCAATCCGGATTACAGCCGTTGCTTGGACCATTAGCAGAAGGAGGATAATTTTTCAACCCCCACCTGTGGACCCGTCACTCCCGCCATACCTTCCCTATGGCCATCGTTCCGAGTTAAGGGGGAAGGAGTTACGGCTGACGTCATGCATATGATAATATTACGTTATTGTGCTGAACGTGATAAATCAGTAATTTCTTGCACACTACTTTTGGTTTTGGTAACTTAACTAGAAAATACAAAAGGTTATTATTTCGAAATATTTTTATACCCGTTACTCGTAGAGTAAAAGGGTATACTAGATTCGTTGAAAAGTATGTAACAGATAGAAGGAAGCTTTTGCGACCCTATAAAGTATATATATTCTTGATCAGGATCAATAGCGAAGTCGATTGAGCCATGTCCGTCTGTCCGTCCGTCCGTCCGTCCGTCCGTCCGTCCGTCCGTCCGTATGAACGCTGAGATCTCAGGAACTATAGCAGATACAAAGCTGAGATTAAGCATGAAGATTCTTGAGGTCCCGGGACAGCGCAAGTTTATTACAGCATCCTGCCTCGCCCACTCTAACGCGCACAAATCGCAAAAAACTAAAATTGCTGAAATCTCAGGAACTATTGCAGTTAGAAAGTTGAAATTCAAAAAGTATAATCTTTAGATGGCAGCGCATCTTATAGTGGTACTACTATCCGGCCACACCCACCCATACGCCAACAAGGCTCAAAAGACGGTTTTCGGATTTTCTAGAAAAGCTGATATCTCGGTAACTATAAGAGATAGAAAGTTCGGATCAAGCATGTATGTTTCTATAATGCTCCCAATGCGAATTGTTTTTTTCCAATCACGCCACGCCCACTCTAACGCCCACAAAACCCGAAAAACCAAAAATGCAAAAATCTCGAAAACTATAAAAGCTACACAATTTTGCTTAAGAGCACGTATTTAGGAGATGCCTCTGCAACTTGCCACGAAGTTGCATCCGGCCACGCCCACTCTAACGCCCACAAACCGCGGAAAACTGTGGAGTCTATAATATTATTATGAATGCCTTCGTTTGACCTTGTGTGACTTATTTCTGTTAATATCTATCGACTTACAAAAGATTTTTCAAATCGGAAAATTATTTCGCTATTTATGAAGAAATTAAGGTTATAAGGCTCCACATGGGCAGTGACGTCACTATAAGCATACTCAACATACTTCCTCTGACAATAGGTGGCGCCTTGTGAATTTCCACTAGCAAAATTAATATTTTAAAATTGTGTAAAACAGTAACGGGTATCTTATAGTCGCGGCACTCGACTATAGCGTTTCCTCTTGTTACTTTTGACACTGCCAGCGCGTCAGCCACACTAACTTTTGTAAGGTGTTCATTCGTTATCCCTCTCACATCAATGTTGTCTAAAATGACCGGACTTAACAAATTTAAGTTTTTGCTCTTTCTAAAGTTATGGATGAAATTAAGTTTTCCAATTCAGTTATTACTAATCTATTTTTTGCAAGAACTGTCTCATAAAGGTGCTCGGAGTTTATCTCGTCTGACTTGCTAATAGAGTTTACGTGATGCGACAGAAGATTAAATTGAGTTTGAATCTTGCTAAATATGTCATCTGATTTTTTTCAGCATGTATTAATTGCAATTTTCTGAATTTTATTTGTTCCCAGTCTTGAAGGTCTGGAGTCCCTGCTATTACTTTTAGTGCGGATCCTATATGTTAATACTAAGACCATGTCTAAGGTGTGTTTTTTCGAAGTCGGAGACAGGTATGTAATCAGCGTGTAAAAAGTCACTAAGTCGGGTTCGTTGAAAAGTATGTAACAGGTAGAAGGTGTCGTTTCCGACCATATAAAGTATATATATTCTTGATCAGTATCAATAGCAAAGACGATTGAACCATTTCCGTGAACCTGTCCGTGTGAACGCTGAGATCTCAGGAATTATAAGATATTGGAAATTGAGATAAAACATGAAGATTCTTGAGGTCCGTACGCAGCGCAAGTTTGTTTCAGCCACGCCTACTCTAACGCCCACAACTAGCGAAAAACTAAAATCGCTGAAATCTCAGGAACTATTAGAGCTAGTATGTATAAACATAAGATGCCAGCGCATCTTATGTTGGTATCCGGCCACACCCACTCTCACCCAGTAATAAAAAGTTCGGAATAATCATGTAGGTTTTAATGATGCCCCAAATGCGAATTTTTTTCTCGGGTACTATAAGATCTGGAAAGTTGTGCTTAAGAATTCGTATTTAAGAGATGACAATGCAATTTGCCCTAGTTTTTATCCGACCACGCCCACAAACCGCGAAAAACTGTTGCGTCCATACTATTATAGTGTATGTCTTCGTAGGACCTTGTATAACATATTTTTGTCAATATGTATCGATTTACCAAAGATTTTTTCATTCGGAATATTATTTCGCTATTTATGAAGAAATTTAGGCTATAAGGCCTCGCATGGCCAGTGACGCCACTATCAGTTACTCAACATGCTTTCTTTGACAATAGGTGGCGCCTTGTGAATTTCCATTAGCAAAATTAATATTTTAAAATTGTGTAAAACAGTCGAGTGCCGCAACTATAATATACCCGTTATCTTATAGTCGCGGCACTCGACTATAGCGTTTTCTCTTGTTATATCCGTTACTCGTTTCTTCTTGTTTTAATCTATATTAGGTTGTCCTCTTGGACTACTCTCCCCTCTATAAGACCGTTGTCCCCAGGTCCGCCTCAACGGCGTTTATTTATTTATTTTTTTTACCAAGCTCTGTCTACTACCTGAAAACTTTTGTAAGCCTTGTATTAGTTTGAGTGGGTTTTTTGAGGTGTTTCCTGAGCTTTTAATTTTTTTCTGTAATTTCTATTTCAAGTTGGTTGGGGGTTGAATGAATAATTTCGACATGTTTTTTACCTTATACGGAATGAATTATTCTGTTGTTTTCTATAGTTGCTTGCAATGTCAATGGGAAAGCTTAGTGAGCATATCCTTACGGACCATTTGAATGACGAGGAAAAACAAGACAACATTGGCAGGGAAAAATATTTTTCCACCATAGATTTATCCAGCGGGTTTCGCCAGATTCAGATGGACCCCAGAGACATGGCCAAAACAGCTTTTTCAATAGAGAACGGACACTACGAATTCACAAGAATGCCGTTTGGATTAAAAAACGCCCCAGCCACAATCCAGATAGTTATGGATAATGTACTAGGGGAACTAGTAGAAGACATCTGCTTGGTCTATCTTGATGACATAATAATATTCTCTGCCTCTCTCCAGAAACATTTAGCGGACATAAGCTCTGAATTTCAGAGATTCGTCAAGCCATTTTGAAAATCCAGATCACCAAGTCTAAGTTCTTAGGAAAAGAAATTGATTTCTTGTGGCACGTAATAACTCAGGATGGTATTGAACCAAGCCACGACAAAATAGCAGCAGTAAAAAATATTCCTGCCCCAAAATGACTAAACAAATAAAATCCTTTTCAGGCCTTTTGGGGTACAATAGGAAATTTATTAAAGACTTCGCTAAAATAACGAAGCCTATTTCCCGACAACTTAAAGGTAACAAATCCGTCAGTATATATGCAGAATTTATAGAGGCGTTCGAAATTTACAAAACCCTTCTAACAAACAACCCGATTCTACAACACCCAAATTTCCAAAAGCCATTTACCCTTACCACAGACTGAAGTAACTTTGCCTTAGACGCCGTTCTGTCGCAGGGCCTAGACGGGTCCGACAGACCGATATGTTTCATGCGTAGAACCTTGAATGAGGCTGAAACCCGTATTTAACAATATAAAAGGAGATGTTAGTTAAGTACTTTCGTCCATATTTGTATGGCAAAAAATTCAAAATCCTTACTGATCATAAACCCTTAACATGGTTACAAAATATCAAGGGCCAAAACCCGAAACTCCTGCGTTGGAAGTTAACACTCTCCGACTATGACTATGACATTGTTTACAAAAAAGGCTCTCAAAATGTGTGAACACATTTGTAAATAACGTTGACCCTGGTATTTTAGCCGATATTCCATTAGCAAAAAAACGCTTAACAAATTCAACGCAAAGGTTATATTAGAAATCAGCACCCCATAAGCACCCCATTTCAAAATAAAAAACGGACACGTATTACAGAACCATCCTATAACGTAGAAAAAGCGACAGATAATTTGATATCCATTTTAACACCAAACAAGCCTTTGGCCATTTATTCGACTTACGAAATTTGGTAATACAAGAAGCTTACCTCAAATATTTCGGAGACTCCCAGCTATATAAGTTTCACAGATGTCTAATTTTTCTACGCGAACCTATTGACGCTTACGAAACCTTTAATTTGACCACTCTAACAATAATCATAGAGATGTACCAACACCTAAAAAGAGAAATCTATGTACCTCTGTCCAACAGAAATTCCATTCTTGTTGTTAAAGCTTTCAAAACTTTCTTTAGCAAATTTGAAATACCCAAAGAGATAATACTTGATCAAGGAGCAGAGTTTTCTAGAGCCGTTTCTAAAGACTTTCTGACAGAATATGAAATAGAACTACAAGTTATTTTTTTCCAACAGTCGAGTAGCAACTAAACGGTGGAACGTTTGCATTCCACTCTAACAGAAATCTATAGAATAATTCTGAGCAAAAGGAAGGAATTAAAACTAACCTTGGAGCATGACGAGATACTTTCCGAAACATTAAAAACCTATAACAATGCGATTTACTAAAGTACTAAAGTAGTACAAATCTAACCCCATTCGAACTCTTTAGTGGTAGCACTCACATTTTTAAGAAAACAAGTAAATTTGATAACAAACACGACTACTTACTAAAGTTGAACGAATTCCAAACTACACTATACCCTACTTTGAAACAACACATGGAGGAGGCTACAAGAAAACGAACGGACCGCCTTAACGAGAACAGGACAGATCCCTCAGATTTAGCGGCTGGTACTTCCATCTTTCGCAAAGAAAATAGGATTAATAAAATTACACCTCGATTTAGTAAACACAAGGTTTTACGAGATGGCGGGGTAACTTTACGCACTACGAGACAACAGAAACAAAAATTAAGGAGGGCCATATTGCAAACAAACGACACATTTACCACATAGTAAAAATAGTTTCAGGAAACATGGACGCCAACGACGAAGCGAGGATTGATAAAGACCTGGAAGCCTTACACGAAGATTCCGAAATAAACGGTATTTTCCAAAATGAGACTCACATAAGATTCGAGAAAATAACCGAACATATAAACAAGGAACAGGAACGTTATGCAATAACTGCCTTCGCAAGGGTCACACAATGCAAGTCGAACAGGTGCAGGGTGTGCAAATCTTCTCACCACATATTGTGGCACAGATACTCTGCTAATACAAATCTCGCGTTGCCGGCTCCTCCTCAGCCCGCGCTCACACAAGAGTCTCCATCCGCTTCGCACGTTTTGCATGCGACTGTATCGGATAGAGTTATTCTTGCCACAGCTATCGTGAGCGTATTAACAAAATGTGGCGAATTTGTGATGGCGAGCGTTGCTCGACTCTGGTTCACAAGTAAATTTTGTGACCGATGAGCTCGCTGAGAGACTACAAATTAAAAGAGAGGACGTGGGTATGAGCTCGCGGGGCTAAAGTCCATACTCCTGAGCAGCAACTTTGTGAACAACACTTTGAGAAAAACACTCAAAGACTGTCGTCTGAGAGATTTTCGGTTCGACTGCTGTTCAAATTGAACCCGAATACTCTTTGTTCGTCGCATGTAGTTGCGAAACGTAGATCTTGGTCGCTTGTCAAAAGATTCTTCTTTAAAGAAAATGTATCTGGATTTCATGTAGGAATATGTATCAATGGGCCACATGTCCTCTTCTGATGATAAAATTCCAGATGGCCCACACTATTTCATTCCGCAACAATGCGTGCTGCGGCCTCAAAGCACCTCAACCAAGTTGAGAGTGGTATTCGTTGCATCAAACCTCACATCGACGCAGGTTGCGTTGAATGACATCTTGATGGTAGGCCCCACTGTTCAAGAAGAGCTATACTCTGATTCGGTACAGATTTCACAAGTTTGCCCTTGCAGCGGACATTAAAAAGATATACCGCCAAGTGATGGTCGTCGAAGCTAACCGAAACTTCCAGCTCATAGTGTGGAGGGGGGATCCTTTTGAGTCTCTTTAGATCTTCAAGTTAAATACCGTTACATATGGAACATCGCCAGCTTAAATGCAGCTTGGAAAGATGGCGCAAGCTAAGTATTCAAATGCTGCTTGGGTCATTCAGAACGTTTTCTATGTTGACGATGTTGACAGGCGCCGGAAGTGATGAAGTTCACTGCTTTTGCAAGAGGGAGGTTTTGAATTGGCAAAGTGGTTTTCAAACTTCCCAGAGATCTCCGCATCTGATGGCACTGTTATGCTATTATTGGCTGACTCAGACGTAACTGAAACCTTTGGAGTGGCTTGGGGACCTGGCAAATATTACTTTCAGTTTCAAAAGACTATGTCCAGCTTCAGAAGCGAAGCGCGCAGCGCGACTACCGACACTTCTAATTGAGACGGTTCCGCTCAATTTTACAATATTTTATGGAATTATAAAATGCAGTGCATTTAAAAAAATACCCACGCAGTGCTTGGTAATGCCACTTAATGTGCGACACCTTTTTTATTTACCAACACCTCCGCGCCATCCCATCACTCCTACTCTACTCGTTCAGACTTTTTAGAATTCCTTACAGTTTCCATTCCAGTTGGCTCCTATACAGATAATCCATTTCTTTGAACGGCTTCAATTCTTCTAGTTTATTATACCCGTTACTCGTAGAGTAAAAGGGTATACTAGATTCGTTGAAAAGTATGTAACAGATAGAAAGAAGCTTTTGCGACCCTATAATGTATATATATTCTTGATCAGGATCAATAGCGAAGTCGATTGAGCCATGTCCGTCTGTCCGTCCGTCCGTCCGTCCGTCCGTCCGTCCGTCCGTATGAACGCTGAGATCTCAGGAACTATAGCAGATACAAAGTTGAGATTAAGCATGAAGATTCTTGAGGTCCCGGGACAGCGCAAGTTTATTACAGCATCCTGCCACGCCCACTCTAACGCCCACAAATCGCAAAAAACTAATATTGCTGAAATCTCAGGAACTATTGCAGTTAGAAAGTTGAAATTCAGAAAGTATAATCTTTAGATGGCAGCCCATCTTATAGTAGTACTACTATCCGGCCACACCCACCTATACGCCCACAAGGCTCAAAAGACGGTTTTCGGATTTTCTAGAAAAGCTGATATCTTGGTAACTATAAGGGATAGAAAGTTCGGATTAAGCATGTAGGTTTCTATGATGCTCCCAATGCGAATTGTTTTTCCCGATGAAGTCACGCCCACTCTAACGCCCACCAAACCCGAAAAACCAAAAATGCAAAAATCTCGAAAACTATAAGAGCTACACAATTTTGCTTAAGAACACGTATTTAGGAGATGCCTTTGCAACTTCCCACGAAGTTGCATCCGGCTACGCCCACTCTAACGCCCACTAAGCGCGGAAAACTGTGGCGTCTATAATGTTATTATTAATGCCTTGGTTTGACCTTGTATAACTTATTTCTGTTAATATCTATCGATTTACCAAAGAGTTTTCAAATCGAAACATTATTTCGCTATTTATAAAGAAATTAAGTTATAAGGCCTCACATGGGCAGTGACGTCACTATAAGCATACTCAACATACTTCCTCTGACAATAGGTGGCGCATTGTGAATTTCCACTAGCAAAATAATATTTTAAAATTTTGTAAAACAGTAACGGGTATCTTATAGTCGCGGCACTCGACTATAGCGTTTCCCTCTGTTTTTTTTTTAAATTTAATTTTTAATTAAATAATTTTTTGAAATAAACTTGTTTGATTAATTTTTTTACATATAAACAGGAAGTGGTACTGCGTACAGATTTATAAACGAAGTATACTACTGTGATTGTGACGAAACCTTGTAATAATTGAACTACGCAAATATATGAATGTCGTCAGTCAAACTTTGAAGTCGACAGATGTAATAAGTATTGTAAAGAAAATTTGTTAAATTATCTGATCTCGTATGGATTTCTTGGCCCCTTGAAGTGCGGGCCCACTAATATCGGTACGGTGAATGCCGCCAAACTTGTCATTTTCATTGTTTTTTGAATCGTAGGAGGGCACACTGCGGTAAAATTAAGGCAGTTTATATGTATGAGACTAATTTTAATTTTTCAAAGAATAAAACGCTCAGTACATATTATACAACCGTCTCTCCGCAGCCGCTGTTGGCAGCGCAGCTGCGAAACTTAGACCTCTTTAGCTCCTAAGTCATATTTTTAAGACAAGAAACTCCTGAGCTAAATAAATAAAGATAATTAAAGACAAATTAATAAAAGAAACTTATTATTTACAAAATGGCAAATACCCTTTGTGCACAACATGGAGATCCTGAACACAGGTCAAAACCCTAAAAAATACAATCACCACCAATTGCGCGCCAATCGCAGTTGGCTCATGCGCAGATTGCGCCACTGTGTGCTAAAAGCGTTGCGCAGACAGCGCATGGATTCGTGCTACCGGATGGGAGCATCCACAACGTGGCAACAGCATCGCCATACGTCGGATCATGTGCATCGATGACGCCGAATGGGTCCCAAGTAGCGTATGGGTCAACGGATGCCGCAGGTTGCATCACCACCTGCCTCTTCCGCACCATGAAGAGGAGAGAAGAAGGCCGGCACAGCGAGGTGGCTTCAGGAGCCACAACCGAGGAAACCAGCATTTAGCCGTTTCCAGGCGCAGCCCGGATAGGAGGTCTTCGCCACGAGGTGGCTAGAGGGACCACGAGAGGAGGCAGCAGTCTGCTGTCCCCAGAAATAGCATTCAGTGAAGAGCCATGCATCCAGTGGAGGCGCACATGCAGAGGAATTTAAGCTGAGTTGACTGTCAGTAACGCTGTAAGGAGCTGGTCTTCTGGTGGACAAATACGCGCTCTTGGATGAAGATCCATTGTCACGATGATCGACGACGAGCTACGAAGGGAATATTGAATATTCAATGGTTTGGAAGAAGGGCAGACAGAGAGCCCACCAGCGTGGTGAGCTGGGAGATAACTAGAGTGTCCCACACGCCATGCTTTGAACGTGTTCGCCGTTTCGAGCCTGAGTCTGCCGATGCAGACGTTAGGCCAACGAGATGTCTAGGGCGTGCATAAAGATGAGCGTCTGCCGATGAAGCCCTACATCAACTCGGTGCCTAAGTTGATCATCGGACAGGACCACGGACATTTGGTATTGACACTTAGGTCGAGACGGTTCTTGTATGGGTTGTGATTGGTCCAGTAAGTGGGCAATCAACTATGTGGTCGCCAAAGTCCTGCCTACTAGCCGTGTCAATGGATGATACGATGGAACTGATGGTGGAGGACTACTTCGAGATGGAAAGCGCCACAGGTCGCAGCCAGCTATGACGCGCGGGCACAAATTATTATTTGTGTATTTGCTACATTTTGGTGTCGAAAACCCGAACAACCCCGGTAAAGTCCGGCTTGTGTTCGATGATGCAAAGAAAGATCTGAGGAACCCTGGACAAGGGTCCTCAGCATTACAAGCCCTTGCCAGCCGTGCTCTTCCACTTCAGGGAAGGAGCAGTCGGAGTCTGCGGCGACATCAAGGAGATGTTCTACCAAGTACAGATCCGACCCGAAGATCGATGTTTCCAACGATTCCTTTGGAGAAAGGCAATGAGCTAGCGTAAGATTCGAGGTCTGGTGCCTTACGTGGATGAACACGGAGTTCTGCGTTATACGCGAAAGAAGTGGAGGATTGCTCGCATGCTGCGAAACCGTTATGAGGAGATGGGTCCTGGAATGCTTGCCTACCCTTGTGTGCCGCGAGAATTGGTGCTGGAGAACGGAGCCCATCCGCCAGGGCGATCTGTGGACTTTAATCCTGCCTTGCCCAGACGAGACTGGCGCAAGGGCATCATGGAGGACGTTTACCGCAGAGCTGGTGGAGTCATCAGACGTGATACTGTGCGCCTGAACGACAATGGCCTTGATGGCAGTGATTTAATGCCTAGCAGATGCGTCTTATCTATTTACATGTTCATGTGTGAACATGCTGCCAAGGGCTATCAAGATTAGGGGTACATTTAAATTAGTTGCAATAAAAAGTAACTGGACTGTATTTATTTTGTTTCATTCGATATAATTAATTTTGCAACTAACATTTTGCAAAGGCCTCCGTATCATGACTTAATACATGCACAATTTTATGTCTTTTTAATTTTATTTTGAATAATTTTTCTTAGACTTAACAATTTCTCTTTATCCTAAACATTTAGTATATTACTTAGTGTTGAAGATTAGTTCGGTTAAATGCTCATTATTGTATTATTGTCAAATCGCACCTTTTTCGGCAGTTATTATATAGATTTTGACTCGATCGCAACCGCTTGTAATTTGCCCCGCTTAATAAATAGTTAATAATCGATCCCAACCGCTTGTAACTTGCCCCGCTTATATATATAGTTTTGGACTCGCTTGCAACCGCTTGCAACCTGCACCGCTTAATATATATAGTTTTTGACTCGTTCGCAATCGCTCGCAACCGTTCGCACCTTGCCCCGCTTAACAAATTGTAAACCCGCTTATAATTAAGAAATAAACTCGAATCCTAGAAAAAAGAAATACAGTCCACTTAATTCGCCAACACTTAGAATAGCTATGGCTTGCAATTGCCTTCGTATTTTTATTTTCCTCGCAAAATATACAATCAATATTATGATAATAATAATAGCCAACATTAAAGATGTATGGCCAGTAATATGATGAAAATCTAATTCATGTAATTTTAACTTATGCGTTTTTCAATCATTTATTTCATTTAACAGATTCTTAATTCCTACTGTATGATTTATCATAGGCGTACCTGACTGATGAAATATAATTTTAGGTATTTCATTAATTTCACCTATATATGACAAGGATATTGTCCCTTGATCTTCTAACTGAATCGTGTGGTGAGCTACTAGTATATCTAGTATATCTATTCGGGCAGTGCAATCTGATCTTATTGTAAAAATTCCCTGTTCAGGCAAATCTACTATCTTACCTGACCTACTTATCCTCTACGTACCTTAAAGAGCCAACTACTTCGTCTATCTAACTCGAACCAGTACGACTTATTCTCAATAATTGATTTATACCTACAATTTGAAGCCCTGTTTGGTTTAAGAGGTGTAATCTCACAACTGTTATCGTTGGCACTTTTCCAAGGCCAGCTTCCATCACAAACTCTTTTATTTGATTGCCACCTTTGGCACTTATTAAGAGTGGATTCTGCCATTAGATGATAAGCATCTAGTTCAAAATTGTAGACTAAATATTGGGACTCGAGTGGCACAGGAACGATTCTATAAAGCACGGAAGCATGCATACTAAGCAAAGGTATTTTTGCATTAATAATCAACCTCCTATCAACGAAAAGTCCTCTAGCTGTTAGCAACGAACAAATTTCCTTTAACTCAGTACATGTCCTTTTTCCCGGCAAAACTAAATTCTCTGACAAGTCTTTTATTTTGGAAATTTATAGTTTTAACTGACTGGGTTTTAGCATGGTAGTATTAAGTCTACCATGATTGATGTCAATTAATAGGCCTATGATTCCGGATCGTATCCTTTCGCAATCATCTATTATATTTGTTAATTGCTTGGAGATCATGAAGAAATTAATCAATTCTTTGTATATATAATACGATTCCTTTCGCACAGCAGTCGATCCTCTTATTCATGCCCTTAAAGTTTGCATTAACTTCATCTGCCGTACTTTTAATATATTAGCTGTAGAATCGACTATTGACGTTTGTTTTGCCTAATTCGTTAGGACTCTGCTGATTGCTAACCAACTTCTTCATATTATTTTCCATTGCTTCTCTATCATCTTCATCCATTATTCCAGATAGAATGTGATAAAGAGATTCCATAAAGCCAAAAGGAGCTCTCCTATTCCTAGGCTTACTTTGACACATAAAGAGTTTGTTATTCTCTTCTAAGTCTGAGATCTGTCTTTCTGTGTTTTCTAGAACTAAGAGACACTGATCTTCAAACCCATAAAGCTTCTCGCAAACAACTCTCATTTTTGGTATTAATTGTTTACCCTTTCGCAACATAATAACATCGCAACATCGAAATAAACGTCCATATTATAGTAAATTACCAAGTTCCAAGACGAGGACACAATTTCAACGTCGCCTATTTGATCTAAGTATATTGCCGAGGTTTTATTTATACTCTCTATTGAGTACTTCGGTTTTTCTTTATTTGACAATGCGTTGGACAATTGACAACTCAATATAAATATAAGCATTGCCATGATAAACCCTAGCTTGGACATTCTTGGTCAACTTCTCTATTTTCAACGGACTTTATTCCTTTCGAGGGACAAATTTTAGTAATGGGTCTTGTGATAAATCCTTCTTGTGTTTTTATCTCAACCACTCGGACTTTATCATCATTCCCCTTATAGATTTTCTCTACCTTCCCTAAAGGCAATCTTGCTGTATGACAATTTTCATCCTTTAATAATACCAGTTGCCCTTCTTCTATGTTAGTGCATTCCCTTTTCCATTTATTTCTTTGCTGAAGTGTATACAAATACTTATTTTTCCATTTAATCCAGAAATTTTTTTTTATTTTATGGATAAGTTTCCACCTGTCCAAATTTCCAATTTATTCACCTTCCTTCGACTATTTCTAGGGGGGTCTTCCAATCAAAAAATGACCTGGCGTTAAAACTTCTTGTTGGTTTATTTCGTCAACTTTGGTATATAATGGTCTTGAATTCAAACATGCTTCTATTTGACACAAAAGCGTTGACATTTCTTCGTATGTCAAACTACTGTCTCCAATTATTCGCTTTAAATGGTATTTCATTGATTTTACCCCAGCTTCCCAAATACCTCCGAAGTGAGGTCCTGCCGGGGGATAAAAATGCCAATCAATCCTATCCTTCTCCAACTGCGCTGCAATCGATATATTATCTTGTATTGCGTTAAATAACTCTTGATCTAGTTTTCTTGGAGCTCCGACAAAGTTAGTTCCGTTACCTGAATAGATATTGGCACATTTCCCGCGTCTAGCTATGAATCTTCTGAGCGCTGCCAAAAATGTGTTAGAAGTTAGATCGCTTACCATTTCTAAATGTATGGCTTTGGTGGCCATACAAACGAATACGCCAACGTTTCCTTTAAATGTTTTTTGTCCACGATTTTTCGAACATTTAACATAAAAAGGACCTGCAAAATCTATTCCAGTATTTAAGAAGGGAAAAGACATCGTAACTCTATAGTCTGGTAAGTTTACCGAATTTTTTAAACCGAAAATCCAATCGCATAAGGTTTATTCCTCCATGCAATGTTTCAGTATGAGCATTCTTGATTACCAAGTTGGTTAGGTAACATTTTCCTAAGATGATTGGATGTTTGACTTCGAATTCTGCATTTGAGTTTTGCAATCTTCCTCCCACCCTGAGTACGCCATGCTTGTCCAGGAATGGATTTAGTGACAGTATTTTACTATTTGTCTTAATTTCTCTGTTGGTTTTCAGGCACTTTATTTCTTCTCTATATTGATATTCTTGCTGTTTCTTTATAACAACTCTTTCAGCTTGTTTTAACTCTTTTACTGAAAGAAAATATGGATAGCATTATTTTTGTTTTTATCTGAATGAATCTATTTATATATGCTACTATAATACCTTTCTATCAATTTGTAAATTGGATCATCTATTTCGTCATTTAATATTGTATTTATCAGTACAGATTCTTCTCCCGCTTGCTGCCGAGGCCAAAGTTCCTTTGGGTTAGATAGCCATTTTGGACCTTTCCACCAAAGACTACAGTTAGTCAATTGGTTCGAATCAATTCTACTGGATTGTCCTCTGACTTTACATGGTTCCATTCAGTATTTGTCAGTTTCCGAATGTCATCCGTTCTTCTTCTAATAAATTTGACCTTACTCTGACCACTGTTAATCCAAGATAAAGTGATGATAGAATCACTCCAAGCATAGATCTCGACCACATTGTCTATGTCCTCTCAATCTTTGGATCGATTCACTGAGCAAATGAGCTGCGCACAGCTCCAGTTTGGGAATTGTCTTTCTTAATTTTTATTGGATTGACTCTACTCTTGCTGGCTATAATATTTACCTTGTGTCCTACTTTAGCATACACTACTGCCGCATACGCCCTTTCGGAGGCATCAGCAAATCCATGAATCTGTATGACTGTATGATTATTTGAATTAATCCATCTTGGAATACGAATTTTTTCTAAATGTTATAAATTTTCTTTATATTTTTCCCAATAATTTTTATCTTCTATGACTAATTCCTGATCCCATTCACTTTCATTAAGCCAAAGTTTTTGATTAAAAAGTTTTCCTAAAATAGTAACAGGTGCCAACCATCCTAATGGATCGTATATTTGTGAAAGAATTGATAATACTACTCTTTTGTTTGTACTACGTGACTCCGTACAATTTACTTCAAATTTAAAGAAGTCATTTTTCGGATCCCATTTAAGCCCTAAAGTCTTAACACTTTCATTTTCCACAATATTGAGAACCTTATTATCCCCTGTGTCTTCTACAGAATTTTTTTTTAATTTTTTTTTCTGAAGCATCAAAAACTACTCTTAATTTGGTTGTCAGGCTGGCTTCTCCTACCACAGCCTGGTGTGGTAAAAAATATTTACCTTCATCCTGCACCTCAACCATATGTTCTAAATCCATGTATTCTTTCATGAATAATAATTTTTTCATTTCTTTTAACTTTTTTTTTAACTTTTTTTCCAGATTCATAAATCGCGCTATAGCTTCTATGATTAAATTATTGGGATTTCCTTCCTTCCTTTCATGTAAAATTATTCGGTCAACCCTCAATGACCTGCTCATGCAATACAGCTGAAGACACCCGAAACACTCAGATCAGTCGAAGACACCCGAAACACCCGACTCATTTCAAGACACTCGAATCATTTCAAGACACCCGACTCATTTCAAGACACTCGACTCATTTTCAAGACACCCGACTCACTTTTCCCAAAAACATGGGTGTCTCAGACACTCGCTTCATTTGCTATGAGTGTGTCGGGTGTCTGTTGAAAAGAGTACTGGGTGCGCAAGTGCACATTCAAAATGAGCTTGTGCAAGGCACACACCCTTATTTTAGGGTGCCGATCACACTCTGAGTGCCAAAAAGGCACACATGATTCGAGTGCACTCATTGTCTGGGTGTACCCTTGCCGTTCTCTGGTGAGTATATAAGTCTGCTCCAATGATAAGGTCAATAAGACCTGGCTTATCAAATTCGGGGTCAGCTAACTTACATTTCTTCCATTTTTCTTTGTCAACTTTAACTACATTGACTGGAAAAGCCTTCATTAGCTTTGGGAGTATAATTGCTTCAGTTATTAAATTTTTAGGAGAATTTTTAATTGCAATTACGATTTTGTGATTGGAAGACACTCCACTTATCTCTGTTTGTGATCGAATTTTATTTAATTTTATAATCTGCGCAGATTCTTTTGAAATGATTGTGCTTTGTGACCCAAAGCTCTAAAATTTTCGTAATTTCCCTCTGAGTTCTTTTTTAGAACTCTAGCCGTAGCTAATAAGGCTTTATCCGATATCATTAGCGTATTGACTTTTTCTGTTTTGTGATATTGTGATAGGTGAAGCATGCTATGGTGATTTCCCTTGCACACCGAACACGATATCCTGTTTAGGCATTTTATATGATATGCGTGATTAAAGCATTTAAAACATAATTTGGCCTTTTTAATTTTCTCCATTCTTTCTGATGGATTTAATGCTCTAAACGTTTGGCATTGTGCCACGGTATGTCCCAAACCTTTGCATATGGGACAATTGTTAGTGAAAACATTTTTCCTAACACTATTTTATTTAACAGGATTTTCATCCTCGCTGCTCTAAGAATTCAATTTCTTTTGGTTTTTTTGAATGACTCTCATAAAGCTGCAGAGCCTCTTTATTAAATTTTTTCAAAATTATTTGTGCAAAGATTACATCCACCTCATCGGAAACTTGTGCCTTTAGTTTAATAATGTGAATTGACTCATTTATAGAGTCAATAAACATCCTTAATTGCCTTGTTGAGTTGAGATTCACACTCTCAAGCTCAAGGAGGCGATTAATCTGTTCGGAAAATATTTTCCTATTAATTTCATATCGCTTGGTTAATAATTCCCAAGCGGCTTCATAATTATCCCCAGACCCCAGTAACAAGTGAGACACCACATTTCTGGCTTCTCCTTTTACTGAGATCTTAAGATAATTAAATTTTAAGGTCGGACTTAAATCCTGCCTTAAATGAATGAGCTCATTGAAGAGCTCATAAAATAGGTCCCAATCTTTGGAATCTCCAAAGGACGTTGGGACCTGTATTTTTGGTAATGTTGGCAAATCATCAATTTTGTGATTTGCAACATCTACCTTTATTGGCACAACTTCCTGGGTTTTTTTCATATTCATATCGCTTATTAATATTGCGATGTCGAATTCGATTTCGTCGAATCTAGAATCATATGCCCTATTGGTGACATCAACATGGGTAACTTGTTTCAAATTAACAAGTCTATCCCAGTAAAAATTAATTTTTTTGATCCTAATATCAAAGCTTTTTACCTTATCCTCCTGAATCGCAAGAAGAGTTTCTTGTAAATAATTGTTTAACTGCTCTAGTGCTAGATCTAATTTTTTTGGTCTGATATTTTTTCTGCCTCCTCTTCTGCCTTTTTAAGCACATCCTCAATTTCAAATATTTTTGAAAATGTAAAAAAAAATAATTAAAAACTAAAAATGAATACACAGCATTTCATTAGAATTAGTATCGATAAGGAACAAAACTTTGAGAATAGGGTATTAGCTATTGGAAGAAGTCTTTGAATGATGGTTTCAAAGAAATAAATCATATTCCATTAAATAATGGAATAAATAAATAAATAATGAGCGCATTCATTTTGTATAAATCCTATATATACCACAATAAGTGCGTATCCAAAAGAGATGCAAACAACAGCCAGGCTAACGGATGGATAAGATATAAGTTAGTAAAGCGCGAACAATCATCATAAACATAAGATAAAAAAAACTACAAATTAAATACAAATATGTATATGTAGACAGTGACATATTGAAAATAGAATTAGATACTATCAAAAAAAAAATAAAAAACAAATATTTTTGAAAATGAAATAAAAATAATTAAAAACTAAAAATGAATACACAGCATTTCATTAGAATTACTATCGATAAGGAACAAAACTTTGAAAATTGGGTATTAGCTATTGGAAGAAGTCTTTAAATGATGATGGTTTCAAAGAAATAAATCATATTCCATTAAATAATGGAATGGAATGAGTTATATAAGGAGTTAAATAACTTAAAAAGAGATGTTGACAAATATTATACGCCATTAGCAAGAAAAGGGCCAGTACAGAAAAATTCATGCTGCAATACATGACAAGAGAGACCGGCTAGACAAAGCACCTTGATCTCAAGTATCTAAGTTCTTGATCAAATCGTGACCACGTATGTGCATATACCTCCGCGCTCCAGCCTAAGCGAGCATATCTATGTACTTAAGAATATATATCCGTCTCTCCGCTGCCGCTGCGAGCGCAGCGCAGCTGCGAGACTTACACATCTTTAGCTCCTAAGTCATATTCACAAGACTAGAAACTCCTGAGAGCTTGGAGCGGTCACAACACTTGCCCCAGCTAAATAAATAAAGATAATTAAAGAAAAATTAATAAAAGAAACTTATTATTTACAAAATGGCAAATACCCTTTGTTCACAACATGGTGATCCTGAAGGATGTGTAGTGATCACAACACAGGTCAAAACCCTAAAAAATACAATCACCACCAATTGCGCGCCAATCGCAGTTGGCTTATGAGCAGATTGCCGCAGCGAGCGCAGCGCAGCTGCGAGACTTACACATCTTTAGCTCCTAAGTCATATTCACAAGACTAGAAACTCCTGAGAGCTCGGAGCGGGCACAACACTTGCCCCAGCTAAATAAATAAAGATAATTAAAGACAAATTAATAAAAGAAACTTATTATTTACAAAATGGCAAATACCCTTTGTTCACAACATGGTGATCCTTAAGGATGTGTAGTGATCACAACACAGGTCAAAACCCTAAGAAATACAATCACCACCAATTGCGCGCCAATCGCAGTTGGCTTATGAGCAGATTGCCGCAGCGAGCGCAGCGCAGTTGCGAGACTTACACATCTTTAGCTCCTAAGTCATATTCACAAGACTAGAAACTCCTGAGAGCTCGGAGCGGTCACAACACTTGCCCCAGCTAAATAAATAAAGATAATTAAAGACAAATTAATAAAAGAAACTTATTATTTACAAAATGGCAAATACCCTTTGTTCACAACATGGTGATCCTGAAGGATGTGTAGTGATCACAACACAGGTCAAAACCCTAAAAAATACAATCACCACCACTTGCGCGCCAATCGCAGTTGGCTCATGAGCAGATTGCCGCTGCGAGCGCAGCGCAGCTCCGAGACTTACACATCTTTAGCTCCTAAGTCATATTCACAAGACTAGAAACTCCTGAGACCTCGGAGCGGGCACAACACTTGCCCCAGCTAAATAAATAAAGATAATTAAAGACAAATTAATAAAAGAAACTTATTATTTACAAAATGGCAAATACCCTTTGTTCACAACATGGTGATCCTGAAGGATGTGTAGTGATCACAACACAGGTCAAAAACCTAAAAAATACAATCACCACCAATTGCGTGCCAATCGCAGTAGGCTCATGAGCAGATTGCGCCTCTGCGTGCTGCAAGTGCTGCGAAGACAGCGCATGGATTCGTGCTACCGGATGGGAGCATCCACAACGTGGCAACAACATCGCCATTTGTCGGATCCTACGCCTCGATGACGCCGATTGGTTAACGGATGCCGCAGGCTGCACAACCGCCTACGGACGAGGAGATGCCGGTGAGGTGGCTTCAGGAGCCACAACCGAGGAAACCAGCATTTAGCCATTTCCAGGCGCAGCCCGGATAGGAGGTCTTCGCCAGGAGGTGGTTAGAGGGACCACGAGAGGAGGCAGCAGTCTGCTGTCCCCAGAAATAGCATTCAGTGAAGAGCCATGCAGCCAGTGGAGGCGCACGTGCAGAGGAATTTAAGCTGAGTTGACTGTCAGTAACGCTGTAAGGAGCTGGTCGACTGGTGGACACATACGCGGGACTATTGAACATTCAATGGTTTGGAAGAAGGGCAGACAGAGAGCCCACCAACGTGGTGAGCTGGGAGATAACTGGAGCGTCCCACACGCCATGCTTTGAGGAACGTGTTCGCCGTTTCGAGCCTGAGTCTGCCGATGCAGACGTTAGGCCAATGAGATGTCTAGGGCTTGCATAAAGATGAGCGTCTGCCAATGAAGCCCTACATCAACTCGGTGTCTAAGTTGATCATCGGACAGGACCACGGTCATTTGGGATTGCCACTTAGGTCGAGGCGGTTTGCCAGAGAGGAGCTTAGATGGGTTGTGATTGGTCCAGTAAGTGGGCAATCAACTATGTGATCGCCGAGGTCCTGCCTACTAGCCGTGTCAATGGATGATACGATGGAACTGATGGTGGAGGACTACTTCGAGATGGAAAGCGTCACAGGTCGCAGCCAGCGATGACGCGCGGGCACAAATTATTATTTGTGTATTTGCTACATTTTGGTGTCGAAAACCCGAACAAGCCCGGTAAAGTCAGGGTTGTGTTCGATGATGCAAAGAAAGATCTGAGGAACCCTGGACAAGTGCCTCAGCATTACAAGGAAGGAGCAGTCGGAGTCCGCGGCTACATCAAGGAGATGTTCTACCAAGTACTGATCCGACCCGAAGATCGATGTTGAAAACGATTCTATTGGAGAAATGGCAATGAGCTAGAGTAAGATTCGAGCTCTGGCGCCTTACGTGGATGAACACGGAGTTCTGCGAGCTAATGGCAGAGTTGATCCAGCGATGTGCATGCCGTACATTGCGAGGAGGCCCGTAATACTGTCACTCAGGCACAGTCTTACGGAATTGATTGTGAGGCACTTTCACGACCAGATAAAGCATCAAAACGTGGACGCGACGATTGCTCATCGTCGGACGATATTCTGGGTCACGAAGTTGATACAAGTGCTGAAGGAAGTAATCTCGTCGTGCAACAAGTGGAAGTTGCAGCAAACGCGCCGGATGCCCCTTCCAGGGGATCGACTGAAATCCGAGGGATGGCCATCGTACCGCATTGGACTACTTTGGGCCACTGCTGGTGACTGTCTCCCGTCACAGAGAGAAGCGTTGGATCGCCTAGTCCACGTGCTTGACAACAAGGGCGATTTCAGCGATAGAGCTGGCGCATGATCTGTCGACTGATTCCTGGATAATAGCGATCAGGAACTTCGTCTGGCGTAGAGGACCAGTACATAGACTGCGGAGTGATAACGGCAAGAACTCCGTGGAAGCTGACAGGGAGGGCAGACGATTTGCAGACGTGTTCGAGACGGAGAGGATACAGAGTTGTCTAGCAGAAGCATTGAATGGATTTTTAATTGCCCATCGATCCCGTCTTGGGGCGGAGTATGGGAGCGGCTGGTGCAGTAGGTCAATCGGATCATGTGTTGGAGAGTTTTCTGAGAATGTGGTCAACTCGCGTCACCTCACCCACGCCGTTGATGTAAATCGACCTGCTTAAGGGAGCAGCTAACCTGCCGAATACACGTGGATTGGATGCGGAGCTGCTCAAGGAGGGGTATACGCGAAAGAAGTGGAGGATTGCTCGCATGCTGCGAAACCGTTACTGGAGGAGATGGGTCCTGGAGTGCCTGCCTACCCTTGTGTGCCGCGAGAATTGGTGCTGGAGAACGGAGCCCATCCGCCAGGGCGATCTGTGGACTTTAATCCTGCCTTGCCCAGACGAGACTGGCGCAAGGGCATCATGGAGGACGTTTACCGCAGAGCTGGTGGAGTCATCAGACGTGATACTGTGCGTCTGAACGACAATTGCCTATCTCGGACAATGTTGCGGACCGTCTCCAAACTTGCAGTTTTGGATTTGGGGTCGGGGATGTCGACGGTCAATCATTGTAATCGATAGGTAGAATAAGTATTGTAAGGAAAATATAGTATTAGTTAAGTTATCCGATCTCGTATGGATTTCTTGGCCCCTTAAAGTGTGGGCCCACTAATATCGGTACTGTGAATGCCGCCAAAATTGTGCTTTTCATTGTTTTGTGAATTGTACGAGGGCTCAGTTCGGTAAGATTAAGCTAATTTGAAATGAATGAGGCTAATTTTAATTGTTCACAGTACGCTTAATACAGCCTTGGCCATAGGCCCTTGAAGTTAACGCTCTCTTGGGACCTCCATATGACACAAGACAATAATTGTTAATAATATTTTCTTTTCTTTTGAGATACAATACAAGTGCTTGTTATTTGCAAAGTTTTTCTTCAAACCAAATAAGCTTTAAGAACTGGTTCATAGCCATATGTCGCATATAAAAAAACGTTATCTCTGTCTGTCGTTAATCAGATCCTTTCTCAACTAACTTATGCACTTAGCAATATTGATCGGCATAATCAAATCAAAATGTACTCAATAAAAATATGCCTGCAACGCGATTTAAACACTATTCGATCACAAAGTTACCCCAGTTTGATACAACTTTACAAACTTCACAGAAACCATCCAACAAAATTTTAGTTTATCTGTTTTTAAGAACAACAACTAACCAATTTTTAGAGCAATCCTGGCTATGAGTCAGAATTTGATACGTTGTCTCTTTTTCCTCACATTGCAACTAGGTATCTAGAATATCTTAAAATTTGTATATAATACAGAGAAAAAGATATGGGTTCAGTGGCGATACCTTGTCGATTACGTCTCTCTTGTATTAATTCGTTACCCAATTGTGGTAGCCAGCCACGACAGGACTGTCATGGTCGCCAGAGAGAGAGAGTTATGCATACACATATGTATATAAGCGGTCAGTTTGGTAACCATGCTGACTCGGCTATACGCGGGGTACGCTAGGAAGCCTGCGACATAGAGGGGCGCAGCCAGCGCCGAACACTGGGTACGGACGAAGTCGCAGTCAGCGACAGGGAGACGAAGCCAGCGTCAGTTAAGAAGACCGCAGCAAGCGGTCAGGAGGCGCAAGGAGCGCCAAGAACGGTGTCCGCAGCCAGCGGACCAGAAGGCGCAAGGACCGTCAAGAGTCGGCGGCCGCAGCCATGAGGCGCCATATTTGGACCTGTTGAAATGCAGCATTTCCCAAAGAGGAGTCAGGCTGTGAGGAGGGGAAGCCACTTCAGCCACCTTCATCAACGCGAGCGGATCAGCAGCCAGCGATTAGTAGAGCAGAAAGTCAGCCGCGAGTGAATATAGCCACGACGGCGCCCAAATATGAACACGTCTTCATTTGCTGAGCTAATGCTTCAAACTGATTTTATTTTATTCAAATCCTAGCTTATATAGCTAACATGAGAATGTATTTTGATCTTAGTTTTAGACCCACGCATCGGACAGTTCCCGATCGTGAGAAATATTTTAAGTGCGATAAGGGTGCACACAGTCAACCCGATAGCACATATCTTAAACAAACCCAGACCGCTCGCAGGAGGTCATATTTCGGGTTGCTTGTATTACACAGGCCCAAGTGGCGGTTTTACTTAAAGATATACAAGTACAGAGTACTGCGGCAGTGTTTTAATGCCTAACAGATGCGTCTTATCTATTTACATGTTCATGTGTGAACATGCTGCCAAGGGCTATCAAGATTAGGGGTACATTTAAATTAGTTGCAATAAAAAGTAAGTGGACTGTATTTATTTTGTTTCATTTGATATAATTAATTTTGCAACTAACATTTTGCAAAGGCCTCCGTATCATGACTTAATACATATACAATTTTATGTCTTTTTAATTTTATTTTGAATAATTTTTCTTAGACTTAACAATTTCTCTTTATCCTAAACATGTAGTATTGTATTATTGTCAAATCGTAGCTAGATAAATGCACATCATTGTTTTGTTTTTCGTCTCAAATCTTGAAGCTCACACGCATAGACGAAATTGCAGTAAATTTGCATTGGTATTGCAGTATCACGCGTATTTCTGCATTATCTTTTCCAGGCCAGCTTCCATCACAAACTCTTTTATTTGATTGCCACCTTTGGCACTTATTAAGAGTGGATTCTGCCATTAGATGATAAGCATCTAGTTCAAAATTGTAGACTAAATATTGGGACTCGAGAACTAAGAGACACTGATCTTCAAACCCATAAAGCTTCTCGCAAACAACTCTCATTTTTGGTATTAATTGTTTACCCTTTCGCAACATTTCAAAATAAACATCCATATTATAGTAAATTACCAAGTTCCAAGACGAGGACACAATTTCAACGTCGCCTATTTGATCTAAGTATATTGCCGAGGTTTTATATATACTCTATATTGAGTATTTCGGTTTTTCTTTATTTGACAATGCGTTGGACAATTGACAACTCAATATAAATATAAGCATTGCCATGATAAACCCTAGCTTGGACATTCTTGATGTGGCTCTAGTTTGCCTTTTTGGCTGGGGGTCAACTTCTCTATTTTCAACGGACTTTATTCCTTCCAAGGGACAAATTTTAGTAATGGGTCTTGTGATAAATCCTTCTTGTGTTTTTATCTCAACCACTCGGACTTTATCATCATTCCCCTTATGGATTTTCTCTACCTTCCCTAAAGGCCATCTTGCTGGATGACAATTTTCATCCTTTAATAATACCAGATGCCCTTCTTCTATGTTAGGGCATTCCCTTTTCCATTTATTTCTTTGCTGAAGTGTATGCAAATACTCATTTTTCCATTTAATCCAGAAATCTTTTTTAATTTTTTGGATAAGTTTCCACCTGTCCAAATTTCCAATTCATTCACCTTCCATGGCTTCGACTATTTCTAGGGGGGTCTTCCAATCAAAAAATGACCTGGCGTTAAAACTTCTTGTTGGTTTATTTCGTCAACTTTGGTATATAATGGTCTTGAATTCAAACATGCTCCTATTTGACACAAAAGCGTTGACATTTCTTCGTATGTCAAACTACTGTCTCCAATTATTCGCTTTAAATGGTATTTCATTGATTTTACCCCAGCTTCCCAAATACCTCCGAAGTGAGGTCCTGCCGGGGGGATAAAATGCCAATCAATCCTATCCTTCTCCAACTGCGCTGCAATCAATATATTATCTTGTATTGCGTTAAATAACTCTTGATCTAGTTTTCTTGGAGCTCCGAGAAAGTTAGTTCCGTTACCTGAATAGATATTGGCACATTTCCCGCGGCTAGCTATGAATCTTCTGAGCGCTGCCAAAAATGTGTTAGAAGTTAGATCGCTTACCATTTCTAAATGTATGGCTTTGGTGGCCATACAAACGAATACGCCAACGTTTCCTTTAAATGTTTTTTGTCCACGATTTTTCGAACATTTAACATAAAAAGGACCTATTCCAGTATTTAAGAAGGGAAAAGTCATCGTAACTCTATAGTCTGGTAAGTTTACCGAATTTTTTAAACCGAAAATCCAATACTTTCTTTGGATATAGTTTCGCATAAGGTTTATTCCTCCATGCAATGTTTCAGTATGAGCATTCTTGATTACCAAGTTGGTTAGGTAACATTTTCCTAAGATGATTGGATGTTTGACTTCGAATTCTGCATTTGAGTTTTGCAATCTTCCTCCCACCCTGAGTACGCCATGCTTGTCCAGGAATGGATTTAGTGACAGTATTTTACTATTTGTCTTAATTTCTCTGTTGGTTTTCAGGCACTTTATTTCTTCTCTATATTGATATTCTTGCTGTTTCTTTATAACAACTCTTTCAGCTTGTTTTAACTCTTTTACTGAAAGAAAATATGGATAGCATTCTTTTTTTGTTTTTATCTGAATGAATCTATATATGCTACTATACGTATAAGTTTTTCTATACTGGAATACCTTTCTATCAATTTGTAAATTGGATCATCTATTTCGTCATTTAATATTGTATTTATCAGTACAGATTCTTCTCCCGCTTGCTGCCGAGGCCAAAGTTCCTTTGGGTTAGATAGCCATTTTGGACCTTTCCCCCAAAGACCACAGTTAGTCAATTGGTTCGAATCAATTCCCCTTGATGCTAAGTCTGCTGGATTGTCCTCTGACTTAACATGGTTCCATTCAGTATTTGTCAGTTTCCGAATGTTATCCGTTCTTCTTCTAATAAATTTGACCTTACTCTGACCACTGTTAATCCAAGATAAAGTGATGATAGAATCACTCCAAGCATAGATCTCGACCACATTGTCTATGTCCTTTCAATCTTTTGATCGATTCACTGAGCAAATGAGCTGCGCACAGCTCCAGTTTGGGAATTGTCTTTCTTTTTTTTATTGGATTGACTCTACTCTTGCTGGCTATAATATTTACCTTGTGTCCTACTTTAGCATACACTACTGCCGCATACGCCCTTTCGGAGGCATCAGCAAATTCATGAATCTGTATGACTGTATGATTATTTGAATTAATCCATCTTGGAATACGAATTTTTTCTAAATGTTATAAATTTTCTTTATATTTTTCCCAATAATTTGTATCTTCTATGACTAATTCCCATTCACTTTCATTAAGCCAAAGTTTTTGATTAAAAAGTTTTCCTAAAACAGTAACAGGTGCCAACCATCCTAATGGATCGTATATTTGTGAAAGAATTGATAATACTACTCTTTTGTTTGTACTACGTGACTCAGTACAATTTACTTCAAATTTAAAAAAGTCATTTTTCGGATCCAATTTAAGCCCTAAAGTCTTAAGACTTTCATTTTCCACAATATAGAGAACCTTATTATCCCCTGTGTCTTCTACAGTGGTTAATATTTTGGGATCGTTGGAAATCCATTTCCTCAAATTGAACCCCACTTTCTCCAATTCTTGTGAAACCAGTTTTATTAATTTATCGGCTTCCTCTACCGAATCAGCTCCAGTCATTATGTCATCCATAGAAATCATTCCTAATTATGTTACTGATTTTCTAGTTTTCACATTTTTCTGCAATATCTACCAAGATTCTGGTAGCCAAATATGGTGCGGATGCAGTACCGTAAGTGACTGTTGTCAACTTATAATTTTTAATTTTTTTTCTGGAGAATTTCTCCATAATAAATATTGTTATATTTGAGCATCATCATTTACCACAAATTACCACTTTCTCCACTTGACAATAATGTCAAAAATATCTTTTTGAACCCGTGGACCTACCCACATTATATCGTTCAAACTTTTATTGATTGTAGTTTTTGCTGAAGCATCAAAAACTACTCTTAATTTGGTTGTCAGGCTGGCGTCTCCTACCACAGCCTGGTGTGGTAAAAAATATTTACCTTCATCCTGCACCTCAGCCATATGTTCTAAATCCATGTATTCTTTCATGAATTTAGCATAGTCAACCATAATTTTTTAATTTCTTTTAACTTTTTTTCCAGATTCATAAATCGCGCTATAGCTTGTTTTTTAGAATCTCCTAAGGTGACATCCTCCTTAAATGGAATTAATGTAATGTATCGCCCATCTGAGTCTTTTATAGTACCTTTAAAAAATTTGCTTTCGCATATCTCAGACTCGATATCATTCCTGTCTTCCTCTTCAACCTCCCAATATCGATCTAAGTCTTTTAGCTCGATTGTCGTTGCTACAATTGTTTTGTTTCCTTTGGATTTTTTACACCCAGAAACAATCCACCCGAAAACAGTTTTTTGCCCAAGAAGCCCGTCTATTTTTATAACTCCATTCTGTATAATGTGAGTATATAAGTCTGCTCCAATGATAAGGTCAATAAGACCTGGCTTATCAAATTCGGGGTCAGCTAACTTACATTTCTTCCATTTTTCTTTGTCAACTTTAACTACATTGACTGGAAAAGCCTTCATTAGCTTTGGGAGTATAATTGCTTCAGTTATTAAATTTTTAGGAGAATTTTTAATTGCAATTACGATTTTGTGCTTGGAAGACACTTGGAAGACACTCCACTTATCTCTTTTTGAGATCGAATTTTATTTAATTTTATAATCTGCGCAGATTCTTTTGAAATGATTGTGCTTTGTGACCCAAAGCTCTAAAATTTTCGTAATTTCCCTCTGAGTTCTTTTTTAGAACTCTAGCCGTAGCTAATAAGGCTTTATCCGATATCATTAGCGTATTGACTTTTTCTGTTTTGTGATATTGTGATAGGTGAAGCATGCTATGGTGATTTCCCTTGCACACCGAACACGATATCCTGTTTAGGCATTTTATATGATATGCGTGGATAAAGCATTTAAAAGATAATTTGGCCTTTTTAATTTTCTCCATTCTTTCTGATGGATTTAATGCTCTAAACGTTTGGCATTGTGCCACGGTATGTCCCAAACCTTTGCATATGGGACAATTGTTAGTGAAAACATTTTTCCTAACACTATTTTGTTTAACAGGATTTTCATCCTCGCTGCTCTAAGAATTCAATTTCTTTTGGTTTTTTTGAATGACTCTCATAAAGCTGCAGAGTCTCTTTATTAAATTTTTTCAAAATTATTGGTGCAAAGATTACATCCACCTCATCGGAAACTTGTGCCTTTAGTTTAATAATGTGAATTGACTCATTTATAGAGTCAATAAACATCCTTAATTGCCTTGTTGAGTTGAGATTCACACTCTCAAGCTCAAGGAGGCGATTAATCTGTTCGGAAAATATTTTCCTATTAATTTCATATCGCTTGGTTAATAATTCCCAAGCGGCTTCATAATTATCCCCAGACCCCAGTAACAAGTGAGACACCACATTTCTGGCTTCTCCTTTTACTGAGATCTTAAGATAATTAAATTTTAAGGTCGGACTTAAATCCTGCCTTAAATGAATGAGCTCATTGAAGAGCTCATAAAATAGGTCCCAATCTTTGGAATCTCCAAAGGACGTTGGGACCTGTATTTTTGGTAATGTTGGCAAATCATCAATTTTGTGATTTGCAACATCTACCTTTATTGGCACAACTTCCTGGGTTTTTTTCATATTCATATCGCTTATTAATATTGCGATGTCGAATTCGATTTCGTCGAATCTAGAATCATATGCCCTATTGGTGACATCAACATGGGTAACTTGTTTCAAATTAACAAGTCTATCCCAGTAAAAATTAATTTTTTTGATCCTAATATCAAAGCTTTTTACCTTATCCTCCTGAATCGCAAGAAGAGTTTCTTGTAAATAATTGTTTAACTGCTCTAGTGCGAGATCTAATTTTTTTGATCTGATATTTTTTCTGCCTCCTCTTCTGCCTTTTTAAGCACATCCTCAATTTCAAATATTTTTGAAAATGTAAAAAAAAATAATTAAAAACTAAAAATGAATACACAGCATTTCATTAGAATTAGTATCGATAAGGAACAAAACTTTGAAAATTGGGTATTAGCTATTGGAAGAAGTCTTTGAATGATGGTTTCAAAGAAATAAATCATACTCCCTTAAATAATGGAATAAATAAATAAATAATGAGCGCATTCATTTTGTATAAAGCCTATATATACCACAATAAGTACGTATCCAAAAGAGATGCAAACAACAGCCAGGCTAACGGATGGATAAGATATAAGTTAGTAAAGCGCGAACAATCATCATAAACATAAGATAAAAAAAACTACAAATTAAATACAAATATGTATATGTAGACAGTGACATATTGAAAATAGAATTAGATATTATCAAAAAAAAAATAAAAAACAAATATTTTTGAAAATGAAATAAAAATAATTAAAAACTAAAAATGAATACACAGCATTTCATTAGAATTACTATCGATAAGGAACAAAACTTTGAGAATTGGGTATTAGCTATTGGAAGAAGTCTTTGAATGATGGTTTCAAAGAAATAAATCATATTCCATTAAATAATGGAATGGAATGAGTTATATAAGGAGTTAAATAACTTAAAAAGAGATTTTGACAAATATTATACGTCATTAGCAAGAAAAGGGCCAGTACAGAAAAATTCATGCTGCAATACATGACAAGAGAGACCGGCTAGACAAAGCACCTTGATCTCAAGTATCTAAGTTCTTGATCAAATCGTGACCACGTATGTGCATATACCTCCGCGCTCCAGCCTAAGCGAGCATATCTATGTACTTAAGAATATATATCCGTCTCTCCGCTGCCGCTGCGAGCGCAGCGCAGCTCCGAGACTTACACATCTTTAGCTCCTAAGTCATATTCACAAGACTAGAAACTCCTGAGAGCTCGGAGCGGTCACAACACTTGCCCCAGCTAATTAAATAAAGATAATTAAAGACAAATTAATAAAAGAAACTTATTATTTACAAAATGGCAAATACCCTTTGTTCACAACATGGTGATCCTGAAGGATGTGTAGTGATCACAACACAGGTCAAAACCCTAAAAAATACAATCACCACCACTTGCGCGCCAATCGCAGTTGGCTCATGAGCAGATTGCCGCTGCGAGCGCAGCGCAGCTCCGAGACTTACACATCTTTAGCTCCTAAGTCATATTCACAAGACTAGAAACTCCTGAGACCTCGGAGCGGGCACAACACTTGCCCCAGCTAATTAAATAAAGATAATTAAAGACAAATTAATAAAAGAAACTTATTATTTACAAAATGGCAAATACCCTTTGTTCACAACATGGTGATCCTGAAGGATGTGTAGTGATCACAACACAGGTCAAAACCCTAAAAAATACAATCACCACCAATTGCGTGCCAATCGCAGTAGGCTCATGAGCAGATTGCGCCTCTGCGTGCTGCAAGTGCTGCGAAGACAGCGCATGGATTCGTGCTACCGGATGGGAGCATCCACAACGTGGCAACAACATCGCCATTTGTCGGATCCTACGCCTCGATGACGCCGATTGGTTAACGGATGCCGCAGGCTGCACAACCGCCTACGGACGAGGAGATGCCGGTGAGGTGGCTTCAGGAGCCACAACCGAGGAAACCAGCATTTAGCCATTTCCAGGCGCAGCCCGGATAGGAGGTCTTCGCCAGGAGGTGGTTAGAGGGACCACGAGAGGAGGCAGCAGTCTACTGTCCCCAGAAATAGCATTCAGTGAAGAGCCATGCAGCCAGTGGAGGCGCACGTGCAGAGGAATTTAAGCTGAGTTGACTGTCAGTAACGCTGTAAGGAGCTGGTCGACTGGTGGACACATACGCGGGACTATTGAATATTCAATGGTTTGGAAGAAGGGCAGACAGAGAGCCCACCAACGTGGTGAGCTGGGAGATAACTGGAGCGTCCCACACGCCATGCTTTGAGGAACGTGTTCGCCGTTTCGAGCCTGAGTCTGCCGATGCAGACGTTAGGCCAATGAGATGTCTAGGGCTTGCATAAAGATGAGCGTCTGCCAATGAAGCCCTACATCAACTCGGTGTCTAAGTTGATCATCGGACAGGACCACGGTCATTTGGGATTGCCACTTAGGTCGAGGCGGTTTGCCAGAGAGGAGCTTGGATGGGTTGTGATTGGTCCAGTAAGTGGGCAATCAACTATGTGATCGCCGAGGTCCCGCCTACTAGCCGTGTCAATGGATGATACGATGGAACTGATGGTGGAGGACTACTTCGAGATGGAAAGCGTCACAGGTCGCAGCCAGCGATGACGCGCGGGCACAAATTATTATTTGTGTATTTGCTACAAGCCCGGTAAAGTCAGGGTTGTGTTCGATGATGCAAAGAAAGATCTGAGGAACCCTGGACAAGGGGCCTCAGCATTACAAGGAAGGAGCAGTCGGAGTCCGCGGCGACATCAAGGAGATGTTCTACCAAGTACTGATCCGACCCGAAGATCGATGTTGCAAACGATTCTATTGGAGAAATGGCAATGAGCTAGAGTAAGATTCGAGCTCTGGCGCCTTACGTGGATGAACACGGAGTTCTGCGAGCTTATGGCAGAGTTGATCCAGCGATGTGCATGCCGTACATTGCGAGGAGGCCCGTAATACTGTCACTCAGGCACAGTCTTACGGAATTGATTGTGAGGCACTTTCACGACCAGATAAAGCATCAAATCGTGGACGCGACGATTGCTCAGATCCGGACGATATTCTGGGTCACGAAGTTGACACGGGTGCTGAAGGAAGTAATCTCGTCGAGCAACAAGTGCAAGTTGCAGCAAACGCGGCGGATGCCGCCGATGATGGGACACCTTCCAGGGGATCAACTGAAATCCGAGGGATGGCCATCGTACCGTATTGGACTACTTTGGGCCACTGCTGGTGACTGTCTCCCGTCACAGAGAGAAGCGTTGGATCGCCTAGTCCACGTGCTTGACAACAAGGGCGATTTCAGCGATAGAGCTGGCGCATGATCTGTCGACTGATTCCTGGATAATAGCGATCAGGAACTTCGTCTGGCGTAGAGGACCAGTACATAGACTGCGGAGTGATAACGGCAAGAACTCCGTGGGAGCTGACAGGGAGGCCAGACGATTTGGAGACGTCTTCGAGACGGAGAGGATACAGAGTGAGTTGTCTAGCAGAAGCATTGAATGGATTTTTAATTGCCCATCGATCCCGTCTTGGGGCGGAGTATGGGAGCGGCTGGTGTAGTAGGTCAATCGGATCATGTGTTGGAGAGTTTTCTGAGAATGTGGTCAACTCGCGTCACCTCACCCACGCCGTTGATGTAAATCGACCTGCTTAAGGGAGCAGCTAACCTGCCGAATACACCTGGATTGGATGCGGAGCTGCTCAAGGAGACAAGACTGGCGCAAGGGCATCATGGAGGACGTTTACCGCAGAGCTGGTGGAGTCATCAGACGTGATACTGTGCGTCTGAACGACAATTGCCTATCTCGGACAATATTGCGGACCGTCTCAAAACTTGCAGTTTTGGATTTGGGGTCGGGGATGTCGACGGTCAAACATTGTAATCGATAGGTAGAATAAGTATTGTAAGGAAAATATAGTATTAGTTAAGTTATCCGATCTCGTATGGATTTCTTGGCCCCTTAAAGTGTGGGCCCACTAATATCGGTACTGTGAATGCCGCCAAAATTGTGCTTTTCATTGTTTTGTGAATTGTACGAGGGCTCAGTTCGGTAAGATCAAGCTAGTTTGAAATGAATGAGGCTAATTTTAATTGTTCACAGTACGCTTAATACAGCCTTGGCCATAGGCCCTTGAAGTTAACGCTCTCTTGGGACCTCCATGTGACACAAGACAATAATTGTTAATAATATTTTCTTTTCTTTTGAGATACAATACAAGTGCTTGTTATTTGCAAAGTTTTTCTTCAAACCAAATAAGCTTTAAGAACTGGTTCATAGCCATATGTCGCATATAAAAAAACGTTATCTCTGTCTGTCGTTAATCAGATCCTTTCTCAACTAACTTATGCACTTAGCAATATTGATCGGCATAATCAAATCAAAATGTACTCAATAAAAATATGCCTGCAACGCGATTTAAACACTATTCGATCACAAAGTTACCCCAGTTTGATACAACTTTACAAACTTCACAGAAACCATCCAACAAAATTTTAGTTTATCTGTTTTTAAGAACAACAACTAACCAATTTTTAGAGCAATCCTGGCTATGAGTCAGAATTTGATACGTTGTCTCTTTTTCCTCACATTGCAACTAGGTATCTAGAATATCTTAAAATTTGTATATAATACAGAGAAAAAGATATGGGTTCAGTGGCGATACCTTGTCGATTACGTCTCTCTTGTATTAATTCGTTACCAAATTGTCTGGCTACCACGACAGGACTGTCATGGTCGCCAAGTACTATTTCGAATGACAAAACGTAGCGTTCTGTTTGACTATATTTAATTGAATGTTCTTAATACAGAGGAAAAGATATGGGTTCAGTGGCGATCATGGTCGCCAAGTAGTATTTCGAATGACAAAACGTAGTGTTCTGTTTGACTATATTTAATTGAATGTTCTTAAGTTCTAGCTGTCGGCGAAGCGGGAGAGCAGCCAACTTATATATTTCATATATAAGTAGAGTAACAATATGTTGAATGTACAGAGAGAGAGAGTTATGCATACACATATGCATATAAGCGGTCAGTTTGGTAACCATGCTGACTCGGCTATACGCGCGGTACTCTAGGAAGCCTGCGACATAGAGGGGCGCAGCCAGCGCCGAACACTGGGTACGGACGAAGTCACAGTCAGCGACAGGGAGACGAAGCCAGCGTCTGTTAAGAAGACCGCAGCAAGCGGTCAGGAGGCGCAAGGAGCGCCAAGAACGGTGTCCGCAGCCAGCGGACCAGAAGGCGCAAGGACCGTCAAGAGTCGGCGGCCGCAGCCATGAGGCGCCATATTTGGACCTGTTGAAATGCAGCATTTCCCAAAGAGGAGTCAGGCTGTGAGGAGGGGAAGCCACTTCAGCCACCTTCATCAACGCGAGCGGATCAGCAGCCAGCGATTAGTAGAGCAGAAAGTCAGCCGCGAGTGAATATAGCCACGACGGCGCCCAAATATGAACACGTCTTCATTTGCTGAGCTAATGTTTCAAACTGATTTTTATTTTATTCAAATCCTAGCTTATATAGCTAACATGAGAATGTATTTTGATCTTAGTTTTAGACCCACGCATCGGACAGTTCCCGATCGTGAGAAATATTTTAAGTGCGATAAGGGTGCACACAGTCAACCCGATAGCACATATCTTAAACAAACCCAGACCGCTCGCAGGAGGTCATATTTCGGGTTGCTTGTATTACACAGGCCCAAGTGGCGGTTTTACTTAAAGATATACAAGTACAGAGTACTGCGGCAGTGTTTTAATGCCTAACAGATGCGTCTTATCTATTTACATGTTCATGTGTGAACATGCTGCCAAGGGATATCAAGATTAGGGGTACATTTAAATTAGTTGCAATAAAAAGTAAGTGGACTGTATTTATTTTGTTTCATTTGATATAATTATTTTTGCAACTAACATTTTGCAAAGGCCTCCGTATCATGACTTAATACATATACAATTTTATGTCTTTTTAATTTTATTTTGAATAATTTTTATTAGACTTAACAATTTCTCTTTATCCTAAACATTTAGTATATTACTTAGTGTTGAAGATTAGTTCGGTTAAATGCTCATTATTGTATTATTGTCAAATCGCACCTAGTTAAATGCTCATTATTGTATTATTGTCAAATCGTAGCTAGATAAATGCACATCATTGTTTTGTTTTTCGTCTCAAATCTTGAAGCTCACACGCATGGACGAAATTGCAGTAAATTTGCATTGGTATTGCAGTATCACGCGTATTTCTGCATTATCTTTTCCAGGCCAGCTTCCATCACAAACTCTTTTATTTCATTGCCACCTTTGGCACTTATTAAGAGTGGATTCTGCCATTAGATGATAAGCATCTAGTTCAAAATTGTAGACTAAATATTGGGACTCGAGTGGCACAGGAACGATTCTATAAAGCACGGAAGCATGCATACTAAGCAAAGGTATTTTTGCATTAATAATCAACCTCCTATCAACGAAAAGTCCTCTAGCTGTTAGCAACGAACAAATTTCCTTTAACTCAGTACATGTCCTTTTTCCCGGCAAAACTAAATTCTCTGACAAGTCTTTTATTTTGGAAATTTATAGTTTTAACTGACTGGGTTTTAGCATGGTAGTATTAAGTCTACCATGATTGATGTCAATTAATAGGCCTATGATTCCGGATCGTATCCTTTCGCAATCATCTATTATATTTGTTAATTGCTTGGAGATCATGAAGAAATTAATCAATTCTTTGTATATATAATACGATTCCTTTCGCACAGCAGTCGATCCTCTTATTCATGCCCTTAAAGTTTGCATTAACTTCATCTGCCGTACTTTTTAATATATTAGCTGTAGAATCGACTATTGACGTTTGTTTTGCCTAATTCGTTAAGACTCTGCTGATTGCTAACCAACTTCTTCATATTATTTTCCATTGCTTCTCTATCATCTTCATCCATTATTCCAGATAGAATGTGATAAAGAGATTCCATAAAGCCAAAAGGAGCTCTCCTATTCCTAGGCTTACTTTGACACATAAAGAGTTTGTTATTCTCTTCTAAGTCTGAGATCTGTCTTTCTGTGTTTTCTAGAACTAAGAGACACTGATCTTCAAACCCATAAAGCTTCTCGCAAACAACTCTCATTTTTGGTATTAATTGTTTACCCTTTCGCAACATAATAACATCGCAACATCGAAATAAACGTCCATATTATAGTAAATTACCAAGTTCCAAGACGAGGACACAATTTCAACGTCGCCTATTTGATCTAAGTATATTGCCGAGGTTTTATATATACTCTATATTGAGTATTTCGGTTTTTCTTTATTTGACAATGCGTTGGACAATTGACAACTCAATATAAATATAAGCATTGCCATGATAAACCCTAGCTTGGACATTCTTGATGTGGCTCTAGTTTGCCTTTTTGGCTGGGGGTCAACTTCTCTATTTTCAACGGACTTTATTCCTTCCAAGGGACAAATTTTAGTAATGGGTCTTGTGATAAATCCTTCTTGTGTTTTTTATCTCAACCACTCGGACTTTATCATCATTCTCCTTATGGATTTTTCTCTACCTTCCCTAAAGGCCATCTTGCTGGATGACAATTTTCATCCTTTAATAATACCAGATGCCCTTCTTCTATGTTAGGGCATTCCCTTTTCCATTTATTTCTTTGCTGAAGTGTATGCAAATACTCATTTTTCCATTTAATCCAGAAATCTTTTTTATTTTTTGGATAAGTTTCCACCTGTCCAAATTTCCAATTCATTCACCTTCCATGGCTTCGACTATTTCTAGGGGGTCTTCCAATCAAAAATGACCTGGCGTTAAAACTTCTTGTTGGTTTATTTCGTCAACTTTGGTATATAATGGTCTTGAATTCAAACATGCTTCTATTTGACACAAAAGCGTTGACATTTCTTCGTATGTCAAACTACTGTCTCCAATTATTCGCTTTAAATGGTATTTCATTGATTTTACCCCAGCTTCCCAAATACCTCCGAAGTGAGGTCCTGCCGGGGGGATAAAATGCCAATCAATCCTATCCTTCTCCAACTGCGCTGCAATCGATATATTATCTTGTATTGCGTTAAATAACTCTTGATCTAGTTTTCTTGGAGCTCCGACAAAGTTAGTTCCGTTACCTGAATAGATATTGGCACATTTCCCGCGTCTAGCTATGAATCTTCTGAGCGCTGCCAAAAATGTGTTAGAAGTTAGATCGCTTACCATTTCTAAATGTATGGCTTTGGTGGCCATACAAACGAATACGCCAACGTTTCCTTTAAATGTTTTTTGTCCACGATTTTTCGAACATTTAACATAAAAAGGACCTGCAAAATCTATTCCAGTATTTAAGAAGGGAAAAGACATCGTAACTCTATAGTCTGGTAAGTTTACCGAATTTTTTAAACCGAAAATCCAATACTTTCTTTGGATATAGTTTCGCATAAGGTTTATTCCTCCATGCAATGTTTCAGTATGAGCATTCTTGATTACCAAGTTGGTTAGGTAACATTTTCCTAAGATGATTGGATGTTTGACTTCGAATTCTGCATTTGAGTTTTGCAATCTTCCTCCCACCCTGAGTACGCCATGCTTGTCCAGGAATGGATTTAGTGACTATTTGTCTTAATTTCTCTGTTGGTTTTCAGGCACTTTATTTCTTCTCTATATTGATATTCTTGCTGTTTCTTTATAACAACTCTTTCAGCTTGTTTTAACTCTTTTACTGAAAGAAAATATGGATAGCATTCTTTTTTTGTTTTTATCTGAATGAATCTATATATGCTACTATACGTATAAGTTTTTCTATACTGGAATACCTTTCTATCAATTTGTAAATTGGATCATCTATTTCGTCATTTAATATTGTATTTATCAGTACAGATTCTTCTCCCGCTTGCTGCTGAGGCCAAAGTTCCTTTGGGTTAGATAGCCATTTTGGACCTTTCCCCCAAAGACCACAGTTAGTCAATTGGTTCGAATCAATTCCCCTTGATGCTAAGTCTGCTGGATTGTCCTCTGACTTAACATGGTTCCATTCAGTATTTGTCAGTTTCCGAATGTTATCCGTTCTTCTTCTAATAAATTTGACCTTACTCTGACCACTGTTAATCCAAGATAAAGTGATGATAGAATCACTCCAAGCATAAATCTCGACCACATTGTCTATGTCCTTTCAATCTTTGGATCGATTCACTGAGCAAATGAGCTGCGCACAGCTCCAGTTTGGGAATTGTCTTTCTTAATTTTTATTGGATTGACTCTACTCTTGCTGGCTATAATATTTACCTTGTGTCCTACTTTAGCATACACTACTGCCGCATACGCCCTTTCATGGAGGCATCAGCAAATCCATGAATCTGTATGACTGTATGATTATTTGAATTAATCCATCTTGGAATACGAATTTTTTCTAAATGTTATAAATTTTCTTTATATTTTTCCCAATAATTTTTATCTTCTAAGACTAATTCACTTTCATTAAGCCAAAGTTTTTGATTAAAAAGTGTTCCTAAAACAGTAACAGGTGCCAACCATCCTAATGGATCGTATATTTTTGAAAGAATTGATAATACTACTCTTTTGTTTGTACTACGTGACTCAGTACAATTTACTTCAAATTTAAAAAAGTCATTTTTCGGATCCAATTTAAGTCCTAAAGTCTTAAGACTTTCATTTTCCACAATATAGAGAACCTTATTATCCCCTGTGTCTTCTACAGTGGTTAATATTTTGGGATCGTTGGAAATCCATTTCCTCAAATTGAACCCCACTTTCTCCAATTCTTGTGAAACCAGTTTTATTAATTTATCGGCTTCCTCTACCGAATCAGCTCCAGTCATTATGTCATCCATAGAAATCATTCCTAATTATGTTACTGATTTTCTAGTTTTCACATTTTTCTGCAATATCTACCAAGATTCTGGTAGCCAAATATGGTGCGGATGCAGTACCGTAAGTGACTGTTGTCAACTTATAATTTTTAATTTTTTTTCTGGAGAATTTCTCCATAATAAATATTGTTATATTTGAGCATCATCATTTACCACAAATTACCACTTTCTCCACTTGACAATAATGTCAAAAATATCTTTTTGAACCCGTGGACCTACCCACATTATATCGTTCAAACTTTTATTGATTGTAGTTTTTGCTGAAGCATCAAAAACTACTCTTAATTTGGTTGTCAGGCTGGCGTCTCCTACCACAGCCTGGTGTGGTAAAAAATATTTACCTTCATCCTGCACCTCACCCATATGTTCTAAATCCATGTATTCTTTCATGAATTTAGCATAGTCAACCATAATTTTTTAATTTCTTTTAACTTTTTTTCCAGATTCATAAATCGCGCTATAGCTTGTTTTTTAGAATTTCCTAAGGTGACATCCTCCTTAAATGGAATTAATGTAATGTATCGCCCATCTGAGTCTTTTATAGTACCTTTAAAAAATTTGCTTTCGCATATCTCAAACTCGATATCATTCCTGTCTTCCTCTTCAACCTCCCAATATCGATCTAAGTCTTTTAGCTCGATTGTCGTTGCTACAATTGTTTTGTTTCCTTTGGATTTTTTACACCCAGAAACAATCCACCCGAAAACAGTTTTTTGCCCAAGGAGCCCGTCTATTTTTATAACTCCATTCTGTATAATGTGAGTATATAAGTCTGCTCCAATGATAAGGTCAATAAGACCTGGCTTATCAAATTCGGGGTCAGCTAACTTACATTTCTTCCATTTTTCTTTGTCAACTTTAACTACATTGACTGGAAAAGCCTTCATTAGCTTTGGGAGTATAATTGCTTCAGTTATTAAATTTTTAGGAGAATTTTTAATTGCAATTACGATTTTGTGCTTGGAAGACACTCCACTTATCTCTGTTTGAGATCGAATTTTATTTAATTTTATAATCTGCGCAGATTCTTTTGAAATGATTGTGCTTTGTGACCCAAAGCTCTAAAATTTTCGTAACTTCCCTCTGAGTTCTTTTTTAGAACTCTAGCCGTAGCTAATAAGGCTTTATCCGATATCATTAGCGTATTGACTTTTTCTGTTTTGTGATATTGCGATAGGTGAAGCATGCTATGGTGATTTTCCTTGCACACCGAACACGATATCATGTTTAGGCATTTTATATGATATGCGTGATTAAAGCATTTAAAACATAATTTGGCCTTTTTAATTTTCTCCATTCTTTCTGATGGATTTAATGCTCTAAACGTTTGGCATTGTGCCACGGTATGTCCCAAACCTTTGCATATGGGACAATTGTTAGTGAAAACATTTTTCCTAACACTATTTTGTTTAACAGGATTTTCATCCTCGCTGCTCTAAGAATTCAATTTCTTTTGGTTTTTTTGAATGACTCTCATAAAGCTGCAGAGTCTCTTTATTAAATTTTTTCAAAATTATTTGTGCAAAGATTACATCCACCTCATCGGAAACTTGTGCCTTTAGTTTAATAATGTGAATTAACTCATTTATAGAGTCAATAAACATCCTTAATTGCCTTGTTGAGTTGAGATTCACACTCTCAAGCTCAAGGAGGCGATTAATCTGTTCGGAAAATATTTTCCTATTAATTTCATATCGTTTGGTTAATAATTCCCAAGCGGCTTCATAATTATCCCCAGACCCCAGTAACAAGTGAGACACCACATTTCTGGCTTCTCCTTTTACTGAGATCTTAAGATAATTAAATTTTAAGGTCGGACTTAAATCCTGCCTTAAATGAATGAGCTCATTGAAGAGCTCATAAAATAGGTCCCAATCTTTGGAATCTCCAAAGGACGTTGGGACCTGTATTTTTGGTAATGTTGGCAAATCATCAATTTTGTGATTTGCAACATCTACCTTTATTGGCACAACTTCCTGGGTTTTTTTCATATTCATATCGCTTATTAATATTGCGATGTCGAATTCGATTTCGTCGAATCTAGAATCATATGCCCTATTGGTGACATCAACATGGGTAACTTGTTTCAAATTAACAAGTCTATCCCAGTAAAAATTAATTTTTTGATCCTAATATCAAAGCTTTTTACCTTATCCTCCTGAATCGCAAGAAGAGTTTCTTGTAAATAATTGTTTAACTGCTCTAGTGCTAGATCTAATTTTTTTGATCTGATATTTTTTCTGCCTCCTCTTCTGCCTTTTTAAGCACATCCTCAATTTCAAATATTTTTGAAAATGTAAAAAAAAATAATTAAAAACTAAAAATGAATACACAGCATTTCATTAGAATTAGTATCGATAAGGAACAAAACTTTGAAAATTGGGTATTAGCTATTGGAAGAAGTCTTTGAATGATGGTTTCAAAGAAATAAATCATATTCCAATAAATAATGGAATAAATAAATAAATAATCAGCGCATTCATTTTGTATAAAGCTTATATGTACCACAATAAGTGCGTATCCAAAAGAGATGCAAACAACAGCCAGGCTAACGGATGGATAAGATATAAGTTAGTAAAGCGCGAACAATCATCATAAACATAAGATAAAAAAAACTACAAATTAAATACAAATATGTATATGTAGACAGTGACATATTGAAAATAGAATTAGATATTATCAAAAAAAAAATAAAAAACAAATATTTTTGAAAATGAAATAAAAATAATTAAAAACTAAAAATGAATACACAGCATTTCATTAGAATTACTATCGATAAGGAACAAAACTTTGTGAATTGGGTATTAGCTATTGGAAGAAGTCTTTGAATGATGGTTTCAAAGAAATAAATCATATTCCATTAAATAATGGAATGGAATGAGTTATATAAGCTGCGAGAGTTACACATCTTTAGCTCCTAAGTCATATTCACAAGACTAGAAACTCCTGAGAGCTCGGAGCGGTCACAACACTTGCCCCAGCTAAATAAATAAAGATAATTAAAGACAAATTAATAAAAGAAACTTATTATTTACAAAATGGCATATACCCTTTGTTCACAACATGGTGATCCTGAAGGATGTGTGGTGATCACAACACAGGTCAAAACCCTAAAAATTACAATCACCACCAATTGCGTGCCAATCGCAGTTGGCTCATGAGCAGATTGCACCTCTGCGTGCTGCAACTGCTGCGAAGACAGCGCATGGATTCGGGCTATCGGGTGGGATCATCCACAACGTGACAACAGCATCGCTATTTGTCGGATCCTACGCCTCGATGACGCCGATTGGTTAACGGATGCAGCAGGTTGCATCACCGCCTACGGACGAGGAGATGCCGGTGAGGTGGCTTCAGGAGCCACAACCGAGGAAACCAGCATTTAGCCGTTTCCAGGCGCAGCCCGGATAGGAGGTCTTCGCCACGAGGTGGTTAGAGGGACCACGAGAGGAGGCAGCAGTCTGCTGTCCCCAGAAATAGCATTCAGTGAAGAGCCATGCAGCCAGTGAAGGCGCACGTGCAGAGGAATTTGAGCTGTCAGTAACGCTGAAAGGAGCTGGTCGACTGGTGGACACATACGCGCTCTTGGATGCACCATGATCGACGACGAGCTACAAAGGGAATATTGAATATTCAATGGTTTGGATGAAGGGCAGACAGAGAGCCCACCAACGTGGTGAGCTGGGAGATAACTGGAGCGTCCCACACGCCATGCTTTGAGGAACGTGTTCGCCGTTTCGAGCCTGAGTCTGCCGATGCAGACGTTAGGCCAATGAGATGTCTAGGGCTTGCATACAGATGAGCGTCTGCCAATGAAGCCCTACATCAACTCGGTGCCTAAGTTGATCATCGGACAGGACCACGGTCATTTGGGATTGCCACTTAGGTCGAGGCGGTTTGCCAGAGAGGGAACGCATGCGGCTGCAACCGAGCTTGTATGGGTTGTGATTGGTCCAGCAAGTGGGCAATCAACTATGTGATCGCCGAGGTCCTGCCTACTAGCCGTGTCAATGGATGATACGATGGAACTGATGGTGGAGGACTACCTTGAGATGGAAAGCGTCACAGGTCGCAGCCAGCGATGACGCGCGGGCACAAATTATTATTTGTGTATTTGCTACATTTTGGTGTCGAAAACCCGAACAACCCCGGTAAAGTCCGGCTTGTGTTCGATGATGCAAAGAAAGATCTGAGGAACCCTGCCTCAGCATTACAAGCCCTTGCCAGCCGTGCTCTTCCACTTCAGGGAAGGAGCAGTCGGAGTCTGCGGCGACATCAAGGAGAGGTTCTACCAAGTACAGATCCGACCCGAAGATCGATGTTGCCAACGATTCCTTTGGAGAAAGGCAATGAGCTAGCGTAAGATTCGAGGTCTGGCGCCTTACGTGGATGAACACGGAGTTCTGCGAGCTTATGGCAGAGTTGATCCGTGCCGTACATTGCGAGGAAGCCCGTAATACTGTCACTCAGGCACAGTCTTACGGAATTGATTGTGAGGCACTTTCACGACCAGATAAAGCATCAAAACGTGGACGCGACGATTGTTCAGATCCGGACGATATTCTGGGTCACGAAGTTGACACGGGTGCTGAAGGAAGTAATCTCGTCGTGCAACAAGAGCAAGTTGCAGCAAACGCGGCGGATGCCGCCGATAATGGGACCCCTTCCAGGGGATCGACTGAAATCCGAGGGATGGCCATCGTACCATATTGGACTACTTTGGGCCACTGCTGGTGACTGTCTCCCGTCACAAAGAGAAGCGTTGGATCGCCTAGTCCACGTGCTTGACAACAAGGGCGATTTCAGCGATGGAGCTGGCGCATGATCTGTCGACGGATTCCTGGATAATAGCGATCAGGAACTTTGTCTGCCGTAGAGGACCAGTCCATAGACTGCGGAGTGATAACGGCAAGAACTCCGTGGGAGCTGACAGGGAGGCCAGACGATTTGGAGACGTGTTCGAGACGGAGAGGATACAGAGTGAGTTGTCTAGCAGAAGCATTGAATGGAATTTTAATTGCCCATCGATCCCGTCTTAGGGCGGAGAATGGGAGCAGCTGGTACAGTGGGTCAATCGGATCATGTGTTGGAGAGTTTCCTGATCGAGGCGGAGAATGTGGTCAACTCGCGTCCCCTCACCCACGCCGTTGATGTATATCGACCTGCTTAAGGGAGCAGCTAACCTGCAGAATACACCTGGATTGGATGCGGAGCTGCTCAAGAAGGGTTCTACGCGAAAGAAGTGGAGGATTAGTCGCATTCTGCGAAACCGTTTCTGGAGCAGATGGGTCCAGGAGTGCCTGCCTACGCTTGTACGCCGCGAGAATTGGTGCCGGAGAACGGAGCCCATCCGCCCCGGCGATCTGCGGTTTTCAATCCCGCCTTGCCCAGATGAGTGGCCCAAGGGTACGCGGAGCTGATGGAGTTATCAGTCGTGATACTTCACTTCGCATGTACTTTGCCCAGTGCAGAAGTGTTTTTCTCAGCGCTCCTACAGTGTGTTCGTAAGCGTAATAACAAACGGTAAAAAATATTAAAATAAAAGCGAAAGGACGCTGGCAGCGATGCCAAATAGCAAGGTTTTTTATTCCCAACAAATAAAACTTCTAAACCAAACAAAAAAAAAACATAAGGAAAACTGAACAAATGCCAGCACCCAAGCCAATAATTAGTGCGCCCGTTAAACAAACGACTCAAAGCCGCGAAAGACAACAACAGCAACAAGACGAGCGCAGACTCTCTGTTGCTCAAAACAACGCGTACTTTTCGTATGTCTCTCCGGAGCCAAAAAGTAGTGCAATGTCTTTGACCGCGACCGAAGACGTCCGCTCTCTGTCGCCCCGACTCCTAACCCCCGAGCAGCGTTGCCGTTACTCAGTCTTGGAGCTCGCAATGCCCTTCCTCCTCTCCCCGATCGATGCACTGACCCAGGAGACCCAACCAAAACCTAAGCCCCCACCAATTTACTTTAGGGAGAAAATTACGAACGCCCTGGTAAACAACATTTTTGCGCTGACTGGGGACGGAAACTTTCATGTTGTTCCGGTCACAAAAGGGGATATCCATGAAACCAAGCTTCAGACCAAATCTGAAGAACCTAGAGTAAGCTAGGAAAAGCTACTACACGTATCAACTTAAAAGCAGCAAGGGCTTGCAAGTGGTAATAAAAGGAATCGAGCCCGACGTAACCGCAAAGGAAGTTATCGATGCTCTCAAGGAAAAAAGGTTCTCTGCAAAAAACGTTAGTAATATTGTGAACAGGAAATAAGAGCGGCAACCACTCTTCAGGGTCGGGCTCGAGCCAGACAGCAAAGTCCTGAAGAAAAATGAAGTGCATCCCATTTATAATCTGCTATACCTATTGCACCGAAGAATTACCGTGGGAGAGCCACATAAAAGAAACGGCCCAGTACAATGCACAAATTGTCATGAGTATCGACACACAAGGGCTTATTGTTCACTTCGAACAGTCTGTGTGGCTTGTGGAGACTTCCACAATTCAGCCAACTGCCCTGCCAACAAAGAAGACCAAAAAAAAAAAATGCGTTAACTGCCAAGGTAACCACACGGGAAACTACAGAGGCTGTCCGATCTACAAGGAGATAAAGGACCGAATGCGTAAAGTGACGGCAACGCGTCATCAGAATACCCAAAATGTGTACAATTATCCGCGTACGACGCCGGAGGTATTTTCCGACTCGGCTGCAAGATCCTCGCTGGGTCAACTAAATACCCAGAAGGGCTGCTCATACGCCGATGCCCTTCGATCAAGGACGGAAAACCCACTCCATCCTAATCTAGGAAACGCTCAGCAGACCCAACTTCAGTCACATGACACTCTGGAATCTATGATGATCATGCAACAAAGCATGATGGAATTCATGTCATTCATGAAAACGACCTGGTTCATAACCAGAACATGGTGCTACAGCTACTTGTAGCTAAACAGTCCAAATAACAGATGGCAAATTTACGAATAACGATGTGGAACGCCAATGGCGTTTCACCGCCCAACCCATGAAGTAACACAGTTTCTGAATGATAATCATATCGACATTATGCTAATGGCAGAGACGCACCTCACAAACAAATACAACTTCCAAGTAAGAGGATACACTCTCTACCGCACTGATAATCCAGATGGTAAAGCCCACGGCGGAGTCGGCATCCTAATCAGGGAACGCATCAGGCACCACTTTCACCGAAGTTTTGCAACTAATTATTTGCAAGCCACGTTTATTGAAGTGCAGTCAGGCAACGGAAACCTCACCATAGCCGCTGCCTACCGCCCACCTCGCTTAACAATTTCTGAAAGACAATTCATGGACTTCTAAACCTACTTGGAGATTGTTTTATAGCCGCAGGGAACTATAATGCCAAATACGCGCACTGGGGATCACGCCTTGTGACTCCCAAAGAAAGGCAATTATACAATGCAATCATAAAACCGAACAACAAATTAGACTTCGTTTCCCCTGGCAGTCCCACATACTGGCCAACAGACCCTATAGCACAATATCAGTCATATGACTGTTAGTGAGATTAATTAGGTTTAAGATTTGATACAGTTTTTGTTAGTCTCCAAAGGGAGAAGATTCAATAAAATAAATAGCAAAGTAAAAAACAAAAAAAGACGTGAAACTGTGCGCCTGAAAGACAATGGCTTATCTCGGACAATTATGCGGCCCGTCTCCAAACTTGCAGTTTTGGATTTTGGATCGTGGTCGGCGGGGTCTGGGATGACGACGGTCAAACATTGTAATCGATACGTAAAATAAGTATTGGAAGGAAAATCTAGTATTTGTTAAGTTATCCGATCTCGTATGGATTTTTTGGCCCCTTGAAGTGCGGGCCCACTATGTTGATACTGTGAATGCCGCCAAAATTGTGCTTTTCATTGTTTTGTGAATTGTATGAGGGCACAGTTCGGTAAGATTAAGTTAGTTTGAATTAATTAATTTAATTGTTCACAGAACGATTACTACAGCCATGGCCATAGGCCCTTGAAGTTGACCCTCTCTTGGGTCCTAACCGTGTGAGGTAGGACCACGTTCCGTACCAGTAGAGGAGTCACAGCCTGCGACATAGAGGGGTGCAGCTAGCGCTGAAACCTGGGTACGGACGAAGTCGCAGCCAGCGAAACGAAGCCAGCGTCAGTTAAGAAGACCGCAGCCAGCGGGCCAGAAGGCGCAAGGACCCTGGACCAGGGAACTGTAGTATACACAGATATTGAATATTTACTGTGCCAAGAGTACTAGAAGCAAACACACTGTAATACTTTGTTGCAGTGTTTACATAAACAAAGGCCGATCTGCGCGCTCACAGAAAGTGCAAGTGTCAGCATTCTATTACACACGCGGGTCGCTACACATCGGGTCAATGCACATAGTACATATAAGTTATACATAGCCATCTCTCTGCCGTCTAACTGTGGGCAGCGCATCTACGAGAACCTAAGGAAAAATGTAAAGATCTGAAACAACTGTACGTCGGAAGGAGCACTAAGGATGCTCCAGAATTTAAATAAAGAATTAAAAATTAAAACTCAAGTGTTTTTACTCAACATGGCGACCGTGACATTGGTTTAAAAGGACCTGGACCTGGCACTGGATCTGGTTATAACAACGGCATGAGAAACAACAACGGCAACAACGGCAGAAATAACAAAAAAGGAACAACAAGAAGAAACGCAATGAGTAAAGTGTAATGTGTGCCAAACGTAGTCACCTTGTGAATAGATTAAAAGCCAGAAAGGAAACCACTGAAGCTGCTGAACAGCGGCAATGCCATAAATTGGAACAACTCGGTAAAAATACATGCCCAAGTTGGACACTTAAATTATTGGCTAACTGGACGCAAAAATCAAAATACAGCCACACACATATCCACCTACCCTGTAATACAAAATATGGCCAAAAATATAAAAACAATGCCTCCACCAGAGAAGTTTGCCATTCCCAAGTTAAAGATAACATGCCCGGATGACTGCGAGGGACCACTGTGCTCACCCAATTGCGAGTACACCTATGCAGCCAGCACCGGTGCCCCACGAAAAAAGTAAAAACCTGTACAGCCAGCACCGGTGCCCCACCATTGAAGTATAGCCTGTGCAGCCAGCACCGTCTTACGCACCAAGTAGGACCAAGTATCAGAGAACCGACAGCGCTTCCAAGAGCGCATATTTTTTTTCCGTTGCACTGCGTTGGAAATTTTTTTTAAATTGCACTGCGATGCATATTTTTTTCTATTATTTCATAAAAACTATTGTATAATCGAGCGACATTAAAGTTGCCCGATTAGCGTGAGGCCTGAAAACCATACAAAAACTAGTCAGGTTATTATGTAAAAATCCTTTTTCTTTCGCTTACCTTATGAGCCAAAATGGATGGCAAATTAACGGGAAACTAAACTACACACTTAACGTAAATCCTTATAGACTAACTTCAGGAAAAACCCCTAAAATGGCTGTAGTAGAAGTAAAAGAAGTGGACTCCACTGCTAATGTAATCAATAAAATTGACAAAATATCGATAAAAATTTAACATCTTATCAATAATTGTTTTTATTATGATCGCATTCATTCTTATATGTACCACAATAAGTGCATATCAAAAAGAGCTGTGAATGAAGCTAGGCTAACAATCAAATAAAATAAAGCGCAAACAATTATCATAAAAAGGAGTTAAAAAAAAATTAATACAAATTAAATACAAATATGTACATGCATACAGTGACATATTAAAAAGAGAACTAGACATTATTAAAAAAAAATAAATAAAAAAAGAAGAAAACTTTATATAAAGAAAGAATATTGAATGAAAATGGCTACACTAAAGGCAATTTTAGACACATGATATGATATGATATATGATATGATATATCATTAAAAAAAAGTTTCAGCAACTTTAGTAAGCATTTATGATTTAAAACACCCAATACTAAGTATAGCAATAGTAATGACGGTCTTTAAGAAATAATTCATCCCCACAATATAATGGTATGGAATGAATTTTATAAGCAAATAAATAACATACAAGTTGACTTTGGTAAATCATATAAGTCACTTACTCAAAACAGGCCAATTAAAAAAAATACCATTAAAAACATGTGGAAATACTAGTAAATTGCTTTAATGAAGCACGAATGGCCAGAGGGAAAAATTAAATCGAGATCATTGGTCCCAAGTATCAAAATTCTTTATCAGACTACGATCTAATTTAATATCAATTCAACAATTGTTCGGTTTAGGCATATCAGTTCAGACTATACTTAACACTTCCATAACAGTTGTAACTGGCTATGAACCGGAATCAACAAAACAAATTGGAATTGATCAAATAGAATCAGAAGACCTTACTGAAAGAAACCCTAAATTAGAAGAGAAAGATTTAAACAATTTTACAATTCCAGCTGTATTAATGTATTAATTTATTAATTCTAGAGAGTCTGATGATAGTTCTAGCATAATAGAAAATAAAATAAGAAAGAATATCACAATGGCACAATCGAATATTGATTTTATTAATACAGCATCCAAGCTTATACCAGTTTTCGATGGTAAGGCCAAAAACTTAACAAGTTTTATAGATGCATTACAAATAATAGAATCAACAAAAGGCGAGCACGAACAATTAGAGTTTCTATAATAAAAACAAAGCTAAAAGGTGTCGCCAGAAATCTAATCGGAAATGAAACAACAATAACTGAAGTCGTTTCTAGATTAAAAAGCAACGTCAAAGGCGAGACTGTAGAAGTATTGTCAATCAAACTGCCAATCAATACACACAAGAGGTTGAGCAGATGACAAAATCTTTAGAAGGTGCATATATAATAAAACAGATGTCCCCTAGACTAAGCAAGTAGTTATTCCACTCAGCATGTAATCAAAGCAATAACTAAAAATTGTGCATCGATAAGGTTAAATTTATCATGCAAGCTGGTACCTTCAATATTATGAATGATGCCATATCAAAATTTGTAAACTGTTGCACAGAAGCAACCGAACAACCAAACTCGGTCCTTTACTACAATAACTATACACAGCGCGGCGGAAACCGCGGAAGTTGTAGAGTTAATTTCCGTGGTCGTATTAACAATTATAGTTACTACAACAATACCAACCATAACAATGGTCGCGGCAACTACAGAGGAAACTCAAGGGGCCGTGGCAACTCGAACAGAGGCTACAATAACAACAATACAAAATAATGTAAGAGTAGCCAATGACACTTTGAGAAACTCTCAAAACCCTTTAAATACTTAACAGTAGAGAATGTAACAGTTCATACTATTAATCTCAGCTAGAATATATTCGTCTCATTTAGACTTAGCTCATTTACACTTAGCTGTCCCTTGTGATGGCATACTAGGAATTGATTTCATTAGAAAATACAACTGTCAATTAGACTTTCAGCCATCTGAAGATTGGCTTATGATAAGACCAAACAATTTAAAATTTCCAGTTTATGTTCCAATAGCATACAGTTCTAGCAATAACTAAATTCTTTTGCCAGCAAGATCACAACTCATTAGAAAAATAAAAGTAAATTCAAAAGAGGACAGTTTATTAATTCCAACTCAAGACATTGATTATGGAATTTATATAGCTAGTATCATAGCTACAACACAAAATGCCTTCATAAGACTACTGAATACAACAGTCAAAGATAAAGTGGTAAGTGCGAATAATTTAGCATATAAAACACTTTTGAGTTACGAAGTAGTCGAGGGAAACAAAGAAACTAGAGAAAAATCACAACTCAAATCACAACTCTCAAACTTATGTAAAAAATATAATGACATATTCGGATTAGAAACCGAACCAATAATTTCTATAAACCAAAACCTATATTAAAAGATGATGAACCCGTATACATAAACTATAGAAGCCCACATAGTACCGTGAACGAAATTCAAAAGGAGTCTGAAAATTAATCACCGACGTGATTTTCGAACCCTCTGTATCTGAATACAATAGCCCATTATTTCTTGTCCCTAAAAAATCAGCTCCAGGTTCCGAAGAAAAGAAGTGACGATTAGTAATTGACTATCGTCAGAATAATACAAAATTACTGTCCGATTAATTTCCACTCCCTAGAATTGATGATATTTCAGATCAACTAGGTCGAGCCAAATAGTTTTCATGTTTTGATTGATTGTCAGGATAGAACTCGAAAAAAGTTCAAGAGATATAACTTCCTTTTCAACGAGCAATAGCTCGTATCGCTTCACGCGATTACCTTTTGGTTTAAAAATAGCGCAAAATTCATTTCAGAGAATGATGACTATTGCATTCTCTGGACTTGAACTTTGACAAGCATTCCTTTATATGGATGACTTAATAGTTATAGTTGCTCCAAAAAACATATGCTTAAAAACTTAACAGAAATTTTTGAGAAATGTAGGGAATGCGACCTAAAGTTACATCCACAAATATGTTAATTTTTTAAGCATGAGTTGACTTTTCTAGGTCATAAGTGCACAGATAAAGGAATACTTCCAGACGACAAAAAATATGACTTCATACTGAATTATCCAGACCCGCACTATGCAGACGGCGAAAGACGTTTTGTAGCATCCTGCAATTACTACAGATGATTCATAAAAAATTTCGCCAACTATTCACGGCACATAACACGATTATGTAAAAAAATGTCCCTTTTGAATGGACAGCTGAATGCCAAAACTTATGGAACCTACCTTGCTACAATACCCCGATTTTAGTAAAGAATTTTTTATAATTATTGATGCAAGTAAGCAAGCATGTGGAGCGGTTTTAACTCAAAACCATAGCGGACTTCAACTTCCCACTGCATATGCATCAAGAGCCTTTTCCAAGGTTCCTACTACCGAGCTGCAACTAGCTGCAATACATTGGGCAATATTACATTTTCTACCTTACATTTATGGCAAACATTTTACTATCAAAACCGATCACAGACCCTTAACATACTTGTTCTCAATGACTAACCCAAGTTCCAAACTGACACGTATGAGGCTAGAATTAGAAGAATACAACTTCACAGTTGTATATTTAAAGGGAAAAGACAATTACGTAGCCGATGCGTTTTCAAGAATAACCATCAAAGAACTTTAAAATATAATCGGAAATATAAATAAAGTCACTACAAGATAGCAAAGTAGACAGAAATCCTGTGCAGGAGAAAAAGAAATAGACTTGCCTAGGCAATCTATAGAAAAAGCTTCAAAGCCCAACGTATACGGAGTCATAAACAATGACGAAGTACGTATAGTAGTGACCTTGCACGTAAAAAATATGCTATATCTATTTAGACATGAAAAAAAAATTACTGCAAGATATGATGTTAGCGATTTATATACCAATAGAGTCCTTGACTTAGGTCAGTTTTTCCAAAGGCTTGAGCCGCAAGCCAGTATACATAAAATCAGCCAACTCAAAGTAAATAGAAAAAAAATATCTTTGAACACGTTTCAATAGATAATTTCAAGAAAGTGGGCAATAAAACATTAAAATCATTGAGAGTAGCGCTACTCATCCCGGTGACCCTAATAAATTCTAAAAAAGAAAAAGAAGCTATTTTCAAGGAGGTCATACTGGCATTACCAAAACCTTGGCCAAGGTCAATAGACATTATTTATGGAAAGGTATGACTGGAGATATTACCGATTACATACGAAAATGTCAGAAATGCCAGAAAGCTAAAATAACTAAGCACAATAAGACCCCATTGATAATAACTGATACGCCAATAAATGCTTTCGAAAGAGTAATAGTGGACACTATTGGTCCATTACCAAAATCAGAGAATGGCAAGGAGTTTGCAGACACCCTAATATGTGACCTGACTAAATATGATTGGGACGTATGGCTTCAATATTTTGTCTTTTGTTTCAACATGACCCCCTCTATGGCACATACTTATTGTCGATATGAGCTAGTATTTGGTAAAACAAGTAATTAACCGTAACACTTTAATAGCATAGCTAGCGTAGAAACAATATATAATATATATGACTATGCTAAGGAGAGTAAATATAGATTAGAGGTAGCTTATAAAATAGCTAGAGTTATGTTAGAAGCAAATAAGAATAGAAATAAACTACTATATGATCAGAAAGTAAGAGATATAGATATATCAGTAGGTGATCAAGTTTTACTAAAAAACGAGACAGGTCATAAGTTAGATGCTAAATACACAGGTTCGTATAAAGTAACGGAAATAAGAGATAGAGATAACATAGTAATAGCAAATAATAAAAGTAAGAAAGAAAGTAAGAAACAAACAGTTCATAAAGATAGATTAAAAAACTTTATTTCATAAATTGTACTTAGTATGGCCATGCATAGTTTCACACACAACTTTTTATGACTAAAAATTTTTATTAAAATAACTACATAATATTACGTTATTTTTCAAAAGGAGGGAGAGTAGTATGCAGTAATATTGAATACCCACTGTACCGAGGTCTTAAAGGGTATGCACTGTAACACTTTGTTGCAGTGTTTACATAATTTACATAAACCCCAAGTGGCCGAAATATGAACCGATCGCTATGGCTTAGGTCACTCGCAGAAAGTACTAGCGTCGGCATAATTGCATGAACGGACCGCATGTGCATACCCCTCGCGCTCCTCACATAAGAGGGCATATGTTTATATACATAAGTACATAGATAGCCGTCTCTCTACCGCCGCCTGGGAGCAGCGCAGCAACGAGACTTAGCCTTAATTAGACTTAAAAGAATATTGCAAAAACACAATCAATTCAAGCCTTGGAGCGGCACCACTACTGCTCCCTTAAATCTTTATAAGCCAAGTACAACAAATTTGTTATATATTTCATTGCGATCCTGCCATATATATATTTCAGGACACTGTATGTCCTCAACATTAATCAAATCATGGTTTCCAAAAAATGACTGTAGAAAAAGTTTCTTTTCCATTCCCTTACAGATAACATGTTTTCTAATAGTTATTGCCTTAAGATATCGTCCAGTTTGTACAAAACTGTTTTCTCCATCGTCCCAAGCAATTTTATGATGCTTATTTGTTAACCAGTTTGCAGTGGTTCCAGATTTTGTATTTAAAAATTTGAAATCATATGGTGGTTCTATAACAAAACTATTATTCAAGTTTGTTTCTTTTTCGAATTCTACTCCAATTTCTTTAAGAATAAATGTATTGCTATTGTCAAAGAAACCTTGAATATCAATTGATACAATACCTTTAATCATTTTCAAAAAATATCAAACAACTCGTTGTACTATTCCGTTTAAGGGGTTATATTCGACTAATCGATCGTGTATGAGTGGGCTTGGGTATTTTCGTCACTTGGTGTCTTCAGTTCAGTTGAAATTCTCACGTCAATAGGACCAGATTTTACTATTTCATTTTGATGTGATAGATCAATTACGATAATTGGAGCTTTCATTTTGAATTCCGTTGGTGTTAAAAATGGCTGTGACTCACGATTATAGTAACTAGATTGAAATCTTGAATACATTTCATGTAGGTGAGCAATCTGATTCTTATTGAAATCAACACTTAAATTATCATATGGGTATGATTCAGAATATAAATGAAACTTTAAGTTTGATAAATTATTTGTGATAAGTTTTCCGTTTAGTGTAAATCCGATTATTGCAAGCCTTGGTCTTTCCTGATTTGCTGATAGTTTAACATTCCATCAGTAGTGGGTTCCATGTCCTAATTTTGGGTTAACGTAGGAGTCCCAACTACGGAATGCAATAGGTAAGCTTACACCACTTTTAATAATATCATATATCTTAATTTTTGCAATGTCACTGGATTTCACGTGAGGAATTTTCCAGCTTATATTGGTAATTTCCAATATAAGAGTTTGTTCCAATCTCTTTGTTTTTCAAAAACATCATATAGGTTTTTGGTTAGCATCAGCACAAGATCATGTTTACAATTCAACAAAACCTTTTTATAGTCTTCAACAAACTCCAATAAATTTTTTAACGGGACACAAAAGTTAAAGTATGCTCCAGTTGAAAAATCATCTCCACCACTCCATCCAGAATTTAATAGATTTTTACTTTGAAGGTTATAAAGTGATAAAAAATTTTTAAGTGTAGTTGTCATACTGACAAATTGAGGTTTATCAATCTCGCATCCATTTATTTCGTACTTGATTTCATCCGAGAAGTAAGCCATACAATTATTTTTAAAAAAAGTGGAAACGTTATCAGTTGTAGGGCCGCCTGCTGTATATTTTTTAATAATTCCTTGAAAGTTGATACTCTTCCTATTGCTTTACAATTAGTAATGCTTGTTTGAGTGTATGAATCAGGTCTTTGTTTATAAATACATTCTATCATGCAAATAGGCATCCGAATTGATACGTTTTCATCACGCAAATTGAGAGAGTGTGCTTATTTCATTACAGTTGATTGGCAAGTAAATAAAATTATGTGGTGTCACATTCATTTTATAGCCAGGTGGAACATTAATACTGAATTCGTGTAACGTATGATTGGGTGTATTGTCTACATATGAATCACTAATGATGTTACATTTCAAACGAATAGTATTAATTTTTAAAATATTGATAGTCTGATTTGATATATATGTTTTTGTTGGGTGTGGCTCTAGAACTCTTAAATCAAACCCAAAAACTTGAACAATTGTTGTTTCCTTATTAAAGTAAACCGGCTCTCGAGTGCTGGTTATTTACTAGTTGAAGAGTATTGTTATTGCTTTCAATTTTAAAAGAGTTTTCAATACCGTAATCTTTAAGTTTTTTATAAATATAATCAGTTATATCATTTAGTTCTTAGGATCCAGTAGCAATTGTGATTACATTAGTTCCAATATGGAAGAGATTATTTTTTCGTCTATATTTGGGATTGAATTGTACATATTAAAATCAATTCATGCACACTCAAAACGTCCATCCAATTCGATTGGTGGAAAGTAGTTTGTGTTTATAACAGAACTATTTCCATTCAAAGACAAGGTCACTGATCTAGACATAATGAAATCTGTTGTTAAACTGTCGAAATGTTTGTTTTTTAGTCTAATTATATTCGAAATCCAATAACTTTTTAAATCAAAATAAGCTGATCAAAACCTTTTCTATATCTTCCATTATCCATATCGTTATCTTATATAAACAAGAATCCAAATTTATCCTCCCAACATTTTTAACAAATTTCCACGAATGTGTCGTCCCCATATCTGTATTAATATGATCTCTGTCGCATATTTAAATATTTAATAATAAAGTTTGCATTATCACAAATCAAGTGTTTAGGTATATGGGTATATGTTTGACATAAATAAAAGGAATTATTTTTTGCTTCACTGGGGTCTAATACACCATCGTCACGAGAGAAAGTATGAAATCCCATTCGTTTAATAGGTTTTATTAGTTTTTCTAAGTACACATATTTAGGTTGATATAAACTGTTAGAAAACTCATAATTTTCTCAAATTATAATTCTTTTGGACTCTCTATCAAACTGATCATAATGTTGGTTTTACCACAATTTGAAGGTCCAACAAAAAGAGCTCTTATTGAATTCTCTAAGACTGTAAACTATGTCGTGGAGGTTGCTTTTTATCGTTTCCGTCGTTGATATTTCTAACGATATTTTTGAAATCTTTGATGATTAAACATCAATATAATGGGGAAACGTTTTTAGAATCAACTCATTAGTCTTTTTAATTGTAAACGAGGTGGTGGTCGTGTCAAAAAAATTTGGAATGGGAGTATTAAAAACAAAAAAGAAATGTAAAGGGACGACGACGAGGAAAAAAGTAAAGATGACGATACAGTCGCTGTTATTAACGCTGCTGATTTAAAAAACAAAAGCCATTGGACATTATGACTGCAATTAAATTGGCACGAAAATCAGTTGCATCGACAATGGGTTCAAAGAAAAACGTAAAAGTACCAAGAATAATTAATGTACCCAAAATTGGTGGTTTTTTCCAATCGTAACACTGCTCTAAGTGCCCTCCGTAGTTAAGTTAGTGGAAGTGCAGCCATTGCAAAAGCAATAAACAATGCTAGAATGGTGAAAGGATATGGAGGATATGGGGGAAACGAAACGACATAATAGAACAAATTGAAAGTGTTGTTGTAGGAGAAGCAAGAAAAGATTATGGATTCTACCTAAAACCAGATAGTAAGGGAAATGGTATTAAGAAGCGAAAAAACTAATATGTCAGCTAGACCACTTTCAAATATAGACATTAAGACGTTTGCTCAAAAAATTATCCCAAATTTTCGAGGAGTATTTATGAAAGATTTACTTCCACACTCTCCAAGAATTCGAGAATGTGGTATAGTAAACCTAGATGATTCACAATTAAGTGGTACACATTATTTTGATAGTTTCGGAAATCTACAACCACCTATAGAAGTTGTAGTATTTGGGAAAACAAATACAATACAACTACGAGAGAGTTCAACATTTTGATACATACTAATGTGGTCATTTGTGTCTTTCATTGTCAATGGAGTGAGTCAATAACAGATCGTTTGGCATGTATGGCTTCTGGATGGTATACAAATCGGGTCTGCTTACTTCAAAATTCACAGTCCAAATTTCGACTTTAGCAGACATTGTACAAGTGAACAGAAAACAACTGATTAACAACAATCAAAACAACTGAATAACAACAAAAACAACTGATTAACAACAAAACCAACAGAATAACAATAAAAAAAAACTGAATTATATTACCTGTTAATCCGACAAGTTTGGTTTATTTTTTTAAAGGACAAGAACGAGGAAAAAGGTGATTCCGCAGAAACAGAGTTTATACCAATTGATGATGATGATGAAAATAATGCAAAACGATTAAAGCTTGAGACGGTAACTCAAGAATTCAATAGATGTAATAAGAAATCTATTTTATTGTAAAATTCCTCATCCTCAAGGCGGAGTGTAAAAGGACGAAGATTGGAAATTCCCTTGTTCTGGAGTTGGAGGAGTACATCCTATACACCCCGGAGAGGTATACCCATCTTCGGGAGGAATTTATTGAGGTAATGGTTGATGGGAAATTTAATATTTATAAAAGGAATAATAATTTATATTTAGAAATAAGTAAATAATATATAAAAAATAAATAAAAAAACAACATTTTATATTACGTTGAATAAATACAATTTTTAAATCTATATAAACAATACATTTTTTATTTCATGGGATGGATGGATTAATGGCGGAGGAGGGTAATATAAATATTAGATCCTGTAGTTTTCAGTAAACAGTATAGATTGAGTAACTGAAGAAATTACATAAAGGTTATTTTTTTTTAAATATACTTTATCAAAATTTATACAGGTTACAATAATAAATGTGTTAGCCCAGTTAACAAAAGTGAGATCTGCCTTGAAGAGAAAGTTTGATGTCCTCAAACATGTTAAAAAAAGCGTTATAGAGTTGGAGGAAACATTTAAGCCTATTACAAAACCTATACATGAACTTGTTAACGAAAATAAAAAGCAGGCATTTTTTAAAACAAATGAGGGAGCCAAGGTTAAACGTGAATTATACCAAAATAAAAAGTACGAGAATGACATGACAGATGAAGATGACCTGTTCTATATAAGAAAATCTTAAAATCAGGTCACGGAACACCAAAAAATTTACAAACAGACAAAATTTAAACAATCAATGAAACGTTATAATATAAATCATTATTCGACGTTCAGCACTCTTAAGGCATCAATTGTTGAGAGTTTGTGTTTGAAAAAGGGTATACACCGAATTATACAACGGAAATCTTTAAAATTAGAAAAGTCAATAATACATTCCCCAAAACATACTTACTTAAAGATTATAAATGTAATCGGATTCAGGGTGGGTTCTAGTTCTATTAAGAAGAACTCAAAAAGACTGAATTCCCAAACACTTTTCTAGCGAAAAGGGATACATTTTTGGTAAAATGGCTGGGTAGATAAAGATGAAATAATATAGTACAAAATACCAAATGAAAAGTCTATGTTATATTTAATTTTAATTTTTGTTTTATTAATTTTTTTCATTTTATATATTAAATCTTATATTTACATGTTTATATATGTACAATGTTATAAAATAAAATATTTCCAATTCAATTGACTTATAAAATAATTATTTTTCTACGTTTTCTCGCTTATCTCAAAGTTCATTTAGTGTGTTATCATCTGTATTTCTTTCATTTAATATATCCCTTAAAAATATATTTTTAATGTCTAGGAAGTTGATACTATCGATAATATCCTTTTCTATTAACCTTTGATGTTTTATTGATAATGTGCCATGATATTCGTGATTTAATATTGTAAACTCTGTTTCATTATGTTTACGTTTTCTTCTACTATCATTAGCACAAAGCACATTCTTATATACCCTATTTGTTGATATTTTGTGTGCCTACTACCATATAGTGTAATTCCAGTGAGGAATACATTTTTATAATGATCCATAGTTGAATTTCCAGAACTCCCACCTTTTATGGGAGTTTTCAACTTCATCTATTTTATAACTATAAACTTTGGAGCATAGACCTATAAATTCACTCATTGGTTTTCCATTCAACTCATCTTTTAAATATCTTAACCTCTTTTTATTAACTTTTTTAAAATTATGTAAATCAATTCTTCTATCTGAATAATCGGATGTATGAACTTTCGATTCAATGTCACCACGAATATCCTTAAAAAATCATTCGTTTTTATAGTATAGATGAATGAGACTGTATCCATATAATTTAAAACTAAATTTTCTTGAAATTTGGGTTTCATGTATTGGTAATGAAAATCATACATTTTCCACTTTGATAAGTCCAATACAGCAAAACCAAAATGCACAATGTTTTTTTCGACCGAATTTCTGATTATCTGTAGACTCCCATGTAGTAACCAATTTAACATCTACACGTTTTTTAGGATTTTCCATAGTTTTCCCATAGACCGAGTTGTTCATTAATAAAAAAAATCTTTTTCAAATTTATACTTGGCATTCTGTCTGTGTAAAATATTTAAATCAATATTTTGTATACATTGCTGCAAATTTCTATAATGAATTACATAATTATTTTTGTTCCCGAGGTCAGCTATTAATTTTTTAAATTTATCCAATAAGCAAAAGAAGCAAAACTATTTGACGGACAAAACGGAAAATCATTATGTGTATCATTAGGGCGATAGTGGTAAATTAGGTCTACTTCCAAAAAATTTCCATGCTCACTATTGATAGATATGTTATGTATATCAATATTTTTATATCTCTAGGAGACAACCATTCAAACCCTTTATATGGAAGGGGTTGTGACATTGCCCAACCATAAAAATTGTTTGCATCCAAATACATTAAAAAGGATGATTATTTTGTTGAATCATAGTTTATTAAGTACTTGTTATTTGCTTTTGTATATCTGTGGCAACATTGTACTAATCCCCTTCGAATGCTATTTTATGTTAAATATTTGTGCCTTTTAGCATGGCTGCCCAAGATAGACCTGGCGTAGTAAAAAACTGAGCCTAATGTCTAACGATTAAATTTGTAAACATATTTTTCAAAAATTTTCAAATATATCAGTCAATAGAAAAGCATCAGTTTTTAAATATAATTCTAGATAATCTTTAAGAGTTTCACAGGAAAATTGTGATCAGACAGTATGCGAGTGTTCATGATCATCTTGAGAGCATTCATTCTAAAAAAAAATGATTGGGAAAAAAAATATTACGCCAGCAGCGGACTGTTCGGTGAATTTAGAAATTTTCGGAACTAATTCACACCGGCTGGCCAATATTAATTATGCCTTATTTTGTCACCACACAATTTCACTGTTCATTTGGCCAATTTTTCGCGGATTAATTGCACCAAAAAAATAGTATGTTTGTATGTATGTATATTATATGTATGCACATATGCCTCGACCGTTGGCAAGCCAATAGCGGAATAGCAAATAACGGGGAGGCCGAAAACGGCGAGGAATATGGCGAAACACACAAAACGGAGTCGGATGGGAAAATTTAAGAATTTGAAGACGAAGAAGAGTAGAAAATCTCACACTGCCGTTGTGTCGGAAAACTCGGACTTGGAGTTGACACGGAAGGAAAAAAATTTTGCAGTAGTGTGAACGAAATTTAATGTTCGGACCACTGCTGAAGACCGGCAGAGAAACGGAGACGGAAAAAAAGTCGTACCAATCTTTTGGCGGAACACTGCCGGGAACTGCTGGTAGAAAAGGTATCCAGAATATCCAAAATATCCAGAATATCCAGAATATCCGGCTCGAATGACCAAATGTTGTAGTGGGGCGATGTTGCCACAAAAAGATACCACTTTGTTGTAGAGAAGATGAAGTAGGTGGCGTCGTGGAGTAAAGCCGTTAGCTTTATTCTGCTGCATACATGAAACTGGCTTAACCTAGCTTAACATAAGAAAAAGCCGCTACCGCCAGAGCTGACGATCGCCGACGGCCGACCGCTGCAGTTGGACCCGAGAAAGACAGAGTGCAAGATTGTGCAGAGAGGGGCGAGGGCGGATGCGCTCTTCAGCGCGGATGCGCTCTTCAGCGTGGATGCGCTCTTCAGCGAGGATGCGCTCTTCAGCGCGGATGCGCTCTTCAGCTCAGATGAGCGGCGGCACAATAGCCCCTCATCTAAACACTCGCCTTTCCAGTTCCAGGTCCCTTCGTCCTTATTTTTCACAGCTCAGTCTTTATTTTCTACGAAGCTTTGTTAAAATAAATCGCTTTTATACGTTACGGTACAAATCAAAGTAAATCTAAATAATAATTTGCCTAACTTGTTGATTGCATAACGCTGGCAGAGCGGTTGCAGCAGTCCGATGCTGACAGCAGCGGTTTTGGGGATTTGGGCCAAAGTGTTGCTATGCTCCAGGTGCTGGTGTTGCATTTCCGTCTGTGTGCAGGGGTAGGTAGCTATGGCTGAGACAGTTAGCGATCGGTCAGTGCTCTTCCATTGTCGCGCTGCTGATAGCAGCGGTTCTGGATATTTGGGCCAACGTGTTGCTAACCTCCAGGTTCTACCTCTGCCTTTTTGGTTACCAGCGGCGATGGGAAGGGGTAGCGGCAGCTAATGCTGAGGCAGCTAGCGGGTGGTCACTGCTCTTCCATTCTTACGCTACTGCCGTTGCAATTCTGCAGGTGCAATTCTGACGTTGACGTTCTGTCGCTCTGACGCCGCTGACGTTTGGTGTCTGCTCTACCGCTGCTGTGTCTCTGCTGGTCGTCGAGTTGGCTGAGTGGGGTGATGTGGGATGTCGCGGTGTCTGGTATCCGCGTCGAGAGGTGGTGAAGGGAAAGGGTAGCTTGGCCGGTGTTAACTCCTCCCCACCACAAGATCTGTGTCCCTCAGATTATTAGGCTTTGGTTGCGGGTTCTAGAGTATCCTGCGCTTCCAGGTTTGCAGGGGGGTCGACGTTATCTTCTTCCAAACGATGAATACCGTTGTCATAATGGAGAGAGCTATGACTATCTCCACTGAGAAGGATATCAAAATCTCATCTGACATGACAGATAACTTCTTCAGGTTTTTCATGCTGAATTCATGGACATATTGTTTTGTTTTGTTTTTACCTGGGTTAGCACGGCGGGCATTGCCATAAGCTGTGTTGATGAGTAGCTGCTGTAGTTCCGGTCACCGATTAAGAATGTTTCGTTGTCAAATTGTGTGACATAAGAGCCCTCTAATTTGTATTTCTTGGCTGGTGTGGATACCGTTCCATTGAAGTTGGTTAAGAAGAGTGTGCCGTCATCGACTAGATCTACCTAGATCATAGACTAGATCTACCAGCAGTGGACACAGCATTATCTTGGAGCCGTGGGTCCTCAGCGGCTCTATGCCATGTTGGCCACCCAGCTTTTCATCCCGGCCGCCTTTTCCAATGTTTACTTTATAGGTGGGCAGGAGATCGGTGACTTTTTGATGCGCGGTGCCTATCTCAGTGGAGTAGGTAACTACATGGCTCCTTGCTTCTGCAGCTACTGTTTCTTCCAATGCTCTGAGTTGCTCCTGACCAAGCAAGTCAGGACACTCGTTCCAAGATCAAAACTTATTGACCTCGCTAAATGTCTGCTTAGGCGGCAAAGTGGCTTTATAATTGTTTAGTGCTATTTACAAAGCAAATATGTACTTAAGTTTCAATTCCATAAATACATTTCATTTATAATATCTCACATGGGTTGTTAGGGATAGGGGTTGGTTGTAGTGGTGGTTTATTTACAAGTGGCACAAGTTGACAGTTGCGTGCGAATAATATTAGCCATCTGTGGGAAATAGTACTTCTCTGGGATCTGAATACTACTAATATCTGAATATACTAATATCCTAAACTAAACGCTGTGTTATGCGGATTTTGAATAATTTAAAATTCTGGAATCAACAGGCTTGAAGGAGTTGTAGGTAATCGTCCGGAATTTTAATCCCATTGATTATCGAAGGATTTAAGTACTTTTTTAGTGAGTCTATGTCTATGTGGGTGTTCACACTAGTAATCGGACAGGCCTGGGTGAAAAATCAGTTGATTTCGGTAGGCGTTGATCGGTGTTTCGACGTGGGGAATTAAATAAGATGCGTCTTGAAAAGCGCTATAAATTGTAGCTATGGAATCTGACTCGGAGGCGGTATCGGTGCCAAAGCCCAGATGATTAACGTAAGTTGTAACCCTTGAAAGGGCATCGGCCACTATATTCGACTTCCTTGGTTTGTATATTAGTTGGAAATTGTATTCTTCAATACGGGACTTCCAACGCTTTATCTTGGCATTAAAATTTCTATTGCCTAGGGCAAATGTTAAAGGCTGATGATCGGTGTAAATCTTAATGGACCCGGCACCATACAAATAAGACCGAAGATTATCTAAGGCCCACACTATAGCAAGCATTTCCCTTTCATTGGTGGCATAGTTTTCTTTCATCTGAGTCAAGGACCTGTAGATATTCGCTATTGGCCGATCTTTTTCTACTTGAGAATGGACTGCCTCGATAGCGTAATTCGACGCGTCTGTGGTTAAGTGAAATGGTTTAGAAAAATTTGGAAATGCCAAAACCTCTGAGGATGAAAGGATAGATTTTAAATCATTGAAGGCTTTCATCGCGTCCTCGTAGGGTTCAATGGGGACTTTTTTCGACTGTGACGACTTAACCCTAGCGAACTCTCCTCGAGTCAAGTTAGTTAGTGGTTTCGCGACCTTTGCATATTCCTTAATAAATTTTCTATAGTAAGATGTCATGCCGAGAAAACTTTTTAATTCCTTTACATTAGTAGGTGGTTTCATTTTTATAGCACCCTGTACCTTTTTCTCGTCTACTTTGATACCATCTGCAGTTACTACATATCCTAAGAATTCAACATGAGTTGATAGGAAATTAGTTTTTTCTAAGTTGACCTGCAGTCTGGCTTTCTCGAGGTTCTTGAAGACAGCGCGAAGGTTTTGCCAGTGGCTATCATAGTCTTCGCTGAAGACTATTATGTCGTCGATGTACACGTAGCACATTTTGCCAATATTTTACCGTAACACATCGTCTATCATTCTTTGAAACACAGCTGGGGCATTTTTCAAACCAAACGGTACTACCCAGACCGGGGAGTTATAGGGACATTTAGATGGTTTGATGATCCCATTCCGCAAGAGTTCTTCTATCTGTCTATCCACTTCCCCTCTCATGTTGGTAGGGTAGGGATAGCTTTCTGTGTATATAGGGTCTGAGGTGCTTGTGCGAATCTAAGCCCTATCGCTCGTGTCTACGGCTTCTCCATGTGAGAGTGGCTCGAGTATTTTGAAATATTCGCTTATAAGAGCGTTTAAAGCTTCCTTTGCAGACTTAGGGTGTTTTTTATGTAACAATAGGTGTACATATAAGTATGAAATGATGTATGATGTTAGTCAGGAAAGGACATATTCGCTTATAAGAGCGTTTAAAGCTTCCTTTGCAGACTTAGGGTGTTTTTTATGTAACAATAGGTGTACATATAAGTATGAAATGATGTATGATGTTAGTCAGGAAAGGACATAAAAGGTGAGAACGGTATCGTTCCCAATCGGCTTAAATAATTGTCCAGTTATACAATGTGTTATTTTTACATTACTCCCAGCGGACTGAACGACGAACGGTGTTGGTAATGCTATAGAGCCGGCGGAGTTCTTGGGGCTTATAAAATTATTGTTAGCGCCGGTGTCTATAAGAAATTGGAGCTTGGCCCCTGTTTTAGTCCCATACTCTATGTATGGTATACTAGAGAGTCGTCGGTCATAAAATTTTGTTCACACTGTATCACTTCCAAGGGAAAACAATGTTTTACTCCTTGCGATGAGTGTTCCAACTCCTCCCCCTCATTACTAGAATGTTGTTGCTTTATTGGGAACGGGGTATGGTAAAGCCTTTGAGCTTTACGGAAGGGATTTAAATTGGAGTTAGCGCTCTGGCTTCGTTTGATGCCACCGGCCTCTACTTGACTCGAGTTAAAATTTGACCTATAACTTTTGCCTTATTGGTTTGACTCGTGCTTGATTGCTGCTCTAGCCCCCTGGAATCTTGGAGGGCTCTATACGCTTCCGCTTGGAAGTGTTGAGCTGATGCGTCTAGGGAAACCTTGGTGCGATAGGTCTATAATTCTGGTGACTTTGGCTAAAGGTCTGTTTAAAGAAAGGCGCCCTTGGCGCAGGGTTCCTTGGTTCTATCTTTTGTAATTCTAGGCAAATAGATTATGCCTCGTGGACGTCCGCAGGCTTACGTATTATCAGTAGCCTAGAAGCGTCGCCGTTTACTCCCCTAATAAAAGCATTAAGAGCTGTGTCCCTTTGACCGGCAAGAAAAGCATCGGTTATCTCCGTAGAATAATTCATGCTCTCAATTTTATTCATTATTAGCGAGACATGATTATTAATCCTAAGGTAGAAGTCGTCTAGTTTTTGGCTTCCCTGGGTCATTTGACCTAGTTCGTACTCTAGTGTACCACCATCTCGTTTATCGGCAAAGTGTAATTCCAATACCCGTTTGACCTTTGTCCAATCGTCATCCCGCACGTTAAAGGCATTGATTGCCATGTCAGCGTTGCCCCTAATTGTCTAATCTGAATAAGGACTGACCTATATAGGGGTTTCTCCCGAACGACCTCGAAATCGTTAACAATGGATTGAGCCCTATTAATCCAAGAGTTGTATTTCTCGGAATCTCCCTCCAAAGTCACAAGCTCCCTTACGCAATCCGGTACGGCCGAAGACTCCTTGAGTTCGTACTCCGTACGCGGACCCATTAACGGTAGCGGTATCTCCGGTACCGGGTTGCGCCGCTCGAAGTCAGTTTCTAAAACGTTCAACCTATTCCCTATTTTCCTAACCTCTTCCTTCATGCCCACCATTTGAGTGGTGAAGGCCGTAATGGTAGCATCAAGGTGGTTGAAAACTTCTTTCATTTCCTCCATTTTTATGGTTAAATTTTTCTCAGGGTTTTCTTTTACTTTATTTAATTCTGGGTCGAAACAGGGAATTTAGCAATTTCTACTTTATTTTATTTCACTATTAAAATTAAGAGACGTGGGTATAAAGAATCGTTTCACTTACCCTCAGTACTTTCCTCCTTTTTCTGTTTTTTGCGTGGGTTCAATGTTTCAGTGTTTCAATGTTTCAATGTTTCAATGTCCTCTGTTTTATCTGTTACAGGATTATTATTCTGAAATTAGATTAGAATTAGTATGTAGTTTACTTTTTGTTAAAAAAAAAATTTGTAATTTTCGTTTGAGCGTTGTGCGATTTTTAATAAAATTCGCGTTTTTGCTTTTTTATTTATGTGTAATTGTGTATATCGGCGCGGTGGTCCGTATCTATCCGTTTTGGCATTGCGCCTACTAAGGTACGGTTGCCATACAATCCACTGGGCAGTTTTTTTTGCATTCCACATCCGTTAGCCTTTCTAGCAGATTGCCACTTACACGACACGTTTTTTATAATTGGAAAGAATTTTTTTATCTTCAAAATAAGTTTATAATTTTTGCCGCTCGCAAATTAATTGCCGCAGCGGTTAGCTGTGTTTATTTAATTAAAATTGCAATTTTTACACTCGCGAATAAGCTACCCAATAATGTGAACTTCTTTTGTTTTATAATACTTAGTGTTTCGTGCCAGCGAATTTGCCGCGTCACAGGGTACGTGGAAAGATTGTCGCGGCAGGTACTAAGTTACTCACAATTTTTTTTGCGCCCGTGAGAAATGCCAGTTCTAAACGGCTGCATTTTCACCGCCGCGGGTAATTGTGATTCACTACCAATTATATTTTTTACACGCACACGCACAATGCTTTGATTTTTTTTTAAATATTTTATTTTTCAATTATTCACGGTATTTTGAGATTTTTTGTTGTTTTTGTATTTCTTTTGGTTCCCACTTTCGAGAAAAAGTGGAATCTGTTCGGGCGCCAGTTATGGCCCGACATGGCCAGGGGGGGGAGTATCCCCCCGAATATGTTAATGTTATCTGCATCCTCGCCTTTCCAGTTCCAGGTCCCTTCGTCCTTCTCTTTCACAGCTCAGTCTTTATTTTCTACGAAGCTACGTAAAAATAAAGCAGTAATCGCTTTTATACATTACAATGGTTTTATTTTTGAAAAAATATAGGTCTGCTGGCTTTGGGGGTACAAATCGAAGTAAATCTAAATCATAATTTGCCTGGCTTGTTGACTGCATAACGCTGGCAGAGCGGTTGCAGCAGTCCGATGCTGACAGCAGCGGTTTTGGGGATTTGGGCCAAAGTGATGCTATGCTCCAGGTGCTGGTGTTGCATTTCCGTCTGTGTGCAGGGGTAGGGGTAGCTATGGCTGAGGCAGCTAGCGATCGGTCAGTGCTCTTCCATTGTCGCGCTCCTGATAGCAGCGGTTCTGGATATTTGGGCTAACGTGTTGCTAACCTCCAGGTTCTAGCTCTGCATTTTCGGTTGGCCGCGGCGATGGGAAGGGGAAGCGGCAGCTATTGCTGAGGCAGCTAGCGGGCGGTCACTGCTCTTCCATTCTCACGCTACTGCCGTTGCAATTCTGCAGGTGCAATTCTGCCGTTGACGGTCTGTCACTGCGCTGTCGCGCTGACGCCGCTGACGTCTGCACTACCGCTGCTGTGTCTCTGCTCGTCGGGTTGGCTGATGAGGGAAGTCGCGGTGTCTGGTATCCGGGTCGAGAGGCGGTGAAGGGAAAGGGTAGCTCGGCTGGTGTTAACTTATATTTATTTATATTATATTGTATAATACATACCTTGAAATGTTTTTAATGAACATGTAATATCCACTTCCTCCATCTTCCAGAATCAGCAAGTTTATATGATATGGTTTCTCAATCTTCGATTAAAAAAATGGTCCGATTATTTGCTTGGTCTCTTCATTATACCCAAAGATGTTTATACTCATGTTATGATTATTCATTAAAAATGTTTTCTCACGTTTTATTTCTATAGGGAAATTTAAATTGGTGAAATTCAATATTAATCCACTATTCAAATATATTCTTTCAGTGGATATATCAATAATATATGAACTACATCTTTGGGGTTTTTTTACATTTATTAAGGCCGATATCAAGGCCCATTTAAAATAGTATGTATCATTTTTATTACATACGTTAATAATAGGTTTCTTTGAAGCTGTGAATTTTGGAAGCGGGATATATGATGAACCTGATAAAGGTGTATATTGATTCACATTCATTTCTAGGCGCATTATTTTAGTTAATGCACACCCGCTATGTTCTTCTTGGAAGTCTTGTGTTTTAGTTAGTATTTCCATAGTATGCTCAAGAAAAATAGATTCCAAATCCGAGTACTGATTCATAATACTCATTTTACTTTGAAAACATTTAATCTCAATTTCTTCCGTTTCATCCTTAAAGAGTATATATTCGGCAAATAACTCGAAATTTACTTTTACGGATATATAACTCTCTGAGAATTTACTGAGATGTGTGAGAATAAACGATCCTGCTTCACTCATAAAGTTTGCAGGTTATTGGGTGTCCGATCCATCGTTTACATACATGTAATGGAGAATCCTTCCCTTAAATCCTTCAGAAATTTTCTTAGTGCGTCCATCGACATTTTGAATTGCATTCTTTTTGTGCATTTCCGTGTGGACATGGTTTGTCCACTTGTTCTTGATAACGAACAATTAACACGAATGACAAAGTTCGAATTGGTTATTCATTTTTAGTCATATTTTATTTAATTTTTATTTTAAAACAAGAGGAAACGCTATAGTCGAGTGCCGCGACTATAAGATACCCGTTACTGTTTTACACAATTTTAAAATATTAATTTTGCTAGTGGAAATTCACAAGGCGCCACCTATTGTCAGAGGAAGTATGTTGAGTATGCTTATAGTGACGTCACTGCCCATGTGGAGCCTTATAACCTTAATTTCTTCATAAATAGCGAAATAATGTTCCGATTTGAAAAATCTTTTGTAACTCGATAGATATTAACAGAAAAAAGTTACACAAGGTCAAACAAAGGCATTCATAATAATATTATAGACTCCACAGTTTTCCGCGGTTTGTGGGCGTTAGAGTGGGCGTGGCCGGATGCAACTTCGTGGCAAGTTGCAGAGTCATCTCCTAAATACGTGTTCCTCAGCAAAATTGTGTAGCTCTTATAGTTTTCGAGATTTTTGTATTTTTGGTTTTTCGGGTTTTGTGGGCGTTAGAGTGGGCGTGGCGTGATTGGAAAAAAACAATTCGCATTGGGAGCATTATAGAAATATACATGCTTGATCCGAACTTTCTATCTCTTATAGTTACCGAGAGATCTTTCTGAAAATCCGAAAAGTCTTTTGAGCCTTGTGGGCGTATGGGTGGGTGTGGCCGGATAGTAGTACCACTATAAGATGCGCTGTCATCTAAAGATTATACTTTCTGAATTTCAACTTTCCATCTAAAAAAGTTCCTGAGATTTCAGTAATTTTTGTTTTTTGCGATTTGTGGGCGTTAGAGTGGGCGTGGCAGGATGCTGTAATAAACTTGCGCTGTCCCGGGACCTCATGAATCTTCATCCTTACTCTCAGATTTGTATCTGCTATAGTTCCTCAGATCTCAGCGTTCATACGGACGGACGGACGGACGGACGGACGGACGGACGGACGGACAGACGGACATGGCTCAATCGACTTCGCTATTGATCCTGATCAAGAATATATATACTTTATAGGGTCGCAAAAGCTTCCTTCTATCTGTTACATACTTTTCAACGAATCTAGTATACCCTTTTACTCTACGAGTAACGGGTATAAATATTTACTTGAGTTTATATATTTAATGCACCTTCGGTACACTTTTACTTTTTTGTTCAAAAAGTTGTGAACGATGTTGCACGATAGAACAATTTGGAAGAACTAACTGAATTCTCCGATTTGTATACCTGTTAATCGTTTATACCATCCCTTTATCTTGAATAAATCTTTAAAACTTTGAAATTTTCATAAACCATGGGTTCATGATTTCTGTGCCAAAACAAAGCTCTGCCACATTCGGCGCGTGTGCGACGGATGCCGTAACATGCGCCTAAAATATGTATACAAATCAGATGCATGAGTGTGAAGAGACAGTTTATTAGGATAAACAGTTGGCTGCCCTTGGCGGCATTTCCATGGCTGTCCTCAGCGAAAGATTCTCGCTACGATTGCCTTATCAGTGCATGCTCTGCCTTAGCACACACCATTGACGTCAGTCAGTGGTCCTCTCGATCGAATAAATCTAAGCACCCATGCGGTGCTCCTTATCAACCGGTTGTAGCTCGAAAATCTCTGTAATGATATGAAGCTCGCCGTGACTAGGCCAAACTCACATTTCATCTCCTCTTCATCTGGCGACGGGGGACTCCAATCCTCTCTCGATCTCGGCCATATCTCTTCTGGTCCTCGTAGAAATGGTGGATCGCTTAGCGACCGGAAACCAATGCTCAGGTACACGGCCTTGCGCGTCCTCGTTGCATCATCGTCCACGTTTTCGGTAGACGGAATCCATCTCCATTGTGACGCCTTCGGGAATTCTAAGATCTCTGCCACCCGGTTCCCGACGAACTACTTGTATCTCCGGTGGGAACTGCTTATCCTGTGTGCATAATTCGCAACTGCCGATCGCCACACCGTGCTCCTGCTTGACGTGTCCATCAGTCTCGTGCCCAACACTGCGCAATCGGAGCGCACTTCGTTTTAGAGCATACGAAATGCGCCTGCACGTCTCGGATTTCGTATGTGGCTCGCCAATAGGCCGCTGCTGCGAACGCCGACTGGCTGGAATCCGCGAAGATGAGGAGCTGTAGTGTCCGCACTCTTCCATCGCTGAAGTAGTAGCGTGGACATCGGAATTCTTCAATTTTACTCATTCCTTGCCGCCAATTCTCAAAGGTAGTGGCTCGACTCAACTGACTCCACTCCGCTAAATCTCTCTCATCAGAAATTTGGCGGTCACCATATAGCAGCTCAAGAATCCAAACGGGTCGAACGTGGACATGACCAGGCTTAGGAACTCCCTCTTCGCAGGGACTTGTTCCCCTTTCATCACGCTCCTTTTGACTCGATGATATTTGACGCCGAACTTGAAGTCATCTGTAGCCGGCTGCCAGAACATTCCTAGTACCTTCTTCTCAGCTTCGGGCGATCTAACGCTAACGATGGATTCAAGTGGGTTCAACGCTCTGACCACACTTGCCGAACTGGAAGTAAATAGACACAAATCAAACCCAGCATCTGCATGTATTTCTCTCACCCGTGTCGAAACGGCGATAGCTTCTTCTTCACTGGTGAAACTGTCGACGTAGTCGTCTATGTAGTGGTATTCGTTAATCGCCAGGATTGCTCGCGGATCCGTGCTGCTGTACTGCGATGCTTTCAAGGTTTTCACACAATCCGCCGAACATGGTGAGCAGGCCGCTCCGAACGTCACCACCTGCATCTTGTATATGTCGGGCTCCCGACGATCGTCTTCGTTTGTCCACAGGAACCTCTGGGCGCATCTGTCATGTGGCTGCATTAATATCTGATGAAACATCTCCTTGATGTCTGCATACACCCCAACTGCTTCTTCCCGAAAATTGAAAAGCACTGCTGGGAGGGGTCCGTGGCGTCGTGGGCCTTTCATTAGCGCCGAATTCAGTGACACGCCGTTCACCTTGGCAGCCGCATCGAAGACCAGCCGAATTTCACCATGCCTTGCCTTCCTGGGACCTCTGGGCTTCCTGGGACCTCTTGGCTTCCTGGGGCTCCAGTCGTCGCGCGTAACCGTTCTTGACGTAATCATCCATTATTCCCTTGTACGCCCGCGCAAAGTCCACATCACGCCTAATTTTCCATTCGATATTGACGAGTCTCTTGAGTGCCATATTGTAGCTCTCTGGCAGTCTCACCTCGTCGTCTCTGCGTAGCAGTCCAGTCGCTTTGTTGCCTACTCCAGGATACTCAGGGCCCGTGCGTCGCCGTCATCTGCAACTGACGGCATCAGCTTCACTCCACTAGCTGCGACTGACTGTGCCGGCTTCACTCCAAAATTCTCGATCTCTAAGTAATTACTGACAATCTTCTCTAGAAGATTATCCTGAGATGGTCTTTCCACTCACCGGTCTATACACCACCCATCCAAGTGCTGTGGCTGCTGCATATGGCCCTTCAGATCCATAGCTTCTGGTTCTGAGGGCTATTCCTAAATGTGCATGATCCAGTCCAATTACGATCCTTGGCGTCGCGTTTTTATACTGCTTTACAGGCAGGCGCGCATTCGCCTTCCCTGCCTTCACATCTTCTCGACGCAAGCTCTGCATCAGAAGGTTCAAATTGGTCACTCCGTACACATTCTTCAGCTTGGCTTGCCCGCTGCACAGATCTGTAGGCTAACCAATTTCGTACGCTCCTTTGCAGATTTTCCGCCAAGCCACTGCTGCCGACTCTCACCTTTCAGGTTCAGACTGCAAATGAGTTCGTCGTCGATGAGCGTGACAGACGATCCCTCGTCCAGCAGTGCGTACGAATCGACCTCCGAATTTTCACAGTACAGCATCACGGGAATAATCAGGAATAGCAGGTGACCTCCAGTCGAATTAACATAACTTAAGTTTCGGTGCTATAAGTCCTGGCGGTCGAATGTCGTTCGCCTCTCGTCCTCCCGCGTCTATAACTGCGGCTGACGTAGGCAGGCTCTTCTTGCTGGAATCCACTGACTGTGGCATTCGTAGCCGTCGGCTGCTGTCACTGTACAACCGCCGGTTTTGACTGCTCCTCTGATCCCTCCTGGGGCCTCCATCTCCGACTGGCGGCCGTCCGGGATATGCAACTGGTTCATGGAGTAGGTAGTGATGCCTAACTCGGCATCCGTAGATGTTGCATCGGCGGCCCTTCTTGCAGAGCCGGTCCGTATGTCCATACTCCAAACATGAAAAACATAACCTCAACTTCCTGGCGAACTCGATCTGTGTCGTAGAAGCGTAGTTGAATTCCTTGCAGTTCTTAATTTCATACTGTCCCTCATATATAGGGCAACATCTGGAGCGGTCTGCATACCGTACTTCCTCGCGAGCAGTATTCGCGTGCAGAACCCTTCGCTTCGGATGCTCTTTGATTCCGTCCGTGACAGAGCACACCAATTTGGCGAATTCATTAAGCCAATCGCTCAGGTTTTCCACTGTCGGATACGGCTGTGTCGTAGCAAGCGCTTCGCTCAGTCCAACTTCTTGCTCACCGGCAGTTTGGGAATCAGCTCCTTCTTTAGGTTTGAGGTTCCCTAGGTGCTGGTTGCCGGTTGTGGTTGGCTGCAGGAACGCTGCCAGTTTGCTCACTTTAGTGGCGAACTGTACGATTATTGTGATGCTGGCCTCTAGAATTGGCTGTACATCGCCCACGCTCTCCAGATGGCTACAGATCAATAGATCCGGACCTCCATAACGGAATCGTAGCTGCTCCATAACAGCTTGCACATTGCCAAGGTGGGTAAGCAGCGGCTTCACTGCTGCTCGGGCTTCGCCCTTCAGGGCTTTCACTTGCCTCTGGTTATCCTCCATATCTGTACACTGGTAAGCTGCCGTTGCCGCCGTGAACGCGCACAGGAATATTGACCATTCCTCTAGCTGACCCTCGAACTCGGCAAAATCCGGCAATCTACGTGGCGTCCATCCACGTATACCCATCGTCGACATTCGAAATAATAGGAGCAATGGTGCAGCTGCCTCCAAATTATGTGTCGGCCCACAACCTAGTTCAGGCTGCGCCGTGGCGGTAACACAAAATGGCAGAGAATAGCTCACTGTTGTTGTTGTATAAGTCCGTGTGACAGGTTGCCCGTTTGCCCAATGGCCGCCAAGCGGTGTATTCGCCGCACCGCTCACTCCATCGCCGCGTGTCCTGATTTCAACGGGATCCCTGGTAGCCTCTGCTTGTCCTTCATTTGCTCCGCCTTCACCATCTCCGATTCTAAATGTGCGATCCTTTACATTAGGGCCGCCACAACTACAGTCGTGGAGTCCGTAATCTGCACCGTTGCATCGGGCTTCAGATAACTTGCCGCTTTCCTGGCGGCTGTTCCACTTTCCTTCGGAATCTGTTGCCGTTGCCGATCACCAGCCACCCTCGCAGAGCTGGTCTGGTTGGCAGTTGCTGTGGCTGTGGTGGTCGCAGTGGCGGGAACACCCGAGACATCCAGTCTGGGGCTCCGTCGGGGCGAGTGCTTTTGTGGGCATCATCTCGCAGAGTTCGAATAAAAGATATTATCGCCGCTCGGCCGATCACGAGGAAATGTCTTCGGAACACTAGTCGATATCGCAGTTTGGTTAGCGATATCAAAGACAACAAGAGTGTGTGTTGGAGATAGTGCCTAATCTGAAATACAATTGCTTAGCCGACATACCGCAGTTTCTCTTCCCTCCCTCTGTGATGGCGCAAATCGGTATAGACCGGGCCGCCAATTTTATGCTCGTAAGGCCGATTTAGTGTGACCGAATAATATGACCCTAGAAATCCTCACACAAATAATACTGAATACTAAATTCAACCTTAACTATCGATAGCCCTAATCCGTTACGCGACCCTAGTCTTAGTATTTGAAAGACTGCACTTAGGTCAGCGATAAGTTCTTGCAGAGAGGCCAAAAAGATGATAATGTCGTCTAGGTAAACCAAACAGCACTCAGCGTTAGTGAAATTAATAGCAATATTAATATTCCATTTCTAAAAATTATTATTGTCTCCCTTCATTTATATATAGCCATTCTATAAAACGCGCCATGGGATAAATAAAGCGGCTATAAAGGCGGATGTTGTCAAATCGCTGACCAGTTCAATGTGTATCGCTTTTGTGGAGAGGCAACCAAAGGTGGCAAACGAAGATTTTCATGACGAAAAACCGCGGCTATTTGGTCTTTTATTATTTACAAAAAAACTCAAATTCAAACGCAGTAATCTGGCTCGAAGGACAAATTTATTTTATGTTTATAAATTAAGTGAACTGTATTAATGTTTTATAGGGATTTGACGTTATTTATTGATAAGCGGTTTTAAGCAACTAAGAGTTTTTAATTACTTTAGAATAAATAAATCGAGACAGTTCAATTTCCAAATTTTTATTACAAGTTCAAATCAAAACCAAATTAACTCCGCAACAAAACCACAACGAATGCAAGAAGTACAGCTTTGCTACCAAAATCTTCACGCTGCAGAAGTTCTACAAAAGCTCCCAAAAGAGTATGCGCTGCAAAGTAAGAGTAAAGCGCATGCGAAACTGAGTTAATCAAAACAACCTGGAAACTGCTGATAAGCCCGCTGCTGCTCATCCGTCTTTGTTTTGGCCTTCGGTTTTACAAAATGCGCGTTGCGATAACCGAGCGGTTGCGGGTGTCAAAAAAACGTGCAGAAAAGATAAGGCAGAAAAACGTGATACTTGAATACAAATCTATTGCAATTTCGGCTATGTGTTTGAGCTCACTGCTTTTATGTAGAATGCAATTAGAAAACGATAATAAATGCCCAATCTCTTCCTCAACACTGTTTTTTTTGTTTTTGTTTTGCTTTCCTGAATTTAGTTACACTCTTTTTATTCTCTTTCCTTTGGATGAACTATAAAAAATTCACTTTCGATTTATTTTACAAGAAAATATATATTACAATTTAGCCACCCGTGTAAAAGTGTGTTCTTTTTGTCGATGTCGAGAATGTGTACTGAGCTTAACATTTGTATTCTTTGAATTTGATTCACCAAAAAAATTATTCTTTCCATCACGGTCCGGAGTCACCAGTTATGATAAGTATCCACTGGATGTTCTGTTCGTCTGCCGTTGAAATCTAATCTAATAACTCTTGGTTCGTCATATGACGTTGCGAAACGTAGAATTTTGTCGCTTGAAAGGAGATTGTCAAAAGATCCTTCTTGAAAGTCTCTGAAGATCTTTAAGTTGAATACTGTCACATATGGAACTTCGCCAGCTCCGTTTATGGCGATTCGGTGCTTAATGCAGCTTGGAGAAATGACGCAAGCGATGTATCCAAATGCTGCGAAGATCTTTCAGAAAGATTTCTATGTTGACGATATGTTGAAAGGCGCCGGAAGCGTTGAGAACCTGCCAAGCTTCGAGATGAAGAGTCTCTGGTTTTGCAAAAGGCAGGTTTTGAATTGGCAAAGGGGTTTTCAAACTGGCCAGAGATCTCCGCGTCTGATAGCGCTGTAATGCCATTATTGGCTGACTCAGACGTAACTAAAACTCTTGGATTGGTTACATGGCAAAGATTACTTTCAATTTCGATTGGATGACTCTTTCCTGGATCTTCGTGCGTCAAAACGAAACATACTCTCGGTGACTGCGCGGCTTTTCGATCCATTGGGCCTATTGTGTCCTTTAGTCGCAAAGGCAAAAATGGTTTTACAGGAGCTGTGGGTTTGAAAATTAGATTCGGACGAGTCGCTACCAATGCAGTTACTCTCGTCGTGGGAAGCCTTCAAACGCAACTTTGCTTTAGCTGCCCAAAGCTATGGTACCGCGATTTGTTCACAGCAGGTCCCGATTGAGATATACGGCTTCGCTGACGCTTCCATGCGAGCATATGGAGCGTGCATCTACGCTCGCACTCAAACTGCTGAAGGTTTAAAAGTGTCATTGCTGGCAGCCAAATCAGAAGTCGCTCCCCTTAGCTGTGTGCAGCTCACCTTTCAGCAGATCTCGAACCCAGTAGCGGAAATCCAAGAGTGGTCGGAGAAAGCAATTTGGCGACACGTCCCTACCAGAGAACGGCTAGGGTACACCCAGAGAATGAGTGCACTCGAATCATTTGTGCCTTTTCGGCACTAAGAGTGTGATCGGCACCCTAAAATAAAGGTATGTGTCTTGCACAAGCTCATTTCGAATGTGCACTTGCGCACCCAGTATCCTTTGCACCAAAAATCGGACACACTCATAGCGAATGAAGGAAGTATCTGAGATACCCATATTTTTGGGAAAAGTGAGTCGGGTGTCTTGAAATGATTCGAGTGTCTTCAAATGATTCGAGTGTTTCGGGTGTCTTCAACTGATCTGAGTGTTTTAGGTGTCTTCAGCTGTATTGCATGAGCAGGTCATTGAGGGTAGACCGAATAATTTTACATGAAAGGAAGGATGGAAATCCCAATAATGGTCCCTTAAAACAGGCCAAATATTTTAGGATTTCCGTGTCAGGTCATCTACCTGCTATTCGCAGTGCAATTGACGTATGATCTGTATTCTTATACGCATCTGCAAAAAACGGAAATAAGTTTATAGGTAGATGTCTTGATGAAGACACGGAAAATCTTAAAATAATGGTGTTTTTTTGTTTTTTTAGTCTGTGATTGAAGACTAATCACTTGTAATGATTATAAACTCGTATTTTTTAATATTAGTTACTGAAGATGGCAATAATTTTTATTATTACAAATATACTTTTTTTTAAGATTAAAATTAATCCAAACGGAAAACAAATTATTTTGACTTTTTTAAGGGGCTATATATATGTTAAATTATTGGGATATCCTTCCTTCCTTTCATGTAAAATTATTCGGTCAACCCTCAATGACCTTCTCATGCAATACAGCTGAAGACACCCGAAACACTCAGATCAGTTGAAGACACCCGAAACAATCGAATCATTTGAAGACACGGAAAATCCTAAAATATTGATGCAATGTAAGATTTTTTTTTTGGTTTTTTAAAACTTTGTCATTGAAGACTAATCACTTGTAATGATTATAAACTCTTATTTTTTAATATTAGTTACTGAAGATGGCAATAATTTTTATTATTACAAATATACTGTTTTTTTCTAAGATTAAAATTAATCCAAACGGAAAAGAAATTATTTTGACTTTTTTAAGGGGCTATATTTATGTTAAATTATTGGGATTTCCTTCCTTGCTTTCATGTAAAATTATTCGGTCAACCCTCAATGACCTGCTCATGCAATACAGCTGAAGACACCCGAAGCACTCAGATCAGTTGAAGACACCCGAAACACTCGAATCATTTCAAGACACCCGAATTGTTTCCCAAAAACATGGGTGTCTCAGACACTCCCTTCATTTGCTATGAGTGTGTCGGGTATCTGTGCATTAGAATCATGGGCATAGAATTGAGTGGGTGACAAAAACGCAAACACTCAAAACACACAAAGCGATCTGTGCACTCCGGGTGTGTGCCCCTTTCTTGCTGTTCATGAGTGCGACAAACACTCGAAATGTATGAGTGTGATTCGGGTGCCGAAAAAAGACAACCTTGACGTTCTCTGGTCCCTACGAAAGTAAGCCCAGCGGATATAGTGTCTCGATGATGTGACGTTGAAGAGCTCGTCACGTCTATCTGGTTCGCTTGACCATCGTTTTTACTCGACTCAGAAAGCAATTGGCCTGTAAACTCACATTTCGAACCAGCTTCAGAAGTTGTGTCTATGGAGTTACGCAAGTCGGAGTTAACTCTGATCGCTACAACAGAGCCTTATGTGTTGTTTCAGCAAATAGAGTCCTTTTCGACGCACCTGAAGCTTCTGAGAGTTCTCGTGTGGGTTCCGATTCATTCGAAAGTGTAAGAAAAGTTCATCGAAATCGAAAAGATTGTTGACGACATAGGCTAAATTCGGAAACAGAGACCGATATCGCCGAATATTCAGAAGTTGAATTGAAATGTATAAGTTAACTAAGTTAACCAGACAACGGCAATGACCGATCGTCCGAAAGTTTGCTCCGGCCAAATTGCTGACACAGCGTCTGGCCGGAAGCACGTGCATAGCCGGCAAGCACTACCCATTGGAGTGGCCGCTATGAGTCTCTTTTTATGTTAGCTTTAAGTTCAGTTCAATTTTGATATTCACCGAATAAAGAGCACAAGCTCATTCAATATAACTCCGGCAACCGCCGTTAACATTTTATAATTTACAAACTGACCGAGTCTCTAGGCCAGCAGGTTAAGAATGGCAGTCACCCTTCCATCCTAAACTTCGTAATTCACCACTAGAGGGAAATTACTAACCGGACTTCTGTATCGAGACAGCGGCGAGGGAACCTCCACTGTGAACTTAAATACTTAGAGGGAAATAACTAACCAGACTTCTGCACGGAGACAGCAGCGAGGGAACCTCTACAATAAAAATAACTAATTGGCGCCCACGTTAAATTACCCACTTACGTCGGGGAAATCATGTAAGTGAGCATTTCTGTTCCAAAAAATTTTCCGGAAACTGCATTAGTAAAATATTTAAATACGCTATATTTTCTGCAGCTCAGTATTAGAGTTTCGTGTTAACATTTTTATAAATAAACGTACTCACTAATTGTTTGACAATTTTTATTGGTGTAATCACAAGTGATATTATTTACGTTTTTCATTGTTTGCATTTTTTAAATTTTTTCAATAAATATCTTGGTGCCGAATATTATCGCCAATATAACTACCAGACTACATATTTAATACCCACCCTAGACGCAAAGGAGCCGCCGGGAAATAAATTTATTAATTGTACATTTAATTTACCCCTTATATGTAGCCGTCTTTTTGCTTACACCTAAATTCTTTGTGTTAGCTTCGAAACAATCTTGGGTTTGATTTTGTTTCCATCGCTTACCCACTCCACTACGACACTCGAACTCGACACCACGACGTTTGTATTCCGATTTTATTTAGCTTCGCTTCTTTGTCTTTCAGAACGGCAGCTTAGCCACCACGGGTCTTTATTGTGTCAATTTTTGTTGTTTATATTTTGGTTTGCCATAGAGGAGACCCGGTCCCCGTGATCCCCTTCCCCTTGTCATTACTTGGCAAGGCAACAGCTCAGTTTTTCAACGAGCTCTCGTCCATCGTTACCAAGCGGCATCTCAGCCCCCGCGGCCGCCTCGCCATATCCATGGGCAAGACCGCTTGAGCATGCATTAAATCGCTGGGCCGATTTAGCTTGCACAGCTCCATATGAGCAACCCATTCCAGCAATATAGGAACAACAGGCAGGTCTCCAGCGACTCTGAATCCGAGACCGAAGGGCCGGTAAGAACTTCTACACCGAAGAGTGTAAACGTCGGCACTCCCTCAACCAGAAACATGGCATTTAACCCATAACAAATAAAGGCGGTAGTAGAGGCTGCCGTCAACCATGCCCTACAGGAAGCGGCCATTGACAGCCAGCGCAGGGAGAATGAGTTGCGCCAGACTATTCAACAACTGGCCAACCAAGTGGTGGCGATACAGGTCGCACCCGCCCCAATAGTAGCTCCTCAGATTAAAGTTTATACACATTTCGTAGGAAGTTCACGCCATTATCAGGCGGTCATTATCATTAGATGCAAAGCACAGTGCTTAATTTCGACGCGATTATAAATCGACTCGACTTTACTTATAGTGGCAAGCCTCCTCCAAAGTTATTTGGTTTTGGAATCAGTTTAAAAGCTCATCCGTTGTTTCTATTGCATGGGTCAGGAGAGTTCACTGTGTATAGTGGCTGCGCACGATTCGGCCTCCCGTTCCCCTATGACATTTACTTGATGCCGAGAAAGTGCATCGGCAACGGGATTCTCCTTTCCAGGTTTGTAGTAAATACGTGCGCCAGACTCGTCAATGCCAGCTTTCCACCTTTTGATTTTTGCATTCGGATTGGATTCCGATACTGCGAAAGTTAGTGGCTGATGGTCGGTAAAGATACTAATATCTTTTACCGCGTATAAGTTAACTAAGTTAACCGGGCGACGGCAATGACCGATCGTCCGAAAGCTCGCTCCGGCCAAATTGCTGACACACCGAAGCCGGAAGCTCGTGCATAGCCAGCAAGCACTACCCATTGGAGTGGCCGCTATGAGTCCCTTTTTATGTTAGCTTTAAGTTCAGTTCATTTTGATATCTCAATAAAGACAGAGCCATCGCTCTTGGATTTGAATTCCGGCTCAGCCGCTACACATTTTTTATTATTGGTTGTTGTGCCTTAAGGGCCAACGATAACGGAGGTAGTTCCTCCCTACATAATTCCTAACCAAGAAGGAAGACCGCTAGGCTGACCTGCCCGGCACACCCCTCCCGCTGCCGACACATCGATTGCTGCCGTTAAAATTCCCATCTAAGTCGGGGAAATCATGTAAGTGGGCACTTCTGTTTCAAAAATTTTCCGGCATCTGCATTGGTAAAATATTTAAATACGATATATTTTCTGCAGCACTGTATTAGAGTTTCGTGTTAACATTTTTATAAATAAACGTACTCACTAATTGTTTGACAATTTTTATTGGTGTAATCACAAGTGATATTATTTACGTTTTTCATTGTTTGCATTTTTTAAATTTTTTCAATAAATATCTTGGTGCCGAATATTATCGCCAATATAACTACCAGACTACATATTTAATACCCAGCCTAGACGCAAAGGCGTCGCCGGGAAATAAATTTATTAATTGTACATTTACCCCTTATATGTAGTCGTCTTTTTGCTTACACCTAAATTCTTTGTGTTAGCTTCGAAACAATCTTGGGTTTGATTTTGTTTCCATCGCTTACCCACTCCACTACGACACTCGAACTCGACACCGCGACGTTTGTATTCCGATTTTATTTAGCTTCGCTTCTTTGTCTTTCAGAACGGCAGCTTAGCCACCACGGATCTTTATTGTGTCAATTTTTGTTGTTTATATTTTGGTTTGCCATAGCGGAGACCCGGTCCCCGCGACCCCCTTCCCCTTGTCATTACTTGGCAAGGCAACAGCTCAATTTTTCAACGAGCTCTCGTCCATCGTTACCAAGCGGCATCTCAGCCCCCGCGGCCCCCTCGCCATACCCATGGGCAAGACCGCTTGAGCAGGCATTAAATCGCTGGGCCGATTTAGCTTGCACAGCTCCATATGAGCAAATCATTCCAGCAATATAGGAACAACAGGCAGGTCTCCAGCGACTCTGAATCCGAGACCGAAGGGCCGGCAAGAACTTCTACACCGAAAAATGTAAGCGTCGGCACTCCCTCAGCCAGAAACATGTCATTTAACCTAGATCAAATAAAGGCGGAGGGAAAATGAGTTGCGCCAGACTATTCAACAGCTGGCCAACCAAGTGGCGGCGATACAGGTCGCACCCGCCCCAACAGTAGCTCCTCAAATTAAAGTTTATACACATTTCGTAGGAAGTTCACGCCATTATCAGGCGGTCATTATCATTAGATGCAAAATAAGGGGCTCGGCCGATTCAGTGCTATCCTCATTTGGCACAGTGCTTAATTTCGACGCGATTATACCATGATAGGTATACCTTTGCATCATCATTTGCAAGAAGCCAGAAGAATAGGGAGAAAAAACAATTTCCTAAGGCGCAAGAGCGTCAGCAGGCCGCCCCTCAGGCAAATTCCCAATATAGTGGCTGTAAAAATCCCCATTTTACTAAGCAACACAAGGCACAAGTGCACCCTGCTCCACGCAGCGATAGGCACCGGGGACACGCTCCAGAACCCATGGAAGTGGATCCATCATTGTCTAAGATGATTAACCATCACAAGCCCCGGCATACCAGAATAGGAGGCCGGCGACGTCCGATAGAGCCAACCTACAAAAAAGGCAAAGGGTAAACCACATTGCCCAGAGCGCTGACAAAACTGGTGATACGTACACCACAGCGGCCTCTAGCGCGGCACAAGAAATCGATGACGACGGTATCAACGAGAACGACTCGGATGCCATAAATTTTTTAGGGGAAGATCCCTGCTACCCGTCATCAGACGAAGAGTAGCGGGGATTGACATGAGATTTCTAGTTGATACGGGCGCGGCCAAAAATTTCATCCGACCAAAAAAAAAACCTTCGCAGACCCCAATGAGGCCTTGTCCTACAATACGTCGGTGGTTGCCACCATCAGAACCATTGATAAGACGCCCATTTATGCCAAACTTTACCCATATCCAATGGGGGCAGCTGATTTTGTAAATGGCGAAATCCAAGATCTGCTTAAAAATGGCATCATCCAAAAGTTGAAATCTTCCTACAATAACCCAATATGGGTTGTAGACAAAAAGGGCACCGACGAAACTGGCAGGCGGAAAATGCGTTTGGTATTGGATTTTCGCTAACTAAACGAGAAAACCATACCCGATCGATACCCCATGCCGAACATCTCGATGATATTAGGAAACTTAGGCAAGGCCAAGTATTTCACAACCCTGGACTTGAAGTCTGGTTATCATCAGATTACGCTGGCAGAATGCGACCGTGAAAAGACTTCCTTTTTCGTTAACGGAGGAAAGTACGAGTTTCGCAGAATGCCATTTGGATTAAAAAATGCAGCCAGCATTTTCCAAAGAACAAATTTTGCTATGTCTATGTTGATGATGTTATCGTCTTTTCAGAGGACGAAAACTCCCACATCCGGCACGTGGATTGGGTTCTCAAGAGCCTACACGATGCAAATATGAGGGTATCAACAGAAAAGTCACGATTTTTCAAGAAAAGCGTTAGCTTTTTAGGGTTCATAGTCACCAATAACGGGGCTACCACAGAGCCAGAAAAAATAAAAGCCATTCAGGAATTCCCAGAGCCTAAGAACATATTCGAGGTCAGATCATTCCTTGGCTTGGCCAGCTATTATAGATGCTTCATAAAAGATTTTGCAATCATAGCTCTGCCCATCACTGATCTTTTGAAAGGGGAACTTGGAAGTGTCAGTAGACACAGATCCAGGAACATCCAGGTGCAGTTCAACGAGCCCCAACGGCTGGCTTTCCTAAAACTGCGTAACATTCCGAGGATGTCATCCTCAGATACCCCAGATACTACCAGAAGGCATTTGATCTAACGACAGATGCCTCAGCGTACGGCATTGGCGCAGTCCTATCCCAAGAAGGGAGACCCATAACAATGATCTCTAGGACCTTAAAGGACAGGGAAGTTAACTACGCTACCAATGAAAGGGAGCTATTAGCTATAGTTTGGGCACTGGTCAAATTACGCCACTATTTGTATGCAGTCAAAGATATAAATAACTTTACTGACCACCAACCGTTGACCTTCGCAGTGTCGGAATCCAATCCGAATGCGAAAATCAAGAGATGGAAAGCCCGCATCGACGAGTCCGGCTCTAAAATGTTTTACAAGCCCGGCAAAGATAACCTTGTGGCGGATGCCCTCTCAAGACAGCAACTTAACGTTGTGAAAGAGGAAGAAGCTTTTTCTAGCGCAGCCACAATTCACAGTGAGCTGTCGCTAACCTATACCATTGAAACCACGGACAAGCCTTTGAATTGCTTCCAGAACCAGATAACTCTGGAGGAGGTACGCTTTCCGTTAAAGCGCAGCTTCGTCCTCTTTGGAAACAAGAGGCGGCATGTGATTATCTTTTCCTGCTAAGAGTCATTACTTGATGAACTCGCAGATATAATCGTTCCTAAAGGCGTAAACGCCATTCATTGTGACTTGCACACGCTGGCAATGATAAAGGACGAATTGGTTCGGCAGTTTCCAGCCACCAAATTTTGGCATTGCAAAAACCGTGTAACGGATATTTTTGCAGTTCCTGAGAGACTGGAAATCCTCACCGTCGAGCACAACAGGGCCCACAGATCGGCCCAGGAAAATGTTAAGCAGATACTCTTCGAGTACTACTTTCCAAAGATGGCCAAGCGAGCCACCGAGATTGTAGCTAACTGCAAAACATGTGCGAAAGCCAAGTACGATAGGCACCCAAAAAAGCATGAGCTAGGCGAGACTCCGATCCCCTCTCATGTGGGAGAACTGCTACATATCGACATCTTTTCCACAGACAAGAAATACTTCCTCACTTGCATAGACAAGTTTTCGAAGTTTGCAGTTGTGCAACATGTCCACTCTAGGACAATCGAGGATCTTAAACCGGCCATACTCCAAATCATGAACTTTTTCCCTAGGGCTAGAGTTGTCTATTGCGATAATGAACCTTCGTTAAATTCACTATCTCAGCCATGCATGAAAACCAATTTGGCGTTAGCATTGCAAATGCCTCACCACTTCATAGCGTCTCAAACGGGCACGTAGAGCGCCTTCACAGCACCCTCTTGGAGCTTTCTCGTTGCCTGAAAATCGACAAGGGGATAACCGATACTGTGGAAATTATTTTATTGGCAACCGCCAAATATAATAAATCCATTTACTCTGTCGTTGACAAACGGCCGGTCGACATCGTGCAAAAGCACCCAGACGACCCACAGACGGACGTCCAGAATAAGATCGTTAAGGCACAAAATACGCTCAGGGCCAGGGAAAATGCCTCCCGACAATGCAGAACATTCGAAGTCGGCGAGAAAGTTTTGGTTTAGTCAAACCGAAGGCTTGGCAATAAACTCACACCACTGTGTGAGGAAAAAGCTGTTGAAGCGGATCTGGGGACCACGGTCCTCATTAAGGGGAGGGTGGTCCACAAGGACAACATTAAATAATAATTCATTTTTTCTAATGTTTACACCTAGCCACTTGGCGTAAGTTTTCTTTTCCACATTTTTTCACCCCTAGCCACTTGGCATAAGTTTTTTTCCATATTTTTTCACCCCTAGCCACTTGGCATAAGTTTTTTTTCCATATTTTCTCACCCCTGTCCACATGGTATAAATTTTTGTTATAATTGTGTTTTCTTCTTTATGCTTTGGTGGAGGGCTACAATATTTTAAACAAACACTACAATACATCCAATATTACATGTTCGCATTCGTATCCCTGTTAGTCCTGCTTACCGTAACATCGGGGCACGTTCGTGACACACTCGGCGAATCTCTCAGAATATAGGCGCGTGGTGGAAGAAACGGATGGCATGACCAGCATGTTTCCCCAGTCACACATGCAGAAACTTTTGAGTGTCGATGTCGCTCATCTGCGTGACCTGCTCGACTCGTTGAGCATCCACCACAGAGTAGCTATGAGTTTGGATTTCCTAGGAGCTGTGTTAAAGGTAGTGGCAGGAACGCCAGATGCAGAGGATTTCGAAAAAATTAAACTTAATGAATTTCAATTAAAAAATGCAAACAATAGGCAAATAAATATCAATAGTAAAGTACAAAACCAAATTAATAGTATTACTACCACCGTCAACCAACTTCTGAGGTCAGCCAAAGGAACCCAAGTTGATACGGGGCATTTTTATGAGATGTTATTATCCCGAAATAGAATGATTAGTATGGAGCCGCAAAACTTATTACTAGCGATAGCTCTAGCTAAGGCCAACATTGTGAGCCCTACTATACTAGATCATGCAGACCTAGAAGATATATGGATAGAAGAGCCCACAGATACACCCATAAAAGACTTATTGTCCGTTGCTTCCGTTAAAGTATAACAGTACGCTAACCTTTTGTATTTTGTCATTAAATTTCCAATAATCAAATCGTCATGTATTAAAATCACTGTTTTTCCCGTGACCCATCATGACACGATGCTCAGGCTGTAGGACAAAATAATAGCTGATTGCAATGGAGCAATTCACACGGTCAACAAATGCTCCACAACACCTGGAGCCACATTTTGCCAGCTGGCGTTAAGAAGGTCGTGCGCACAAGAGCTCCACGCTGGAGGCATAGCGCACTGTGACATCCAGCACAGCGATCTACACCCAGTTACTCACGTAGATGAAGGCATCATAATTGTAAACGATTGTCCGGCACGTGTGAGTGTGGATAATGGCACTTACATCCACGTACGAGGCACGCATCTCATTACCTTTACTGAGAGTGCCATGGTTAATGAAACCCGATATGTCAACAATGACAGGGCCCAGAAAAGGGTACCAGGAGTAGCCAGCTCGCCCTCCCTGAACATTACTATGGAACACAACATCCTCAGTCTTCCGTACCTTCACCGCTTGAGTGAGCGTAATCTGGAACACATCAAGAGAGTCAGGGAGAATATCAACAACTATCATTTACATCAGATAGTACTGGTAGCAGGAGCAATATGCTGCGCGTTGATCTGCGTCGGTTTCACCTACCGCCGAGTCATCTAGGCCAGGAGAGCTACGGCCCAAATAGCAGATATGATCGCCCAAATAGGGTCGGACGAGGGCGGCCTTAATCCTGAGGGGGGAGTAGTTAACTAAGTTAACCGGGCAACGGCAATGACCGATCGTCCGAAAGTTCGCTGACACAGCGTCTGGCCGGAAGCCCGTGCATAGCCGGCAAGCACTACCCATTGGAGTGGCCGCTATGAGTCTCTTTTTATGTTAGCTTTAAGTACAGTTCAATTTTGATATTCACCGAATAAGGAGCACAATCTCATTCAATATAACTCCGGCAACCGCCGTTAACATTTTATCATTTACAAACTGACTGAGTCTTTAGGCCAGCAGGTTAAGAAGGGCAGTCACCCTTCCATCCTAAACTTCGTAATTCACCACTAGAGGAAAATTACTAACCGGACTTCTGTATCCAGACAGCGGCGAGGGAACCTCCACTGTGAACTTAAATACTTAGAGGGAAATAAGTAACCAGACTTCTGCACGGAGACAGCAGCGAGGGAACTTCTACAATAAAAATAACTAATATATATATGGCAGGATCGCCATGAGGCAGAGAGACGGCTATCTATGTACTTAAGTATATAAACAGATGCCCTCTTATGTGATGAGCGCGAGGGGTGTGATATGTGATAAGTTATTATGATAAGTTATCTTCCTTCAGTGTGTCCAGGGCGGTGTCCGTGCGACTTTAAGAAGGTGGTTCCAGAGCTCCACTGCTTGCTGATGAGCTAGCTAGATTATGTTGCTGGGAAATACTGTTCCCCGACACCGCTGGCCTAGAGACTCAGTCGGTGATAATAATTAAGGAACTAATATATTTGCGGCGGAGCCGGAGTAAAGTTTGTGAGCGATAGCTCTTTATTTAAATAAATCCAAAACAGAACTGAACTTAAAGCTAACATAAATTGGTCTTCATAGCGGCCACGCAAATATGCTATGCATGAGCTTCCGGCCAGACGCTGTGTCAGCATTTTGTCCGGCGCTGGCTTTCGGACGATCGGTCATCGCCGCCGCTCGGTTGACTTAGGTAACTACTCCCCCCTCAGGAATAAGGCCGCCCTCGTCCGACCCTATTTGGGCGATCACCTCTCTTAATTGGCCTGCCGACTTCTTGGCCAGGGTGACTCGTCGATAGGTTGAGCCGACGCAAATTAACGCGCAATTTGGATAAACTATTATGTCTGTTCCAAATGGGGTAGCCCACCACCAATGTAAAAAGAGTGATCTTTACTAAGAATAAAAGCGGTCAAAAGGCTTATGCCGAGTGGCTAATAAAAAAAAAATAAAAGTATAGGGACTATCTAGCGAGCGATGACAAGGTTGTCATTCGCCTACCTAAGGTTGTCTTTATGAACCACCCGCCCCTTAATGAGGACTGTGGTCCCCATGTCCGCTTCAACAGCGTTTTCTTCACACAATGGTGTGAGCTTGTTGCCAAGTCTCCTGTTGGATTTCACCAAGACTTTGTCGCCAACTTCGAAAACCCTGTTCTGACGCTAAACGTTTTCCCTGGCTCTAAGCGCGTTCTGGGCACTTTTAATTTTGGCGCTAACGTCTCGTTGCATTCCTTCATTCTCATTCTGTATAACGTCGGTTGGCCTCTTGTTGATGACCGAGTGGATTGATTTGTTATACTTGGAGGTGGCTAGTAGGATTACCTTAACGGTGTCACTTATGGCTTTATCCATCTTTAGACATCTTGCTAGTTCGAGAAGAGTGCTGTGAAAGGGCTCTACCTGACCATTTGAGATGCTGTGCAGGGGTGGCGCATTTGAAATGGCGACACCGAAATTGTCACTCAGCATAGTCGCAGTAAACTGTCTTCGTTTCTGGGAAGAAATTCATGAGCTGTAGTAAGGCCATTTTTAAATCCTCTATTGTCCTGGAGGCAACCGGTTGCACCACAGCAAACTTTGAGAATTTGTCTATACAGGTGAAGAAGTATTTTTTATCTGTGGAAAATATGACTATATGTAACATTTCTCCCTTATGAGAAGGGATCGGAGTTTCGCCCAACTCTTGCTTCTTCGGGTGCCTGTCATATTTAGCCCTGGCGCACGTTTTGCAGTTAGTAACAATTTCGTTGGCTAACTTATCCATTTTTGGGAAGTAGTACTCGATGAGCTTCACGTTTTCTTGTGCAGCTCTATGGGCCCTATTATGTTCAGCCGCGAGAATTTCTCTTCTTTGCTGACCGCAAAAATGTCTGTTACGCGATTTGTTCAATGCCAGAATTTTGTGGCTGGAAAATGCCAAACTAGGACGTCCTGTATCATTGCAAGCGTGTGTAAGTCGCAATGGATGGCGTTTACGCCTTTAGGAACGATTATATCTGCGAGTTCATCAAGTAATGACTCTTTGCAGGAAAAATTGATCGCATATCGCCTCTTGTTTCCGAAGAGGACGAAGGTGCGTTTTAACGGGAGGCGTGCCTCCTCCAAAGTTATTTGGTTTTGGAATCAGTTTAAAAGCTCATCCGTTGTTTCTATTGCATGGGTCAGGGAGAGTTCACTGTGTATAGTGGCTGCGCACGGTTCGGCCTCCCGTTCCCCTATGACATTTACTTGATGCCGAGAAAGTGCATCGGCAACGGGATTCTCCTTTCCAGGTTTGTAGTAAATACGTGCGCCAGACTCGTCAATGCCAGCTTTCCACCTTTTGATTTTTGCATTCGGATTGGATTCCGATACTGCGAAAGTTAGTGGCTGATGGTCGGTAAAGATACTAATATCTTTTACCGCGTATATGTTAACTAAGTTAACCGGGCGACGGCAATGACCGATCGTCCGAAAGCTCGCTCCGGCCAAATTGCTGACACACCGAAGCCGGAAGCTCGTGCATAGCCAGCAAGCACTACCCATTGGAGTGGCCGCTATGAGTCCCTTTTTATGTTAGCTTTAAGTTCAGTTCATTTTGATATCTCAATAAAGACAGAGCCATCGCTCTTGGATTTGAATTCCGGCTCAGCCGCTACACATTTTTTATTATTGGTTGTTGTGCCTTAAGGGCCAACGATAACGGAGGTAGTTCCTCCCTACATAATTCCTAACCAAGAAGGAAGACCGCTAGGCTGACCTGCCCGGCACACCCCTCCCGCTGCCGACACATCGATTGCTGCCAGGGGAAATTTACTAATTGGCGCCCACGTTAAATTTCCCATCTAAGTCGGGGAAATCATGTAAGTGGGCACTTCTGTTTCAAAAATTTTCCGGCATCTGCATTGGTAAAATATTTAAATACGATATATTTTCTGCAGCTCTGTATTAGAGTTTCGTGTTAACATTTTTATAAATGAACATACTCACTAATTGTTTGACAATTTTATTGGTATTATCACAAGTGATATTATTTATGTTTATCATTGTTTGCATTTTTTAAATTTTTTCAATAAATATCTTGGTGCCGAATATTATCGCCAATATAACTACCAGACTACATATTTAATACCCACCCTAGACGCAAAGGCGCCGCCGGGAAATAAATTTATTAATTGTACATTTAATTTACCCCTTATATGTAGTCGTCTTTTTGCTTACACCTAAATTCTTTGTGTTAGCTTCGAAACAATCTTGGGTTTGATTTTGTTTCCATCGCTTACCCACTCCACTACGACACTCGAACTCGACACCACGACGTTTGTATTCCGATTTTATTTAGCTTCGCTTCATTGTCTTTCAGAACGGCAGCTTAGCCACCACGGGTCTTTATTGTGTCAATTTTTGTTGTTTATATTTTGGTTTGCTATAGAGGAGACCCGGTCCCCGTGATCCCCTTCCCCTTGTCATTACTTGGCAAGGCAACAGCTCAGTTTTTCAACGAGCTCTCGTCCATCGTTACCAAGCGGCATCTCAGCCCCCGCGGCCGCCTCGCCATATCCATGGGCAAGACCGCTTGAGCATGCATTAAATCGCTGGGCCGATTTAGCTTGCACAGCTCCATATGAGCAACCCATTCCAGCAATATAGGAACAACAGGCAGGTCTCCAGCGACTCTGAATCCGAGACCGAAGGGCCGGTAAGAACTTCTACACCGAAGAGTGTAAACGTCGGCACTCCCTCAACCAGAAACATGGCATTTAACCCATAACAAATAAAGGCGGTAGTAGAGGCTGCCGTCAACCATGCCCTACAGGAAGCGGCCATTGACAGCCAGCGCAGGGAGAATGAGTTGCGCCAGACTATTCAACAACTGGCCAACCAAGTGGTGGCGATACAGGTCGCACCCGCCCCAATAGTAGCTCCTCAGATTAAAGTTTATACACATTTCGTAGGAAGTTCACGCCATTATCAGGCGGTCATTATCATTAGATGCAAAGCACAGTGCTTAATTTCGACGCGATTATAAATCGACTCGACTTTACTTATAGTGGCAAGCCTCCTCCAAAGTTATTTGGTTTTGGAATCAGTTTAAAAGCTCATCCGTTGTTTCTATTGCATGGGTCAGGGAGAGTTCACTGTGTATAGTGGCTGCGCACGATTCGGCCTCCCGTTCCCCTATGACATTTACTTGATGCCGAGAAAGTGCATCGGCAACGGGATTCTCCTTTCCAGGTTTGTAGTAAATACGTGCGCCAGACTCGTCAATGCCAGCTTTCCACCTTTTGATTTTTGCATTCGGATTGGATTCCGATACTGCGAAAGTTAGTGGCTGATGGTCGGTAAAGATACTAATATCTTTTACCGCGTATAAGTTAACTAAGTTAACCGGGCGACGGCAATGACCGATCGTCCGAAAGCTCGCTCCGGCCAAATTGCTGACACACCGAAGCCGGAAGCTCGTGCATAGCCAGCAAGCACTACCCATTGGAGTGGCCGCTATGAGTCCCTTTTTATGTTAGCTTTAAGTTCAGTTCATTTTGATATCTCAATAAAGACAGAGCCATCGCTCTTGGATTTGAATTCCGGCTCAGCCGCTACACATTTTTTATTATTGGTTGTTGTGCCTTAAGGGCCAACGATAACGGAGGTAGTTCCTCCCTACATAATTCCTAACCAAGAAGGAAGACCGCTAGGCTGACCTGCCCGGCACACCCCTCCCGCTGCCGACACATCGATTGCTGCCAGGGGAAATTTACTAATTGGCGCCCACGTTAAATTTCCCATCTAAGTCGGGGAAATCATGTAAGTGGGCACTTCTGTTTCAAAAATTTTCCGGCATCTGCATTGGTAAAATATTTAAATACGATATATTTTCTGCAGCTCTGTATTAGAGTTTCGTGTTAACATTTTTATAAATGAACATACTCACTAATTGTTTGACAATTTTATTGGTATTATCACAAGTGATATTATTTATGTTTATTATTGTTTGCATTTTTTTAATTTTTTCAATAAATATCTTGGTGCCGAATATTATCGCCAATATAACTACCAGACTACATATTTAATACCCACCCTAGACGCAAAGGCGCCGCCGGGAAATAAATTTATTAATTGTACATTTAATTTACCCCTTATATGTAGTCGTCTTTTTGCTTACACCTAAATTCTTTGTGTTAGCTTCGAAACAATCTTGGGTTTGATTTTGTTTCCATCGCTTACCCACTCCACTACGACACTCGAACTCGACACCACGACGTTTGTATTCCGATTTTATTTAGCTTCGCTTCTTTGTCTTTCAGAACGGCAGCTTAGCCACCACGGATCTTTATTGTGTCAATTTTTGTTGTTTATATTTTGGTTTGCCATAGAGGAGACCCGGTCCCCGTGATCCCCTTCCCCTTGTCATTACTTGGCAAGGCAACAGCTCAGTTTTTCAACGAGCTCTCGTCCATCGTTACCAAGCGGCATCTCAGCCCCCGCGGCCGCCACGCCGTATCCATGGGCAAGACCGCTTGAGCATGCATTAAATCGCTGGGCCGATTTAGCTTGCACAGCTCCATTTGAGCAACCCATTCCAGCAATATAGGAACAACAGGCAGGTCTCCAGCGACTCTGAATCCGAGACCGAAGGGCCGGTAAGAACTTCTACACCGAAGAGTGTAAACGTCGGCACTCCCTCAACCAGAAACATGGCATTTAACCCATAACAAATAAAGGCGGTAGTAGAGGCTGCCGTCAACCATGCCCTACAGGAAGCGGCCATTGACAGCCAGCGCAGGGAGAATGAGTTGCGCCAGACTATTCAACAACTGGCCAACCAAGTGGTGGCGATACAGGTCGCACCCGCCCCAATAGTAGCTCCTCAGATTAAAGTTTATACACATTTCGTAGGAAGTTCACGCCATTATCAGGCGGTCATTATCATTAGATGCAAAGCACAGTGCTTAATTTCGACGCGATTATAAATCGACTCGACTTTACTTATAGTGGCAAGCGGACAATGCATGTCATAGAGCAGGAGATGGGCACCCTCAGACAGGGGAGTCTCTCGCTTCTACAATATTATGACGAGGTTGAAAGGAAGCTCACTCTCCTCACCAACAAGGCGACCATGTCATACGAAGCCTCGGCCGCACAAGGTTTATGCGAAAAATTCCGGGATGATGCCCTTCGCGTATTTATCTCTGGATTAAAACGCAGCCTCACTGACGTCCTCTTCGCGGCGAAGCCCAAAGACATGCCACTTGCCTTGGCTCAAGAGGTGGAGGCGAACCATGACAGGTATACCTTTGCATCATCATTTGCAAGAAGCCAGGAGAATAGGGAGAAAAACAATATCCTAAGGAGCAAGAGCGTCAGCAGGCCGCCCCTCATGCTAATTCCCCATTTTACTAAGCAGCACAAGGCACAGGTGCACCCTGCTCCACGCAGCGATAGGCACCATGGAGACATTCCAGAACCCATGGAGGTGGATCCATCAATGTCTAGGATGTTTAAACCATCACAGGCCCCGGCATAGCAGAATAGGAAGCCGGCGGCGTCCGATAGAACGCACCCACAAAAAAGGCAAAGGGTAAACCACATTGCCCAGAGCGCTGATAAAACTGGTGATACGTACACCACAGCGGCCTCTAGCGCAGCACATAAATTTTTTAGGGGAAGATCCCTGCTACCCGTCATCAGACGAAGAGTAGCGGGGATTGACATGAGACTTCTAGTCGATACGGGCGCGGCCAAAAATTTCATCCGACCATACGAAGTATTGAAAGGCGTCCGTCCGGTAGAATCTCCATTCAAGGTTCATTCGATCCATGGAGTCACCACTATCACGAAGAAATGCTTCGTGTTAATTTTCAACTTGAAGGCCACATTCTTCATTTTACCAGATTAGTCCTCTTTTGATGGAATCGTCGGCCTTGACCATTTAAAACAGGCAGGGGCGTCACTTTGTCTGGCCTCCGGCCAGCTCAAATGGGGCACGGAAGTAGAGAACATCGATTTTCATACATGTCCCGATGTAAATTTTACTGAGGAGGACTGCTCAGACGCACCACCTTTGGTCAGAAAAGCATTTTTGAAAATGCTCAGCGACAGGAAAAAACCTTCGCAGACCCCAATGAGGCCTTGTCCTACAATACGTTGGTGGTCGGAACCATTGATGAGACGCCCATTTATGCCAAACTTTACCCATATCCAATGGGGCAGCTGATTCTGTCAATGGCATTTCGCCAAGATCTGCTAAAAAATGTCATCATCCAGAAGTCGAAAAAGAGCACCGACGAAACTGGCAGGCGGAAAATGAGTTTGGTATTGGATTTTCGCAAACTAAACGAGAAAACAATACCCGATCGATCTCCCATACCGAACATCTCGATGATATTAGGAAACTTAGGCAAGGCCAAGTATTTCACAACCCTGGACTTGAAGTCTGGTTATCATCAGATCACGCTGGCAGAATGCGAACTCACGTTCCTTTTCCGTTAACGGAGGAAAGTACGAGTTTCGCAGAATGCCATTTGGATTAAAAAATGCAGCCAGCATTTTCCAAAGAACAATTGACGACATACTGCAAGAGCAGATTGGCAAATTTTGCTATGTCTATGTTGATGATGTTATCGTCTTCTCGGAGGACGAAAACTCCCACATCCGGCACGTGGATTGGGTTCTCAAGAGCCTACACGTTGCAAATATGAGGGTATCAACAGAAAAGTCACGATTTCTTAAGAAAAGCGTTAGCTTTTTAGGGCTTATAGTCAGCAATAACGGGGCTACCACAGAGCCAGAAAAAATAAAAGCCATTCAGGAATTCTCAGAGCCTAAGTACATATTCGAGGTCATATCATTCCTTGGCTTGGCCAGCTATTATAGATGCTTCATAAAAGATTTTGCAATCATAGCTCTGCCCATCACTGATCTTTTGAAAGGGGAACTTGGAAGTGTCAGTAGACACAGATCCAGGAACATCCAGGTGCAGTTCAACGAGCCCCAACGGCTGGCTTTCCAAAAACTGCGTAACATTCTGGCTTCCGAGGATGTCATCCTCAGATACCCCGACTACCAAAAGGCATTTGATCTAACGACAGATGCCTCAGCGTACGGCATTGGCGCAGTCCTATCCCAAGAAGGGAGACCCATAACAACGATCTCTAGAACCTTAAAGGACAGGGAAGTTAACTACGCTACCGATGAAAGGGAGCTGTTAGCTATAGTTTGGGCACTGGCCAAATTACGCCACTATTTGTATGCAGTCAAAGATATAAATATCTTTACTGACCACCAACCATTGACCTTTGCAGTGTCGGAATCCAATCCGAATGCGAAAATCAAGAGGTGGAAAGCCCGCATCGACGTGTCCGGCGCTAAAATGTTTTACAAGCCCGGCAAAGATAACCCGCGTTGCGGATGCCCTCTCAAGACAGCAACTTAACGTTGTGGAGAGGAAGAAGCTCTTTCTAGTGCGGCCACAATTCACAGTGAGCTGTCGCTAACCTATACCATTGAAACCACGGACAAGCCTTTGAATTGCTTCCAGAACCAGATAACTCTGGAGGAGGCACGCTTTCCGTTAAAACGCAGCTTCGTCCTCTTTGGAAACAAGAAACGGCATGTGATTAACTTCTCCTGCAAAGAATCATTACTGGATGAGCTCACAGACATAATCGTTCCTAAAGGCGTAAACGCCATTCATTCTGACTTGCACACGCTGACAATGATACAGGACGAATTGGTTCGACAATTTCCAGCCACCAAATTATGGCATTGCAAAAACCGTGTAACGGATATTTTTGCAGTTCCTAAGAGACGGGAAATCCTCACACAACAGGGCCCACAGATCGGCCCAGGAAAATGTTAAGCAGATACTCTCCGAGTACTACTTTTCAAAGATGGCCAAGCTAGCCACCGAGATCGTAGCAAACTGCAAAACATGTGCGAAACCCAAGTATGATAGGCACCCAAAAAAGCATGAGCTAGGCGAGACTCCTATCCCCTCTCATGTGGGAGAGCTGCTACATATCGACATATTTTCCACAGACAAGAAATACTTCCTCACTTGCATCGACAAGTTTTCGAAGTTTGCAGTTGTGCAACATGTCCACTCTAGGACAATCGAAGATCTTAAGCCAACCATACTCCAAATCATGAACTTTTTCCCTAGGACTAGAGTAGTCTATTGCGATAATGAACCTTCGTTAAACTCGCACACTATCTCAGCCATGCTTGACAACCATTTTGGCGTTAGCATTGCAAATGCACCACCACTCCATAGCGTCTCAAACGGGCAAGTAGAGCGCTTTCACAGTACCCTTTTGGAGCTTGCTCGTTGCCTTAAAATCGACAAGGTGATAACCGATACTATGGAAATTATTTTATTGGCTACCGCCAAATATAATAAATCAATTCACTCTGTCGTTGACAAACGGCCAGTCGACATCGTGCAAAAGCACCCAGACGACCCACAGACGGACGTCCAGAATAAGATCATTAGGGCGCAAAACACGCTCAGGGCCAGGGAAAATGCCTCCCGACAATGCAGAACATTCGAAGTCGGCGAGAAAGTCTTGGTTAAGTCAAACCGAAGGAACCACGGTCCTCATTAAGGGTCCACAAGGACAACATTAGATAATAATTCCTTTTGTATTATTTTTTCTATGTTTACACCTAGCCACTTGGCGTAAGTTTTCTTTGGTGGTGGGCTACCCTGTTTTAAACAAACACTACAATACATCCAATATTACAGGTTCGCATTCCTATCCCTGTTAGTCCTGCTTACCGTAACATCGGGGCACGTCACGGACTACTCGCAGGCCAAATATATTCCCATCATTGATGGTAGAATTTTAGTTTGGGAAGAATTCGCGTTCGTTACACACTCGGTGAATCTCTCGGAAGGCGCGTGGTGGAGGAAACGGATGGCATGACCAGCATGTTTCCCCAGTCACACATGCAGAAACTTTTGACTGTTGATGTCGCTCATCTGCGTGACCTGCTCGACTCGTTGAGCATCCACCACAGAGTAGCTAGGAGTTTGAGTTTCCTAGGAGCGGCGTTAAAGGTAGTGGCGGGAACGCCAGATGCAGGGGATTTCGAAAAAAATGAAATTTAATGAATTTCAGTTAATCAATGCAAGCAATAGGCAGATAAATATCAATAGGAAAGTACAAGACCAAATTAATAATATTACTACCACCGTCAACCAACATCTGAGGTCGGCCAAGGGAACCCAAGTTGATACGGGGCATCTTTATGAGATGTTATTATCCCGAAATAGAATGATTAGTATGGTGCTACAAAACTTATTACTAGCGATAGCTCTAGCTAAGACCAACATTTTGAGCCCTAGTATACTAGATCATGCAGACATAGAAGATATATGGATAGAAGAGCCCACAGATACCCCCATCAAAGAATTATTGTCCGTTGCTTTCATTTAAATATTACAGTCCGCTAACCTTTTGTTTTTTGCCATTAAATTTCCAATAATCAAATCGTCATGTATTAAAATCACTGTTTTTCCCGTGTCCCATCACGATGCTCAGGCTGGAGGACAAAATAATAGCTGATTGCAATGGAGCAATTCACACGGTCAACAAATGCTCCACAACACCTGGAGCCACATTTTGCCAGCTGGCGTTAAGAAGGTCGTGCGCGCAAGAGCTCCACGCTGGAGGCATAGCGCACTGTGACATCCAGCAAAGCGATCTACACCCAGTTACTCACGTAGATGAAGGCATCATAATTGTAAACGATCGTCCGGCACGTGTGAGTGTGGATAATGGCACTTACATCCACGTACGAGGCACGCATCTCATTACCTTTACTGAGAGTGCCATGGTTAATGAAACCCGATATGCCAACAATGACAGGGCCCAGAAAAGGGTACCAGGAGTAGCCAGCTCGCCCTCCCTGAATATTACTATGGAGCACAACATCCTCAGTCTTCCATACCTTCACCGTTTGAGTGAGCGTAACCTGGAACACATCAAGAGAGTCGAGGAGAATATCAACGACTATCATTCACATCAGATTGTACTGGTAGATCTGCGTTGATCTGCGTCGGCTTCACCTATCGGCGAGTCATCCAGGCCAGGAGAACTACGGTCCAGATAGCAGATATGATCGCCCAAATACGGTCGGCCTTAATCTCGAGGGGGGAGTAGTTAACTAAGTTAACCGGGCGACGGCAATGACCGATCGTCCGAAAGCTCGCTCCGGCCAAATTGCTGACACAGCGTCTGGCCGGAAGCTCGTGCATAGCCGGCAAGCACTACCCATTGGAGTGGCCGCTATGAGTCCCTTTTTATGTTAGCTTTAAGTTCAGTTCATTATGATATCTCAATAAAGACAGAGCCATTGCTCTGCCGTTAAACATTTTTTATTATTGGTTGTTGTGCCTTAAGGGCCAACGATAACGGAGGTAGTTCCTCCCTACATAATTCCTAACCAAGAAGGAAGACCGCTAGGCTGACCTGCCCGGCCGACACATCGATTGCTGCCAGGGGACATATACTAATTTATAGGTAGTGAGGTAATTTGGCCAAGGCCCAAACGATTGCTAGTAATTTCCTCTCATTTGTGGCGTAATTGATTTCTCTGACTTTTAACGTCCTTGAAATCATTGTGATGGGGCGTCCTCTTGAGAGAGGACTGCACCAATACCAAAGGCAGAGGAGTCCGTCGTTAGATCAAACGCCTTCTTGTAGTCAGGGTATCTTAGCATCACATCTTCAGATGCCAAGATATTTCGCAGCTTCTGAAACTCTCTTTGCTGCGTATCAGAAAACTGTACCGGAATGTTACGTGACCTATGGCTACTAACACTTCCATTTCCTTTTAAGATTTCTGAAATGGGTCTTGCTATTGCCGAAAAATCCTTTATAAAACACCTGTAGTAGCTCGCCAGGCCGAGGAATGAACTTGGATGGCTTTGACCTTCTCTGGGTCGGTTGTTGCACCGCTGCTGGTGACTATGTATCCGAGAAAACGTACGCTTTTTTTAAAGAAACGCAATTTTTCTACTGACACTCCCATGTTGGCTTCGTAAAGACTTTTTAACACCCAATCTACGTGCGTGATGTGGGCTTCCTCGTCTTCCGAAAAGATAATCACATCATCCACATATACGTAACAAAACTTACCGATTTGCTCGCGTAAAATGTCATTGTCCTCTGAAATATGCTGGCTGCATTTTTCAGGCCAAAAGGTAGTCTTCGGAATTCATAGTTTCCTCCATTTACTGAAAAGGAGGTTTTTTCACGGTCGCGTTCTGCGAGCATGATTAGGTGATATCTTGACTTAAGGTCCAATTTCGTGAAATATTTGGCCTTGCCCAAGTTTCCCAATATCATGGAGATATTTGGCATGGGGTACTTGTCAGACACCGTTCCCTCATTGAGTTTGCGAAAGTCAATCACTAGTCGCATGTTCTTGTTGCCCATCTCATAAGTGCCCTTCTTGTCCACTATCCATATCGGATTGTTATACGGAAAGACTGATTTTTGTATTATTCCATTATTCAATAGATTTTAGATTTCTTTGTTAACCGAGGTTTTGTACGGCAGGGCCTCGTTTCGGTCTGCAAAAGCCTTTTTCCTGCTTTTTAGCATTTTCAAGAATGTGTCCTTAATAAAAGAGGGTGCACCAAAACAATCTACGTTAGTAAAATTGTTATCAGTGCAGGTGTGGAATGAAATTTTTTCGACTTCCGTGCCCCATTTAAGACTTCCTGATTCTAAGCAGAGCGACGCTACGGCCTGTTTTAACAGGTCGAAGCCGATTATCCCATCGAACGTTGATAAGTCCGGTAGAACAAAAAATGTGGCCGTGATATTAAAAATTGAGACAATGCATTTCTCTTTTATTTGGGTCATGCCGTGAATCCAGTGAATGGTGAAATGGTCTTTTACTGGGCGGACGCCTTTTAGCCCCTTATAAGGCCTAATAAAGCTCTTAGAGGCGCCCGTGTCTATAAGAAGTTTTAGAACAGTCCCCGCTACTCTTCGTCTGAAAACGGGTAGCAGGTATTTTCCCCTAAAAAATTGACGGCGTCGGAGTCATATTCCTCCATGGCGTCCTCGATTTTCGTCGCCGCATTGGAGGCTACGTTGGCGTTGTTTTTCCCTGCCTGTTCCTCACTTTGAGTGACATGGTTAACCCTTTGCCTTTTTTGAATATTTGTGCGGTCAGTCGCGGCTGGCCTTCTATTCTGGTAGGCTGGGGATGGGGGGTGCGGTAGCATTTTAGAGAAGGATGGGTCAATCTGCCTGCGTTTTTTGCGGCCTGCTAAAGTGCGGATTTTTACTCGCACCAAACTGCTGGTTTGGGTGGGAGGGGGTCTTGTCTTGCTGACGTTCTAGCGTCCTTGGTATTGACCTTCGATATTTATCCTCTTGGCTTCTTGCAAACGACGTTGCGAATGTGTACCTCTCGTGGTTTGACCGCACTTCTTGAGCTAATGCGAGCGCAGACGGCATGTCATTCGGCTTTGCCGAGAGTAGGACGTCAGTAAGGCTTCGTTTAAGTCCTGAGATGAATACCCGGAGGGCATCATCCCGGAATTTATCACACAAAACATTCGCTGCAGATGCCTCGTAGGACATGGTGGCTTTGTTGGTAAGCAAGGTGAACTTTTTCTCAACCTCGTCATAGTATTGTAGTAACGTAAGGCTACCCTGTCTGAGGGTGCCCATCTCCTGTTCGATAACGTGGATTGGCCTGTTGGCTTGTCACTATATGTGAAGTCGAGTCGATTTATGATCGCGTCGAAATTTAACACAGTGCCAAACGAAGACAGCACGGCATCGTCGGGACCTCTTATCTTACTTCTAATAATGATCACTGCGTGATAATGGCGTGAACTGTTAACATACCCCCTAAATATGTAATAGGCAGCTACTGCCGCCAGGACACATATGTTTCTTGTTTGCCCGCAAACTCGGGCAGGCACTTGACGGCGTCCAATGGCCGCTTATTGCTATTGGTTCATATATTTTAATTTGAGGAGCTTCCGCTTGGGTCGGCGCAATCTGTACCTCCGCTACTTGGCTGGCCAGGTTGTGTATAGTCTGGCGCAACTCTCTTTCCCTACGGTTGTCTTCGACGTCTTTTCTGACAAGCCGTGGTTAACAGCCGCCTAAATTACAGCCTTAAGTGTTCTGGATCTATAGCCATTTTTTTACTGTCCGGGAATTTTCTGATATACGTTTTGAAATGGACGTAGTTGGAGTCCCTTCACTATCGGACTCGGAGTCGGTGGCGAACTGTTTATTATTCCTATAATAGAGGAATGGGGAGCTCATATGGAGCGAAAAAAATTCAATACATAAACGAAAGCGTTGCATAAACAATGACGTACAGCCGAACAAAGTTGCAATGCAAACGTTGCTGTATCGGGTTAGAAAAGTGGAGTGGGAAGTTAGAAGAAAAAAAACTTCGAGACTGCTCGAAACTAACACAAAGAATTCATATACAAGCATATAAACGACCACGTATAATAGTCGAATAAAGTGCACCCGATTTAAATAAGAGGTTTATTTGCGCATTAATGAATTATTTTTCAGCAGCGCTTTCGCACATCTGCTGAAGCATTTAATGTTTATAATTTTTGCATTTTTTATGTTGGCAATTAGTTTTAATGCCAGTATTTTATTCCAAAAATTTCAATGGTAAGGTTAGCGACAGCTCACTATGAATTGTGGCTGCGCTAGAAAAAGCTTCTTCCTCATTCACAACGTTAAGTTGCTGTCTTGAGAGGGCATCCGCCTCAAGGTTATCTTTGCCGGGCTTGTAAAACATTTTAGAGCCGGACTCGTCGATGCGGGCTTTCCATCTCTTGATTTTCGCATTCGGATTGGATTCCGACACTGCGAAGGTCAACGGTTGGTGGTAAGTAAAGCCAGCCGTTGGGGCTCGTTGAACTGCACCTGGATGTTCCTGGATCTGTGTCTATGGATGCAAAATCTTTTATGAAGCATCTATAATAGCTGGCCAAGCCAAGGAATGATCTGACCTCGAATATGTTCTTAGGCTCTGGGAATTCCTGAATGGCTTTTATGTTTTCTGGCTCTGTGGTAGCCCCGTTATTGGTGACTATGAACCCTTAAAAGCTAACGCTTTTCTTGAAAAATCGTGACTTTTCTGTTGATACCCTCATATTTGCATCGTGTAGGCTCTTGAGAACCCAATCCACGTGCCGGATGTGGGAGTTTTCGTCCTCTGAAAAGACGATAACATCATCAACATAGACATAGCAAAATTTGTTCTTTGGAAAATGCTGGCTGCATTTTTTAATCCAAATGGCATTCTGCGAAACTCGTACTTTCCTCCGTTAACGAAAAAGGAAGTCTTTTCACGGTCGCATTCTGCCAGCGTAATCTGATGATAACCAGACTTCAAGTCCAGGGTTGTGAAATACTTGGCCTTGCCTAAGTTTCCTAATATCATCGAGATGTTCGGCATGGGGTATCGATCGGGTATGGTTTTCTCGTTTAGTTAGCGAAAATCCAATACCAAACGCATTTTCCGCCTGCCAGTTTCGTCGGTGCCCTTTTTGTCTATAACCCATATTGGGTTATTGTAGGGGGATTTCAACTTTTGGATGATGCCATTTTTAAGCAGATCTTGGATTTCGCCATTTACAAAATCAGCTGCCCCCATTGGATATGGGTAAAGTTTGGCATAAATGGGCGTCTTATCAATGGTTCTGATGGTGGCAACCACCGACGTATTGTAGGACAAGGCCTCATTGGGGTCTGCGAAGGTTTTTTTTTTGGTCGGATGAAATTTTTGGCCGCGCCCGTATCAACTAGAAATCTCATGTCAATCCCCGCTACTCTTCGTCTGATGACGGGTAGCAGAGATCTTCCCCTAAAAAATTTATGGCATCCGAGTCGTTCTCGTTGATACCGTCGTCATCGATTTCTTGTGCCGCGCTAGAGGCCGCTGTGGTGTACGTATCACCAGTTTTGTCAGCGCTCTGGGCAATGTGGTTTACCCTTTGCCTTTTTTGCAGGTTGGCTCTATCGGACGTCACCGGCCTCCTATTCTGGTATGCCGGGGCTTGTGATGGTTTAATCATCTTAGACAATGATGGATCCACTTCCATGGGTTCTGGAGCGTGTCCCCGGTGCCTATCGCTGCGTGGAGCAGGGTGCACCTGTGCCTTGTGTTGCTTAGTAAAATGGGGATTTTTACAGCCACTATATTGGGAATTTGCCTGAGGGGCGGCCTGCTGACGCTCTTGCGCCTTAGGAAATTGTTTTTTCTCCCTATTCTCCTGGCTTCTTGCAAATGATGATGCAAAGGTATACCTATCATGGTTCGCCTCGGGCGGAGTGGGCGCCAGTGCTGCCGGCGGCGTGCGCGTGTGCCCGTGTTTTTTTTTTTGATAAGTGGTGGTTTAAAGCCTCGAAAGCCAACTCGGAGCTGGGTTAGCTTACCGAAGTCTGGGACTCTAACCCAGTAAAAACTCCCCTCCCCGCTTCCCCGGTGGTATTATTTGGCCGGGGGGGAATGCCCTTAGGGCTCTCTAGGATTTTATCCCATTGGAATTTCGCAGTCTTTCTGCAATGCGCAGTTTTTTGAGTACCATTTTGGCCATGTTGCTTACAGGTTACAAGCGGCTGCCGTCCTCCCAACCCTTAGGCTCAGATCTAGACGTTCATTTTCAAATCTCGGACAAACAAAAACACATGTTCTGCGTCTTCGTTATCCGACTCGCAGGGTGGGCAGTGCGGATAGCGTTCATGATTAAACCTATTCAGATAGTATTTAAAGCATCCGTATCCTGTCAGAAGTTGCGTTAAGTAGTCCACATGTCCATGAATACGTCCTAGCCATCTTTGCAGATCTGGGATGAGCTTATACGTCCATCGTCCTTTGCTGCTATTTACCCACCTCTCTGGCTACTTAGAAATGGTGAGTGACGATTCAGAGGTTGCGATCCCTGGGCTACCTGCGCCGATATTATAAGATTCCACTGCTAACGTATCAATCGGTAAGATTCCCATTATTACTATTGCCGCGTTATAGGATACTGTGCGGAACGCACAGCATACCCGCAGGGCACGCACTCTCTGTACAGAGTCGCCATCCTGCCTGTAGCTTTAATTTTTTTTGGCTCGGGCCCATATGGGAGCAGTGTACATCAGTGTCGATGTGACAATGCTAACCAGTAATCTGGTTGCCTTGGTCCCCGAGTGCTTGCCGTGATTCGGGAAATCGCGGCCGCAGTTCTACCTGGCTTGCCACTAGCGTATGCTAGATGTTCTTTAAAAGAAAGCCATTGGTCGATCATGACACCAAGGTATTTTAGACTTGGGCGAGATTTAATTGTAGCTCCAATTTGTATATTAGCCGTCTCCACTTTCTGCCTGCTACTTATTAGGTCTGCTTCGGTCTTGTGCGCTGCCAGGGCGAGACCCTTAGAGTCGAGCCATGCGCTGGCTCGTTTCCCAGATTCGTTGCAGATTTTCTCCGCGTTTGGGAGTTTTTTGGCCGTGGCTACTAAGGCTACGTCATCCTTGCTATGCTTGCCATGTTCACGATCAGTGACGTTCGCGCCGTGCTCTCTTGCACAGGGAATAGTGTTTCCACTATCCTTTTAAGACTGGCTGGGCACGTCGGCGGTGGCTTACTATAAACCCGAAGCCGTTTTGTGACGAGTTTATACTTCGCATGGGTTGGAGTCTATTTCTTCGCATATCTTATTATAGCACCTACGTTTCATCTCTTTTATTGCTTTTCCAGGGCTCGTCTTGTTTAACTGTATTTTATCCGTAGTGCGTTGATACACGCGTCTTGCCCTGTGGTATTTCCTAACTTCCGCTATGACTTGATTCCACCAGTACGCAGGTTTTCTTCTTGATGGGGTTTTCCTCTATTTCTGCATAGATGTGTTGCAGGCTAGCTTGGTGTAATCTGCTATGTGGTTTGCCCTTTCTCTAGCCGAGCCGCTTGTAGAGAGGTCCTAGAACAACATCTGTACCATCTCCACGGTTAGAGTTTCTATTTTGTACCCTGACACGGTCTTTGGAACTCGTGGTGGGGCCAAATCAGCGCTCACAAATGTGATATCAATAATAGAATTGGTGCCGGCTCTAGGGAAAGTTGGTTTTGTTCCAGAGTCCAGCAGTACTAGCTCAAGTGCGACGAAGCTCTCAAGTAGCGCCTTTCTCCTCGCATTTGTCCAGGGTGATCACCACTCCGTAGTCCATACATTAAAATCACCGGCAATTATGGTAGGTCGAATTTCCCGGGCGTCTTAGCAGCTGTAGAAAGCTATACCATTCACATGGGCCCTGGCGATGCAGTTTCCGCTTTCTTTCCTGCTAATCTGGCGCATTGGGTTTCCGCAGCTCTGCATTTCCGATTTTTTGCTATTATTTGCTAGCCATTCTCCAGAGTGACATTTTGCTCCAGCAACAATTAGGCAACCTCGCAGTGGTTAAGGTTTAACTGCAGGAACTTCATTTGCCCCTGAGCCCTTGCATAGCTATGTGGTTAAACTCCTTACACTTAAAGCACCTTTTGGGTATTATTTTTGGGCGGGCCAAAGTCCATCCTTGCCTAATTTTGCCTTTCTCTAGGAGCCGTCTTCCTATGTCAGGCATGACTCTTAGTGTGGCAGTTTGGGTGCCACCGTACGCCGCCCTTAATCTTACCACCGTGCATTCCGGCAGTTCCCCATCGAACTGGTGATCTCGTCGATGTCTTTCCCTCGATCAGCATTGACTCAGTCAGCGCTCTGACGTGGACATTGCTGCCCAGGACCGCTTTCATTGTGGTCTGGAGCTCTGCGGTTTTAGGGTCGGAGATCTTGTTTCAAATATTAGGAATTCCCCTGACAGCCTGTACGGCTTGTCCAAGCTCCATTAGTCTGTCTTAACAGTTTTAAGGATATCGGCATAGGACCCACCCGTGGAGGTTGCGATGACTATCGCGTCGTTCCGAGGCGGTCACACCTTGGGCTTCCTTCCCTTTTGTTTCACCTGTTTCCACTCGTCTGGGTTCTTCACAAGTTTTTGAGAACTGTTGTTGCTCCCTGTCTCAGCATGTTTCCCCTTATATCCTCCTTGGCTGGCTTCGCTTGTCAGCACCTTATGCATCGCCGTTTTTGCTGGAAGGGCTGTCGTTTTCCCGGTTTCTTGCCCTTTGGTCCTCTTGTCGCTCGCGAGCACTTCTACCCCTGGTCCCCTACCCACCATTCCTCCGCCTGCGGAATTAAGTACGTGTGTACTGCAGGAAGTTTGGGGGTTTGCCCGCAAAATTCTACTTCTCTTCAATCGCGCTTTCCATCACTTATTTAATGGTTACGGAAAAGAAAAGCGCGGGTGAAAAGTATAGCAGCAACTAGGCCAAACAAGGAGTGGAAAATAAGAAGAGACAGGGATGCTTCCCGTCCCTTGCCCCTGCCTGGTCGCCAAACCTGTTTGGAATTGATTCTCAGGATGTTCCCAGGTGTCGTCCACGGTCTCCTGGCCGCCAGCTGATGTCCAGGTGCGTGTCCAGATAAGCCACGCCAGATGGCCGGCTGCACTCTTTCTTGAAGGTGAAAACTTGAATAAATACTCGTAAGCGGATCGAATGAAATGTGCACGCCCTTCGACTTGCTTTTTTTAACAGTGGCAGGTAATGCGTAAGGGCACTTTTTTTGGCAAAATCATACCTGTGCTGCACATTTAGGGAAGCGAAAGAAGAGCAATTTCATATTTGATGTTCTGTTGTGGTGCAAAAAAAGCGAACGACTCTTCTTGGGAACGCATTGTTAGGCTGAGCATTTTCACGCTTGGAAGCGTCTTCCAAAGGGGAAGCGAAGTATAGTCCAACTGTTCTTCCCACTTTCTCTTTGTTGTGATGGCATTCGTTATCCGTTTGTCATCCCCAATAGACAGCAGAGAATCATAAAGAGCTCTGACTGTGTCGATCAGGTTTCTCAAGGCTGTAGCTAAAGGCTGGAACATTTTCGGCAGATTGAACAGTGTCGATATACTGGCGAAGAAAATCAGACAATCATAATCATACACCCGCTTCAGGCTAGCCAGGGCTTTCGGGTAATTAACCGCAGTGACTTGGAACAACCTGACTGTGCCTAAAGCGTCGCCAGCTAGACACGATATCAAATGATTACAGTTTTCAATATCGTGCAGAGTGTCATCTTTGTCGACAAATATTTCAAAAAGGCTTATAAAATTTTTTAATTCGCAGTGCTTTCCGCTGAAGGTTGGAAGCGATTCTATAATATTTGATTTTGAATCATGTGAGAATTTAAATTTTCTAATCGACATTCTAATTTGACTGGATTTAGAGATATTGATGTGTTCGGGATATACTCCTCATTATTCTATTCTATTTGATTTTGAATCATGTGAGAATTTAAATTTTCTAATCGACATTCTAATTTGACTGGATTTAGAGATATTTCTGTGTTCGGGATATACTCCTTATTATTCCCTCTCTTTTTTTAAGTGGTTTGATTTCTTTGCTATCCATGTTTAGTTATTTATTAATTCTTTTTTAATAGAAGAGCGTAATAAAAATTTTATTTAATTCGAAAAAAAATGAGTAGTATATTCCGAACGTACGCATGCAGGGGACTTCTCGAATAATTTCAATGAAACTTTAAATATAATTACTATTTTATTTATCATTTTCTACGTCACTTATACACCGCCCGCACAAATGGTAATAAGTAAAGAGTAGCACACCTCAGCAAAAATAGAAAGAATACAGAAAACGCGAATAACAACAACAACGCCAACGCTTGCAGCTTGCCCAATGACCGAAAACGAAAATGCAAAGAAGGGTCGAAATAACTGGCAGCGCGTGTCAAAAGTGTCCCGCCATTTTCTTCGGACAAAATGTTAAAGAACGAAAACGAAATAAATCACTTTCCTGTCTTGAAAATGAACCCTAAATTGGTGCTCACTACGATAAGTTGGGGAATTAAATACAATACAATACAATACAACACAACAATGGGGGTCCTTGACGAAATTAAATTAAACACCCAAAGCGATTCACTTGTTTTTTAATATTTATTTGGCAAGTATAATAAAAATAGTAATTTGTTAGTGCACGGAAACTTTATTTGTGAAAGCTTACTGAATAGAATGTTCACTATCTACCGATTTTACACGAATACAAAAAGTTGAAAACCGAATAATTTAGAACAAGAGGAAACGCTATAGTCGAGTGCCGAGACTATAAGATACCCGTTACTGTTTTGCACAATTTTAAAATATTCATTTTTTTTTTTTTGCTAGTGAAATTTTACACCACCAATTGTCAGAGAACGTCTCAAACCATGTGAGGCCTTATAACCTAAATTTCTTCATAAGTAGCAAAATTATGTTGCGATTTACAAAATCTTTGGTAAATCGATAGATATTAACAAAAATTAGTTATACAAGGTCAATCGAAGGCATTCATAATAATATTATAGACGCCACAGTTTTCCGCGGTTTGTGGGCCTGACATGATGAAAACTAAGGGAAACTTGCAGTGGCATTGTGCGTTTTTGGTTTTTCGGGTTTTGTGGGCGTTAGAGTGGGCGTGGCTGGATCGGAAAAAAACAATTCGCATTGGGGGCATCATAAACACCTACATGCTTAATCCGAACTTTCTATAACTTATAGTTACCGAGATATCAGCTTTTCTAGAAAATGCGAAAACCGTCTTTTGAGCTTGGCGGGCGTATGGGTGGGTGTGGCTGGATAATACCACTGTAAGATGCGCTGGCATCTTAAGATTGTGCATACTGAATTTCAACTTTCTAGCTTTAATAGTTCCTGAGATTTAGGCAATTTAATTTTTAGCGATTTGTGGGCGTTAGAGTGGGCGTGGCAGGATGCTGTAATAAATTTGCGCTGCGTAGGGACCCCAAGAATCTTCATGCTTAATCTGAACTTTGTATCTATTATATTTCCTGAGATCTAAGCGTTCATACGGACTGACGGACAGACAGACGGATATGGCTCAATCGTTTTCGCTATTGATCCTGATCAGGAATATATAAATTATCTTTTTGGTGTGAGTGTGCCGCCCCTCGCTGCAGTCCGTGAAGATGGGCGATGACGTGGCTGCCTGATGACGTGGGGTGGTGAACTCTTCTCCGGGTGTTCCGCTGGCCTTCTTTATTGGCGGGCTCAATGTTCCTGAATATTGCAGAAATATGGTGGGAGAACTTCTCTCATACATGTCATACAAAAATGCTGACACTAGCAAAAGATGCATAACTCACCATGCCGGGAACCAGGCACGGCCCCTAAAGGCGACTTATGCTTGGTCTGCACATAAAGGCACTAGGGTGATCCGAGAAACACCCAAGATTTGTCCCGACTTATAAATTACACCTTAACTGTGTTAACTATTCCCCCCTTAGAAGAATGACCGTCCTCGATCTTCTGGAATTTATCGACGACCTGTTGTATTTTCTGCGCCGCTCGTTTCCTCCACAACACTCGGAGGAGCAGGACAGAGCGAACCAGATGTTGGTGTCTCCAGCCGATTTTACGTCGTCCTTAAGCCCTTGGATAACCTCCAAGTTTTGGTTGTTCATTCCTTGGAGGAGTGGCATACTTAGCACTGGATTGTGGACGATGATGTTTAGCAATGGGGACGCTGCCATGCCAGGTGTTTTCTTGATAGCTTCTCGTTGATTCGAATACTTAGTGCCATTGATAAAAGCTACTCGCTCGTTGGTAGTTATCTCAGGGACCTGAGCTGGACACTCGTTGATAACTAGTATTCCGTCGTCTACCAATGTGATGGGGCTTAAATGGCTGGCCTGCGTTTCGCAGTGTGCTATATCTCCCGCATGTAGGCCTCGAGCACAAGTATCGTGGGTTGCCAGCTTGCAGAAGGATGCGTAAGTTGCTAATGCCCATTCAGTGACTGCTATGACATCATTGTTGCATTCGGGTACGATGTTGTCCCTTAGTTGCAGAACAGTGTGTTGGTGTGATACGGGAAAGATTGTGACCTTTTTACATGTAATTTTAATTTTAGTATATGCGATCAGCACATGGATGATATTATCGGACTAAAGGACCTTAATATTAGGTTGTCAAAAAAGTCTTGCGGTATAAAATTGGTTACAATAATGCGATTCACGTCAAATATGCGCGGTTTTGTTCGATGACGCGTTCCCAACGAGATGCCAACTTCATAATGCCCCTCTCATAGAAACTCGCTTCAATATTGGCAAAAAACTCGGAGCGTGGCGCATCTTCGACCACCTCTACACCAAAACGAAAACGTTGATACCATCGTTGTGCGATGGAAATGGAAACTGTATCGTCCATAAACTGCACAAATTTTATTGGCGGCTTGAGATGCATTTTTGCATTTATCGTAGACGTATTGTAAAATATGCCGTATTTTCTCTTTATTTTGCTCCATGATTGCGACGCTATAACTCACGAACGACATAAAGAAAAGATAATGAATCAAACACGTGTTAGCGCGGGAAATGCTTTCAAAAAGATATAATATGAACTGATGCGACGAATAAAACAAGAACTACGAGGTTTCAGTGCCAAATAGCGAAAATACCGTAAGACTTTTTTAGATGCCTCTAATAGGCTTATGATAGGTACCTCTGTAGGGTGATCTACTAATACAGACTTAAAATCATGGTGCTTAAAAATGTCTGGGTTTATAATATTGGCTTTAGCAAGTGTGACTGTTAGCATTACATTTTGAATCTCGGTTATTAATATTCTATTTCTGGCCAAAAGAACGTCGTATAAATCTGAAGTGTCAACTATATTGTCTTGTTTTGCCTTAATAATTTTATTAACGGTATCTGTGAGCTTATTGATTTTATCCTGCGTTTGCGTGTTGATGACTATCTGCCTGTTATTTTACTCTATCAGTCGGTACTCGGACATTTTAAGCATTTCAAGGTCAGATGCGTCAGGAGTGCTCGCTACCACCTTAAGTGCGGTACCTAAGAAGTCTAGACTCCTGGCCATTCTATGGTGTACTTTTAATACGGACAATAAGCTTCTAATATGGTCAGTGTCGACCTCTAGTAATTTTCGCATGTGCGACTGTGGAAATAAATCGGACAACTTAGCAGTTTCAACTATCATTGCTGAGAATTCTGTTAAATTGCTTGAGTGCCGCAAACATGTCTCTGTTCCCACACCAGTGCGATCCCGTCCGTGGCAGGTATATATTTGGCGTGGGAGTAGTCTGCCACTCTAGCGTTGACTACAGCTAACGTTAAAACTACTGTACATCTTTTAGGGTACATATATGTAAATGTAGGGTGTGTGTTAACCGATAGAAAAATGAAAAGGGGTTTTATTTGAGGTTGTCCTTATGGACCACCCTCCCAGACGTTCCCATGTCTGCTTGTACGCGCTCTTCTGTGTACAGTGGGGTCAGTTTATTTCCTAACCCCATTGTTATTTCTAAGATATACTTCTTCTCCTACTTCAAAAATTCGATTTTGTCTAGTTGGGTTGCACCTGTCTAGACTAGCTTGTTGAGCTTTTTCGATTTGACGTCTTATCGACAACTTAGAATATTTGTCCACACAGGTTAAAAATGATTTTTTATCTGTAGAGTAAATGTCGATATGCCGCTTTTCGGCCGCATACGATGGGATTGGTGTAACCCCCAACTCCTGCCTCTTGGGGTGTCTGTTGTATTTCGCCTTGGTGCATGTTTTGCAGTTAATGACCACCTCATTAGCGAGCTTAGTCATTTTTGGAAAATAATAACCCTGAAGGACTTGTTTCACATTTTCTTGGGCAGCCTTGTGGGCGCGGTTGTGTTCACAAGTTATAGTTTCTGTCTGCTCATTTTTATCTGTGATATCACTCATGAATTTCTTGCAATGCCAGAACTTAGTGGCCGGGAATTCCAGCACTAAGGCATGCTGGATGCAAGCTAATGTGTGGAGGTCACAGTGAATAGTGTTCACAAAATTCACGTTAACGACTTCTTTTACCAACTCAAGCAGTGAGTCTTTATCATTAAAATTTATTATTTGGCGAGTTTTGCTTCCAAAAATTATAAAATTTTGCCGTGAAGGCTGGCAGGGTATCCTCGGAGTGTTCCGTTTATCGTCGGCGTGTGTCCTGACTGTGTATCCTTGGTGGCTGGGTATCCTTGGTGGCTGGGTATCCTTGGAGGCTGTGTGTTTTTGGTGGTTGGGTATCCTTGGTGCCTTTGTATCCTTGGTGGTCCTGGCTAGGGTGCAGGAGCGGCGATGCGTTGATTCCTGGGAGGATTCTTGGTGGTGGTGCGAAGACCTGTGCGAATCCTTGTCGGGCTGGGTATCCTTGCTGGTTGAGTCGTCCTTGGTAGTCCTTGTGACAGGAGTGTCCTTGTTGCTTGAGTTTGGTGGTCGATGGTATCTCCCGTGATTCCGTTGATTGATTCCGATTGTGTGTAGGTGGCGACTTACATATTCCCGGCTCTGCCGGCATCGGGCGTCCTACTCGGAAAGAAAGACCAGTTTTGCGCAAGGGATAGGGGAACTAGATATCTGATGGCGTGGATGTCGGCTGCGGCGTCGATGTGGCTTAGGCTCTGCGGCTCTCTCTCTCTCTCTCCCTTGTTCTGTTTTCTCGCGATTACGTGCTCGTGTGCGTGTGCGTATTTTGACTCTGCGTTTGACTTTACATGCTTGCCTTTATTTCGTGTCGTGTGCGATGACATTTCCTCGTGGTTACTCTTTTCTCAATCTTTCTCTCTCTTGTTCTGATTCGTCCCTTTGCAAAAATGTGCGTGCTCCCCTAGCTTTTCGTCCCTAACCTCACATTTTTTACCTAAATTCTCCTGATGGTTCTTTACGCCACGAAAGGTGGAATTATTCTTGCATTATCTTGCATAGTCCCTGTTCGGGCGCCATCTGGGCCATAACGGGCCAGGATATAAACTTCAGTCAGTCCAGGGTCCCCTATTTATGTTTCCGAAGACAGGCAGGAAAAGGATGTTCCGGCGGGAGGCGGGCTTCTGTTTAGGTGTGCGTATCGAGGGGGAGTCGGGGTCCGTGCAGAACTACGCCCGGGCACTGGCCGTCGAGGAATCGGCCCGTCGTCCGAGTACCGACACCACGCTCATCCGGGGCAGTCAGCAGACCTGGACAGGCTACGGACGGCCGATCCCGTCGACCGGGAATCGATTGTCCGGCCCCGTCAGCCGGGTGTCGGTGCCCCAAACTACGAGGGAGGATATGGGCGGCCGATCCCGTCATCCGGGAATCGGTTGTCTGGCCCCGTCAGCCGGGTGCTCGATCCCCCAATACGAGGGAGGATATGGGCGGCCGATCCTGTCACCCGGAAATCGGTTGTCCGGCCCCGTCAGCCGGGTGCCGTTGCCCCAAACTAAAAGGTAGGATATGGGCGGCCGATCCCGTCACACGGGAATCGGTTGTCCGGCCCCGGTGCCCCAAACTACGAGGGAGGGAAAAGAATGAGAGAGAGAGGAATGCGGTTGGGTCATCAGGAGAGAGGAATGTGGTTGGGTCATCAGGAGACCGCCTCCCCCCAGTTTCCTAGCGGCAGAGAATGGAGGAAATAATCTGGGGCCGAGTGCTCTTGTATTATTCCTGGCATTTTATTTACATTGTCTTACCTAAGTTCTAAGCCGGTCCCTACGCTATTCCCTACATCCCGCGCACCGCTGTCCTCCCACGTTTGGAATTGGCTCTTGGCCGGCTCACCCGTACTACTCCTCAGCTGAGGACTCCATGTCCGCCGGCCACGTGCTTTCTTGGGGGTCGTCTTGCTGCTTTTTGTTTTTCCGCGATTACGTGTGTTCTTTTTAAGTTTCTCAAACTGACTCCCCGATCGGCGGGCAGCGGGAGTTGCTCGAGGCCCTTCTCTCTCTTTCGCTGTTTTCGTGCGAGCGTCCTCTTCTCTTTGCAGCTTTTCTGCGTCGGCATCACTTTGTGTGATCGTGCTGCTCTCTCTCGTTGGTTGGCGCTGTGAGCGCGATGTGCCCAATGCGGTGTTGGCTCTGCCGGTATGATGTTGGCTCTGCCGGTCGTGGTTTGCGCTGTGAGCGCGATGTGCCCAAGGCGGTGTTGGCTCTGCCGGTATGATGTTGGCTCTGCCGGTCGTGGTTTGCGCTGTGCGCGCGATGTGTCCAAAGCGGTGTTGGCTCTGCCGGTATGATGTTGCGGGGCGATGTTGCGGACGTGATGTTGCGGGTGTCATGTTGCGAGATGGCGGTGAAACCTAACGGGCTTTCGCTACGCCTTAGCTATGTATGTACAAGTGCCCTTCGTGGGTCTTAACGAACGTAAATCTAGGTGCCCTCTGGGGGTCTTAACTAACTTAAATCTAGGTGCCATCCGTGGGTCTTAGCTACTTCTTAAGCTAACCTAACTCCTAGCTTACACTCTACTCTTAACTATATATACATGGTGGGGCGGGGGAGGGGATGGATACCTCACAATATAATATTATTTATTATGTTTGATTTAATAGCTTCGGCACTAATACGCCGCCCGCACAAATTATAATGAGTAAAGAGTAGCACACACATAAGGACACTTTTTTAGCAAAACCTGTTTTTAGCGAACCTCTGCTGCACGTTTAGGGAAGCAAAAGAAGTGCAATTTTTTATTTGAAGTTCTGCCGAGGTGCAAAGCACACATAAGCCAGGTCGTCCCTGGCAGAACTCTGACTGTGTCGATAAGGTTTCTCAATCCTGTAGCTGATGTTTAGGACATTTCCGGCGGATTGAAAAGTGTCGATATATTGTCGAAGAAAATCAAACAGTCATTGTGGTACACCCGCTTGGGGTATTAACCGCAGTGACTTGGAACGCTCTGACTGTGCCTAAAGCGTCGCCAGCCAGACACAATATCAATTGATTGCATTTTTCAATATCGTGCAGAGTGTCATCTTTGTCGACAAATGTTTCGAAAAGGCTTATAATTTTTTATTTCTTGCTTCGATTTGATTCTGAATCAAAAAACCGATTTCAATGTGCGAATTCAAAAATCGACATTCTTATTCAATTGGATTTAGAGATAGTCGACCCTCTTGTTATACCCGACACTCGTAGCGTTATAGGGTGTACTAGATTCATTGAAAAGTATGTTACAGATTGAAGGCCCGTTTCCGACCCTATAAAGTATATATATTCTTGATCACGATAACTAGCGAAGTCGATTGAGCCATATCGGTCGGTCCGTCCGTCCGTCCGTCCGTATGAACGCTGCGATCTCAGGACCTATAAGAGAAACAATGTTGAGATTAAGCATGAAGATTCTTGACGTCCCTTAGCAGCAGTTGAAATTTAGTATGTATAATCTCTAGATGCCAGCGCATCTTAAGGTGGTAGCATTATCCGGCCACACCCATTCTTACGCCCACCAAGCTCAAAAGACGCTTTTCGCATTTTCTAGAAAAGCGGATATCTCGGAAACTATAAGTCATAGAAAGTTTGGATTAAACATGTAGGTTTTTATGATGCCCCCAATGCGAATTATTTTCTTTCGATCAAGCCACGCCAACTCTAACGCCCACAAAATCTGATAAATACAAAAATCTCGGGAACTAGAGTGGATCGCAACCTATTTCGTGCAGCTACCAAAAAATATATAAAAAAAAAGAAAGTTTTCGATTTTACCAGGTCAACGATCCGCAGCATTGAGCAGGAATAGTGAAGTCCTGGCTCATCAGGATTGAAAATTTGTGGGAAATATTGGATAAATCTGTAAGGAAGAGGAAGATTTCTGTCAAAAACGATCTGAATACTGTTCCTATGGAAGAATGGCCAAAAATCCCAGTGGAATCCACAAAAAAGTTCGTTACTTCCATGAGAAAATATGAGAAAATATGACATACAAAATATTAGATGTTAAATTACACATCATAAGTTAAGGATAATCTTCTGCACGAAATAAGATTCGGCATGAAAAATGCCTGAATTTTTTGTTCTTATTACTAAAGTTATTTGTTTTTATGATTTTGAAAATTTTTAAGTTTAATAAGCATGTTAAAATTCCCTGTTAAAAAACTGCCTTGAAATTTTTTTAATATCTATTTTGGTTTAGCAGGAATAAAAACTCAAACTTTTTTTTGGTAGCTGCCCAAATGAGCTGCGATCCACTGTATAAGAGCTTGAAAGAGCTTAAGAAAACGTATTTAAGAAATGCCACTGCAGCTTGCTACGAGTTTTCATCCGCCCACGCCCTCTCTAACGCCCTCGAACGGCGGAAAATTGTGGCGTCCATAATATTATAGTCTATGTCTTCGTATGACATTGTATAACATATATTTGTCAATATTTATCAATTTACCAAAGATTTTAGGTGGCGGTTGGGGAATTTCCACTAGTAGTAGTTCCTTTAATAATTTAATAAATTTTCTCCCATTCTGTGCAATTATAAATTATCGTCAAACGTTTTACACAAAATCATTCCCGTTATTCTCGTATTTTAAGAGGCAAAAGGCATATTAGGCCATTAGTCAACTGCCCAAAGAAGACCCGTGTTTATTTATTTTCATATCAAAAAACCAATTTAGAAAAATAAACCAAATATTTGATGCATTGTCTAAGCACAACTTGTGCTAAATAAGCCAAGTCATTTCTTTTTTAGTGTTTTTAGTGTTTCAAAATGTGCCGAGTCATTAGACACTAATATTGACTACGAATCGCTAGATGTTATGAATTGGGACCATTTAGACTATTCAAATATCGATTACATATCGATTCCTATTATATAAATTGATTTCAAATACGCGTTCCTTAACCCACAGTTTCACAATTACCGCTAAGGTAGTGCCGATATATTAATACGCGCTTCCGGAGATGATGTCATGACTGGGTTAATATCTATATCATCCCTGAAGTAGTTACAGATTGTGACTGCCTGCCACAGAAAGTATTTACCTAACAATGTTTTACAGCCGGCAGTCTTCTCACTTGCAAGTCGGCCATATTTAAGTAACAATTTGTTAAAATAATACAATATATATACATAAAAAGTGCGAAACTGTAAATTATTAGTGTGCAGCAGTATTCGACTACTTTTAAACTGTGCCAATTTGCAATATAAAAAAGTTCGTAATATAAAAAATAACGTTTTAAAACAAATTTTTCAATACTAAAATTAATTGAAAAAAATTAACGAGTTTTAAATGATGTGTAGAAACATTTTAATGTTGTTTGTGAATGACCAATATAGTGACTAAGACTTAGCAGATATTTTGACATATACATATATATAAGACATAACAATTTGGTAAAAAAAATAATAATTTAAAGCATTTGCTGTTGTTTTGTATTGCAATACTGAAAGAGTTTTTATGAAAACCATATGACTTAAATGTGCATTCACAGAAATGTGCTTATCTACATAAATATTTTTTGCGCATATTTGCATACATATGTGGCTAGTGAAAAATTTCGTAATGTTCTGCAGCAAGAACGCTTAAACCGCAAAATAATCAATTATTTCAGACACAGGCTTCTATTTACAATGGGTGACCGTGACATCCCGACCGTACCTGTAACAACATTAGCTGGTTTAACCAGCACTTCCGATTGTAAGTTATTTGAGTGTCATAATTGTATATTTCATGTCATTAACTTTGCATTTTTTATTTCAATATTAAGTGCTAAGCGAGTTACCAGTGTCGGATTCGCTTCAGAGTGCAGCTTCCTTAAATAAGTCTCTACTTTTTCATGCTTTGGTGGCTAATGAATCAAATAATTTACTTTCTGTCCGTGATGAAAATCTAGTTCGACAATTGGTTACTGCCATTGAAAGAACAAACTCTGACAACATGTTAGTATGGTTATTGTTTATGCGTAAATCATAATATTAATTGATTTTTTTAGTGAGTTAAAATCACATTACTCAATTGAAGAACCAGGAGCTAATATTAAAACACATCCCGAACTACTACAAGGAATTTATCATTTTCGTCCAGCTGTTTTCAACACTTCGCTTAAGATAAGTAAGTTTATAAAAATATAACAAATTGTAAATTTTAATATTTCTAGACTTTAATATTTCAGACTCTTCTAAAGAACATGTGGCAAATGTTCGATTTGATGAAAGTAATTTGCTTATAGATCCATACATAAGACCGGAATTTGATATATCAATAAATTCGAATAAAGATTTATTGCAGAAAAAACACCATCAGGCATCTAAGAATCAGTTTAACAGGTAGGTATTAAAGTGTACTGGTGATATCAATACTTACCACTAGAGAAATCTATTTTCCAATTTTAGTATGACTTCAGGAGAAATGTCTGAAGAAGTCTTTCATATAAACATTAAGAATAAACAATTTCCGAAGAAAATAGAAGAAAGTATATTGAACTCTGATCAAAATCTGAATAAAACAGTAACATCTGAGGCTCATGTACAAATTAATTCACCAGACAAAAGTGGAATGCAATCATTAGTACAGGAACAGTATTTCAGAAACCAAGCAGAAAGTAATTCAAAATATTTCATTCAAACCCAAACAGACATTCACCAATCCGTTCAAAATAGTTGCAACATATTTCCAAATGAGTCATCTAATTTTGATTTGGATTCTGTAAATAGTCAGAATGTATTATTTTTACAAAATTATCCGATGACTGAAAATACTCAAATGTATGCGTCTTCAATGGAATATGGTGAAATAAAGCAGCAAATGCAAGTCCCTGAAGTCTCTGATTCAAGCTTGGAACAGTTGCCAGGAACTGTAAACTCAGTAATGATTAAGAACAATAGCCTTGCAGGTAGTTCACAGCATCAACTACACCAACTACTATCAGCAACTACATCGACATCTACTTCCTCAAGTGGCATGTCTCAGGTTCGGGTATGTATAAATCGTCTTAATATTGATGATTCTCGCCTTATGCAACAAAGTATTAAAAAGTTTGTACAAAAGTCACCAGAATTGGCTAAAAGTATGGGGTTACTACAAGTATCGGCCCAGCAACAACATGATAACTTGAATATCTCGTCTGTAGTTGTGAAGAAAAGAATTACAGAGAATGGTGTTGGTAGTACAACTAATATAGTCAACATTCCAATAGACACATTTTCTACTATAAAAGCCGATGAAAAACGATTTTCTGCAAAACGAAAACTTGCCATATCAATTGGTGACATTCCACCGGAACAAATATGTAAGTATAATTACACATATTAAATAATTTATAATATTAAATAACATTCGTTAAATTATAATAGTCTCTAAGCCTAAAATGCGACGAATCGAAAGGGCAATGCCTATCTCAAAATGTTTAAAGGAAGACGTTACTCGATCTCAAACATATCAACAATTTATGCGCAATATGGATCAAATAATTGAAACGTTAGACGATAGCGAATCTCCTAACTTTGACTCAGGTATGTGTAAACTTTGGAGCATATTGAAACTTTTCTAGTAAACACAAATACAATTAAATTTTATTTTGTTTGTTGAAAAGAATGTAGCTGTAGAATGTAGTAAAAGAATGCATTTCCGACCAATAAATCCATGCACGTCTGTGACGAAGATCACGGCAACTATAAAAATTGTCTTAGAGGTGCCTGCGCAGCACAAGTTTTTTGTTGGCATTGTCTCCTTTAAGGACCGCAAGTTGCGAAAATCTGTAACATCCACTTAGAAAGTCAATTGATATTTTCTATTTATCATATCAGCTAAAAAACTGGTAAAAGGGAAGTAAAGGTAAAATATGCCATAATACGAGTATAAACAAGAAGAAATGCTGTCGTCGAGTGCCACGACTATAAGAGCCCGTTACCGCTTTACACAATTTTAAATATTAATTTTGATAGTACAAATGGAGAAAGCGCCACCTTTTGTCAAAAAATAATCTTTACTAAATATTGTGTTCCAAAACTTACAACTCCCTGCGAGCAAAAGTTACATATATTCACAGTATCGGACCAACTAGAGTCTGTGGGCGAACGTTGAAACGTTATCATCTTGTCGAACCTTTTGCATCTGAAAAGAAGTAGTTGTAGTCCTAGCGAATCATTTGTATCTGAAAAAAAAGTAGTTTTGGAATACATGAGAAGTTAAGCATAGACTTCCTGTGACTGACAACTTTTGAACCCGCTTCCTAACAGTTTATTGTGCTTTACGTCGTGTTGTTCGTTTGACCTTTGTGATTGGCATTATGTCTTTGAACGACAGCAAGTTGCAAACATTTGTACAGTCCACAGAAAAGGTAAATAGATGCGTGCTATCAACTAAAAAACTCATAAAAGCAAACTTTAGGAAAATAATCTATAATTTAAAAAAGAATGTGGTTGTAAAATTATTGTGCTGTTTTTATTGATTGATATTAGCTAGGTTGTGCCGAAACATACAACTCCCTGCGACCAAAAGTTATATTCACCGTATCGGTGGATATGCTTGTAAGATGTGTAGGGGCGAACTAGTGGAACTATTAGAGCTAGAAAGTTGCAATTCAGTATGTATAATCTTGAGATGCCAGCGCATCTTATGAAGATCCCATTATACATACTACACCACACCCACTCGAACTCCCACCAAGCTCGAAAGACGGTTTTTGCATTTTGTAACTATAAGTGATAACTATAAGTGACTATAAGTGATAGAAAATTCGGATTAAGCATGTAGGTTTTTATGATGACCCCAAAACGAATTGTTTTTTTTTATCAAACCACGCCCACTGTTAGACGTTAAGCCCACAAAACGAAAAAATCTCGGGAGTTATAAGAAAAAGTTGTGATTAAGATAAGTATTTAAGAGATGCCACTGCAACTTGCCCCACTATTTTTCATACGGCCACGCCCACATACCACAGAAAACTGTCGTGTCCATAATATTATAGTGTATGTCTTCGTTTGAGCTTGTACAACATATTTTTGTCAATATCTATCGATTTACCAAAGATTTTTCAAATCGGAACATTATTTCGCTATTTATGAAGAAATTTAGGTAATAAATCCTAACAAGGGCAGTGACGTCACTATCAGTTACTCAACATGTTTTCTTTGACAATTTGTGGATTTTTACTAGCAAAATGAATATTTTAAAATTGTATCGGGTATCTTATAGTCGCGGCACTCGACTATAGCGTTTCTTCTTGTTTTGGTTGATATTAGCTAGGTTATTCCGGCGGTTATGCTTGTGGGATGAACTAAACTAGATACTGTGAATCGTAGCCATCCTAGCGAATCTTTGGCATCTGAAAAGAAGTAGTTTTGGAATACTTGAGAAGTTAAGCATAGACTTCCTGTGACTGACAGCTTTTCAACCCGCTGCCTAACAGTTTATTGTGTTTAAAAATTAATAAGAGTTTTTAATAAAGTTTATTTTGTGAAATGCAGGGTTTTACGGCGCGTGCGTACGAAAAGGAGTTTCTATTTGAACTAACTTATTTGACTAACATTATCTTATGCGATGGACAGAAGACACAACGAATTCGCCTAAGCGAAAAGCTTTATTGGGCTCCGCTCCCCCTCTTTACGCTGAACGACTCTGAAGGGACGACGTCCTTCAGGATTGTCCAGGTAGAAGCGCCAACCTATGGACGGCGCGCCGGTATGTTCCCTCCGCTGTTCGGAGCGACGACGTTGGTGGAGCCAATAGTGGGCCGCCGATCAGAAGATGCCCTGGTGTTAGGGCTTCGCCGACCGTCCGAAAGAACAGGTGCTTTGCAGACTTCACATCTGCTCCCCACAGACCGCCGAAGTGAGGTGCTCTCCCAACTGATGCACATGTATTTTGTTTTCTTCCTTTTTCTGATCCAATGACTTCAAGCGTCAGAAACCTTTGTTCAAGAAAGTTTAAAAATTCGTTCAAAGGTTAAATTTCTCTTGTATTTTGAACGGATTGTTCATACAACAAGTGGTTTTGTCGATCAAGCTTTTTTGTTAGAAGACAGATTAGAAGTGGATCCCATTTGTCTGTCTCTATGCCGATTTGTTATCATTAAATGATCCAATAATTTTTGATTTAAGGTATTACTTAATACTCCTTTATGGTTAAAGCGTTTTTCAAGTGTTTTCCACGCAGTTGATTAATTTGCCTCCGTTAGTGATGAATGGCGAATTGCCGCCTATTCATTAACGTTAGTCTTCAAGTACCACATTTTTTTTATAGTAGGTAACGTTGATTCATGAATAATTTTTCTGAATATATTATGAAACTTTTGCCATTTTAAGTAATCCCCATCAAATTTGGTATACAAATTTTGGCGACCTTTGGAATATGTAATGCATTTTGAACAGCACTTGGTGGAGAACTATTTGTTGTCTCCTTTTTCACATACATTTCGGTTTGTACATTTATGACTGCATCTTCTGCTGCCATATATCTGCTGTCGTTATATCCAAGTTCCTTCGGGTCCTTAATTTTTTTTTAAATTTGGACATGAATATCTTTTAATTTTGTTTCGTTTCTTCTGTCAGTTTATTCTAAACTGTCAAGCAACACCCTTTGTTCTCTGAACACCGATTCTATTTCAATGTCTTCTGCTGTGAATGCGATGGATGTAACATCCGCTTCCAAGAGAGACGACTTATTGTTGAATTTTGTCTTATAATCCTCAATCAGCTGCTTTATTTTAAAGAATTCATTATTAAAATAATCGTGTTCTAGCCTGACTCCTTTGGGGAAATTATTTATGTCATTATCTCCGGAATTAAATGTATACCACAGGGATTCTAACGTAATAAACGTTCTCTGTACTAGGATGGCTTGGTCTTTCTGTCGACGGAATCCATTTTGTAATTCCGAATAACATTCCGAATTTGGTCTCCTATATTTTTCAGTGCCATTTTTACCATTTTATATAGTCCGATTAAAAGGTATTTTGTAATGGTTGATCAGAACATGTCTTTTTCAAGTTAAATCCTCACAGTGTTTGATCGCACACCTGAAGTAGTTGAACTTACTGTCTTTTGGCAATAGTTTCCGCACTAAGTACAGAACCAATTGAGCTGCGGAGAAGTGAATACGTCAAGAATTCTTTTCGCACTGATTTTATTGAGCATGGATCCGGGTTTATATACATGATTTGGGGTTACAAGGATATTTACTAAAGTCTAGTCTAGATACAAATGGACAACATGGTTTATTAACAGATTACAGGAAAATATCCTAAATAAGCGATTAAATCTACCAAATGGTGTGGATGCATATGGCTTATGACCCGTTTATTACATGCAGATGTGCGCAGACCAAGATATCAGCTACCTATTTATTTAGGTCAAAGTAGCTATCAGAAGCAAACGAATTGCTGCTAAGTCGAAATCGCACGGATGCCATTTTAAGTAATCCCCATCAAATTTGGTATACAAATTTTGGCTACCTTTGGAAAATGTAATGCATTTTGAACAGCACTTGGTGGAGAACTATTTGTTGTCTCCTTTTTCACATACATTTCGGTTTGTACATTTATGACTGCATCTTCTGCTGCCATGTATCTGCTGACGTCATATCCAAGTTCCTTCGGGTCCTTACATTTTTAATAAATTTGGACATGAATATCTTTTATTTCATTCCAGTATTGTGTAATGACGTGTGTGAATTTTTGTTTCGTTTCTTCTGTCATTTTTTTCATGATGCGGTCTAAACTGTCAAGCAACACCCTCTGTTCTCTGAACATCTATTCTATTTTGATGTCCTCTGCTGTGGATGCGATGGATGTAACATCCGCTTCCAAGAGAGACAACTTATTGTTGAATTCTATCTTATAATCCTCAACTAGTTGCTTAATTTTATTAAAGAATGAATTATTAAAATAATCGTGTTCTAGCGTGACTCCTTTGAGGAAATTATTTATTTCATTATCTCCGGAGTTAAATTTATCCCACAGGGATTCTAACGTTAATAAACGTTTTCTGTAGTAGGCTGGCTTGGTCTTCCTGCTGACGGAATCCTTTTTGTTATTCCGAATGACATTCAGAATTTGCTCTCCTATCGATAACTGTCCTGCCAACAACTGATGAATATTGTTCGGTGCCATTTTTACCTTTTTTATATAGTCCGATTAAGAGGTATTTTGTATATATATGTATGTAAATTGGCTTTGAACAGATCGATTTTTTTTTAGTATGTATTTTTTTTGTTGCGTGTTGTGTGTTTTGTTTTTTTGTTTGTATGAGCTTGCGCGGCATTGGTGGAACTAGTAAGCACATCCTCGAGACACTATATCCGCTGGGTTTACTTTCGTAGGGACGTGTCGCCAAATTGCTTTCTCCGACCACTCTTGGATTTCCGCTACTCGGTTCGAGACGAAAACGGAAAACGACGAGGGATGTCAGTCGGAGTCGGAGTCAGTCCCTAGGACAACTGTATTTATTGGGCAATATATTAATAGCCGTACACCATTAAGTTCTTCTATTTGCGAGGCAAAGTTTTCGTCTTGAGGGGAGCTACTTTTGATTTGGTTGTCAGTAATGACACTTTTAAACCTTCAACAGTTTGAGTGCGAACGTAGATGTACGCTCCATATGCACGCATGGAAGCGTCAGAGAAACCGTGAATCTCAATCGGCACCTGCGGATCTGTGTGAACGAATCGCGGTACCATAACTTTGGGCAGTTGAACCAAAGTTGCTTTGAAACCACAGTGCCAATTGAAAACCTGCCTCTTGCAAAACCAGAGAAACATTATCACGAAGGCTTTGCAGGTTCTCAACGCTTCCGGCGCCTGTCAACAGATCGTCAACATAGAAATCTTTCTGAATGACCTTCGCCGCATTTGGATACTTAGCTTGCGCAATATCTCCAAGCTGCATTAAAGATCTTCAGAGACTCAGAAGGATCTCTTCTCCACACTATGAGCTGGAAGTTTCGGTCAGCTTCATCGAACATCACTTGGCGGTACATCTTTTTAATGTCCGCTGCAAGGGCTTCTCCGAAGCAGCGTAGAATATAGCTCCTCTTGAATATTGTGGCCTACCATCAAGATGTCATTTAACGGAACCTGCGTCGATGTGTGTCGAGAGGCATCGAAAACCACTCTCAACTTGGTTAAGGTGGTCTGAGGCCGCATCACGCATTGGGCCGTCTGGAATTTTATCATCAGTAGAGGACATGTAGCCCATTGATACATATTCCTCTATGAAATTCAGATATATTTTCTTTAAAGAAAGATCTTTTGACAATCTCCTTTCAAGCGACCAAAATCTACGTATCGCAACTAAATACGACGACCCAAGAGTATTTGGGTCAGATTTCAACGGCAGACGAACCGAAAATCTCCCAGAGAACTTTCTTTGAGTATTTTTCTCAAGGTTTTGTTCACAAAGTTGCTGCTCAGGAGTATGGACTTTAGCCTTAGGCGGCAAGTCCTCCACAAACCAAAATTTCTGCAGGATGGTGTCAATTGACTCCAACGCATCTTCCTGACAGCTGAGATGTACCGAATTTTCTGACACTATTTAGCCGAGAACAGTTTTTTGTAAGATTGGAAGTTCAGGCCCTTGCTTTATATGGCAAACTGACAGAATTGCAAGGAATGCTATTAAGCATGCTATTTTTTGGGGGCTTGAAGAAGAATGGATCTGCCAATTTTATTTTTTTTTACCCGTTACTCGTAGAGTAAAAGGGTATACTAGATTCGTTGAAAAGTATTTAACAGATAGAAGGAAGCGTTTGCGACCCTATAAAGTATATATATTCTTGATCAATAGCGAAGTCGATTGAGCCATGTCCGTCTGTCCGTCCGTCCGTATGAACGCTGAGATCTCAGGAACTACAACAGATACAAAGTTGAGATTAACCATGAAGATTCTTGAGGTCCCGGGACAGCGCAAGTTTATAACAGCATCCTGCCACGCCCACTCTAACGCCCACAAATCGCAAAAAAACTAAAATTGCTGACATCTCAGGAACTATTGAAGCTAGAAAGTTGAAATTCAGAATGTATAAACTTTAGATGCTAGCGCATCTTATAGTGGTTCTACTATCCGGCCGCACCCACCCATACGCCCACAAGGTTCAAAAGACGGTTTTCGGATTTTGTAGAAACGTTGATATCTCGGTAACTATAAGAGATAGAAAGTTCGGATCAAGCATGTCGGTTTTTATAATGCTCCCAATGCGAATTGTTTTTTTCCGATCAAGCCACGCCCACTCTAACGCCCACAAAACCCGAAAAACCAAAAATGCAAAAATCTCGAAGCTATAAGAGCTAAACAAGTTTGCTTAGGAATACGTATTTAAGAGATGCCTCTGCAACTTGCCACGAAGTTGCATCCGGCCACGCCCACTCTAACGCCCACAAACCGCGGAAAACTGTGGCGTCTATAATATTATTATGAATGCCTTCGTTTGACCTTGTATAACTTATTTCTGTTAATATCTATCGATTTACCAAAGATTTTTAAAATCGGAACATTATTTCGCTATTTATAAAGAAATTAAGGTTATAAGGCCTCACATGGGCAGTGACGACACTATAAGCATACTCAACATACTTCCTCTGATAATAGGTGGCGCCTTGTGAATTTCCACTAGCAAAATTAATATTTTAAAATTGTGTAAAACAGTAACGGGTATCTTATAGTCGCGGCACTCGACTATAGCGTTTCCACTTGTTTTGTTTTGGGTACCCTCCACCCGCTGGTGTTCACCGCTTGATCCGTATGATAACCAAAAATATTTTTTAAAACAAGGAAATCGGACGACAGCTAACTGCTTCCTATTCGCGACTTCACTATTGTGTGTATTTTTTGTAGTTACTTAAGCACTAGTTCCACCAATGCCGCGCAAGCTCATACCCATGTCCTCTCTTTTAATTTGTAGTCTCTGAGCGAGCTCATCGGTCACAAAATTTACTTGTGAACCAGAGTCAAGCAACGCTCGAGCCATCACAAATTCGCCACTTTTTGTTAGTACGCTCACGATAGCTGTGGCAAGAATAACTCTATCCGAAACAGTCGTATGCAAAACATGCGAAGTGGATGGAGACTCTTGCGTGAGCGCTGGCTGAGAAGAAGGCGGCAACGCGAGATTTGTAATAGCAGAGAATCTGTGCAACAATGTAGGGTAAGAAGATTTGCACACCCTGCACCTATTCGACTTGAATTTTTTAACAGTGTGTGTTAACAGTGTTTATTTGTGTTAAAATATGTGTTAAATGCTCACTACCGATTTTACACGAATGCAAAAAGTTGAAAGATGGGCCGAAATTATTTAGAAAAAATGCCACAGATTAACTTCCAACTTTAAACATTTCATTCAGCATCTTCCCACTCTGGCTCCATGCATCGTCTTTGATCGGGCTTCTGAGTCTTCTGGCTGCTGCTTGGATTTGACCGACGCGGTGGTTTATTAAACACAATAAATTAAAATCTCTTCAGACAACAACGCCGAAAAGGAGTTTCGATTTGAACTAATTTATTATCTTATGCAATAAACAGAAGACACAACGAGAGAGGGAGAAAGGAGAGCGGCGGCCGAATTCGACTGAGCGAAAAAGCTTTATTGGGCCCCGCTCCCCTCTTTACACTGAAAGACCGGACATTGAACGAACACCGCCCGTCTGAAGGGACGACGTCCTTCACGATTGCAAAGATAGAAGCGCCAGTCTATGGATGGCGCTCCGGAACGTTCCCTCCGCAGTCTTCACGTCCGCCACTCAGACCTTGCCGTCAGCGCCGACTTGCACCGCCACCACGCGCCCGATGCTCCACTGCTGGGGCGGCATGTTGTCCTCTCCTACGACGACGAACGCTCCCACGTCGAGGTTTTGGACCTCCTGGTTCTGCAGGCTCGAGTCGTACTCCCGGGACCATCGCTGCCAAACACAAGACATTGCGCCATCGCCGGAAGCAGGTTGGGCTGATGTGATCCGGGAGCTACGACGTTGGTGGAGCCAACAGCGGGCCGCCGATCAGAGGGTTTCGCCGTCGCTGGGGTCGCTGCTTAGCACTCCGATTGGCCTCGAGTTTAGGACCGTCGCCACGCTGGCGATGAGAGTCCCGAGCTCCTCGGCCAAAAGGTCGTTGCCGACCGTCCGAACAGGGGCTTTTCAGACTTCACACCTGTTTCCCATAGACCGCCGAAGTGAGGTGCACTGGGCGGTATGAACTCAAACTCGCATCCTTTTTTTGATGCGAATGCGTACAAACCGTGCTCCTCCTCCTCCAGACGGGCCCGAAACTCTTTCAGGTGGCATTCAGAGCTAACGCCGACTTGCCTAACTCCATAGACACAACTTCTGAAGGTGGTTCGAAGTGTGAGTTTACAGGCCAAATGCTTTCTGAGTCGAGTAAAAACGATTGCCCAGCGAACCAGATGGACGTGACGAGCTCTTCAACGTCACATCCTCGAGACACTATATCCGCTGGGTTTACTTTCGTAGGGACGTGTCGCCAAATTGCTTTCTCCGACCACTCTTGGATTTCCGCTACTCAGTTCGAGACGAAAACGGACGAGGGATGTCAGTCGGAGTCGGAGTCAGTCCCTAGGACAACTGTATTTATTGGGCAATATATTAATAGCCGTACACCATTAAGTTCTTCTATTTGCGAGGCAAAGTTTTCGTCTTGAGGGGAGCTACTTTTGATTTGGTTGTCAGTAATGACACTTTTAAACCTTCAACAATTTGAGTGCGAACGTAGATGTACGCTCCATATGCACGCATGGAAGCGTCAGAGAAACCGTGAATCTCAATCGGCACCTGCGGATCTGTGTGAACGAATCGCGGTACCATAACTTTGGGCAGTTGAACCAAAGTTGCTTTGAAACCACAGTGAAACCAAACCTGCCTCTTGCAAAACCAGAGAAACATTATCACGAAGGCTTTGCAGGTTCTCAACGCTTCCGGCGCCTGTCAACAGATCGTCAACATAGAAATCTTTCTGAATGACCTTCGCCGCATTTGGATACTTAGCTTGCGCAATATCTCCAAGCTGCATTAAAGATCTTCAGAGACTCAGAAGGATCTCTTCTCCACACTATGAGCTGGAAGTTTCGGTCAGCTTCATCGAACATCACTTGGCGGTACATCTTTTTAATGTCCGCTGCAAGGGCTTCTCCGAAGCAGCGTAGAATATAGCTCCTCTTGAATATTGTGGCCTACCATCAAGATGTCATTTAACGGAACCTGCGTCGATGTGTGTCGAGAGGCATCGAAAACCACTCTCAACTTGGTTAAGGTGGTCTGAGGCCGCATCACGCATTGGGCCGTCTGGAATTTTATCATCAGTAGAGGACATGTAGCCCATTGATACATATTCCTCTATGAAATTCAGATATATTTTCTTTAAAGAAAGATCTTTTGACAATCTCCTTTCAAGCGACCAAAATCTACGTATCGCAACTAAATACGACGACCCAAGAGTATTTGGGTCAGATTTCAACGGCAGACGAACCGAAAATCTCCCAGAGAACTTTCTTTGAGTATTTTTCTCAAGGTTTTGTTCAACAAAGTTGCTGCTCAGGAGTATGGACTTTAGCCTTAGGCGGCAAGTCCTCCACAAACCAAAATTTCTGCAGAATGGTGTCAATTGACTCCAACGCATCTTCCTGACAGCTGAGATGTACCGAATTTTCTGACACTATTTAGCCGAGAACAGTTTTTTGTAAGATTGGAAGTTCAGGCCCTTGCTTTATATGGCAAACTGACAGAATTGCAAGGAATGCTATTAAGCATGCTATTTTTTGGGGGCTTGAAGAAGAATGGATCTGCCAATTTTATTTTTTTTTACCCGTTACTCGTAGAGTAAAAGGGTATACTAGATTCGTTGAAAAGTATTTAACAGATAGAAGGAAGCGTTTGCGACCCTATAAAAGTATATATATTCTTGATCAATAGCGAAGTCGATTGAGCCATGTCCGTCTGTCCGTCCGTCCGTATGAACGCTGAGATCTCAGGAACTACAACAGATACAAAGTTGAGATTAACCATGGAGATTCTTGAGGTCCCGGGACAGCGCAAGTTTATAACAGCATCCTGCCACGCCCACTCTAACGCCCACAAATCGCAAAAAAACTAAAATTGCTGACATCTCAGGAACTATTGAAGCTAGAAAGTTGAAATTCAGAATGTATAAACTTTAGATGCTAGCGCATCTTATAGTGGTTCTACTATCCGGCCGCACCCACCCATACGCCCACAAGGTTCAAAAGACGGTTTTCGGATTTTGTAGAAACGTTGATATCTCGGTAACTATAAGAGATAGAAAGTTCGGATCAAGCATGTCGGTTTTTATAATGCTCCCAATGCGAATTGTTTTTTTCCGATCAAGCCACGCCCACTCTAACGCCCACAAAACCCGAAAAACCAAAAATGCAAAAATCTCGAAGCTATAAGAGCTAAAAAAGTTTGCTTAGGAATACGTATTTAAGAGATGCCTCTGCAACTTGCCACGAAGTTGCATCCGGCCACGCCCACTCTAACGTCCACAAACCGCGGAAAACTGTGGCGTCTATAATATTATTATGAATGCCTTCGTTTGACCTTGTATAACTTATTTCTGTTAATATCTATCGATTTACCAAAGATTTTTAAAATCGGAACATTATTTCGCTATTTATAAAGAAATTAAGGTTATAAGGCCTCACATGGGCAGTGACGACACTATAAGCATACTCAACATACTTCCTCTGATAATAGGTGGCGCCTTGTGAATCGGACGACAGCTAACTGCTTCCTATTCGCGACTTCACTATTGTGTGTATTTTTTGTAGTTACTTAAGCACTAGTTCCACCAATGCCGCGCAAGCTCATACCCATGTCCTCTCTTTTAATTTGTAGTCTCTGAGCGAGCTCATCGGTCACAAAATTTACTTGTGAACCAGAGTCAAGCAACGCTCGAGCCATCACAAATTCGCCACTTTTTGTTAGTACGCTCACGATAGCTGTGGCAAGAATAACTCTATCCGAAACAGTCGTATGCAAAACATGCGAAGTGGATGGAGACTCTTGCGTGAGCGCTGGCTGAGAAGAAGGCGGCAACGCGAGATTTGTAATAGCAGAGAATCTGTGCAACAATGTATGGTAAGAAGATTTGCACACCCTGCACCTATTCGACTTGAATTTTTTAACAGTGTGTGTTAACAGTGTTTATTTGTGTTAAAATATGTGTTAAATGCTCACTACCGATTTTACACGAATGCAAAAAGTTGAAAGATGGGCCGAAATTATTTAGAAAAAATGCCACAGATTAACTTCCAACTTTAAACATTTCATTCAGCATCTTCCCACTCTGGCTCCATGCATCGTCTTTGATCGGGCTTCTGAGTCTTCTGGCTGCTGCTTGGATTTGACCGACGCGGTGGTTTATTAAACACAATAAATTAAAATCTCTTCAGACAACAACGCCGAAAAGGAGTTTCGATTTGAACTAATTTATTATCTTATGCAATAAACAGAAGACACAACGAGAGAGGGAGAAAGGAGAGCGGCGGCCGAATTCGACTGAGCGAAAAAGCTTTATTGGGCCCCGCTCCCCTCTTTACACTGAAAGACCGGACATTGAACGAACACCGCCCGTCTGAAGGGACGACGTCCTTCACGATTGCAAAGATAGAAGCGCCAGTCTATGGATGGCGCTCCGGAACGTTCCCTCCGCAGTCTTCACGTCCGCCACTCAGACCTTGCCGTCAGCGCCGACGTGCACCGCCACCACGCGCCCGATGCTCCACTGCTGGGGCGGCATGTTGTCCTCTCCTACGACGACGAACGCTCCCACGTCGAGGTTTTGGACCTCCTGGTTCTGCAGGCTCGAGTCGTACTCCCGGGACCATCGCTGCCAAACACAAGACATTGCGCCATCGCCGGAAGCAGGTTGGGCTGATGTGATCCGGGAGCTACGACGTTGGTGGAGCCAACAGCGGGCCGCCGATCAGAGGGTTTCGCCGTCGCTGGGGTCGCTGCTTAGCACTCCGATTGGCCTCGAGTTTAGGACCGTCGCCACGCTGGCGATGAGAGTCCCGAGCTCCTCTGCGGTCAAAAGGTCGTTGCCGACCGTCCGAACAGGGGCTTTTCAGACTTCACACCTGTTTCCCATAGACCGCCGAAGTGAGGTGCACTGGGCGGTATGAACGCAAACTCGCATCCTTTTTTTGATGCGAATGCGTACAAACCGTGCTCCTCCTCCTCCAGACGGGCCCGAAACTCTTTCAGGTGGCATTCAGAGCTAACGCCGACTTGCCTAACTCCATAGACACAACTTCTGAAGGTGGTTCGAAGTGTGAGTTTACAGGCCAAATGCTTTCTGAGTCGAGTAAAAACGATTGCCCAGCGAACCAGATGGACGTGACGAGCTCTTCAACGTCACATCCTCGAGACACTATATCCGCCGGGTTTACTTTCGTAGGGACGTGTCGCCAAATTGCTTTCTCCGACCACTCTTGGATTTCCGCTACTCAGTTCGAGACGAAAACGGAAAACGACGAGGGATGTCAGTCGGAGTCGGAGTCAGTCCCTAGGACAACTGTATTTATTGGGCAATATATTAATAGCCGTACACCATTAAGTTCTTCTATTTGCGAGGCAAAGTTTTCGTCTTGAGGGGAGCTACTTTTGATTTGGTTGTCAGTAACGACACTTTTAAACCTTCAACAGTTTGAGTGCGAACGTAGATGTACGCTCCATATGCACGCATGGAAGCGTCAGAGAAACCGTGAATCTCAATCGGCACCTGCGGATCTGTGTGAACGAATCGCGGTACCATAACTTTGGGCATTTGAAACAAAGTTGCTTTGAAACCACAGTGCCAATTCAAAACCTGCCTCTTGCAAAACCAGAGAAACATTATCACGAAGGCTTTGCAGGTTCTCAACGCTTCCGGCGCCTGTCAACAGATCGTCAACATAGAAATCATTTTGAATGACCTTCGCCGCATTTAAATACTTAGCTTGCGCAATATCTCCAAGCTGCATTAAACACCGGATCGCCATAAGCCGAGCAGGCAATGTTCCATGTTACGGTATTCAACTTTAAGATCTTCAGAGACTCAGAAGGATCTCTTCTCCACATTATGAGCTGAAAGTTTCGGTCAGCTTCATCGAACATCACTTGGCTGTACATATTTTTAATGTCCGCTGCAAGGGCAAACTTTTGAATTCTGAACCGAAGCAGAAGGAGAATATAGCTCCTCTTGAATAGTGTGGCCTTCCATCAAGATGTCATTTAACGGAACCTGCGTCGATGTGCGTCGAGAGGCATCGAATACCACTCTCAACTTGGTTGGGGAGCTCTGAGGCCGCAGCACGCATTGGTGCGGAATGAAATAGTGTGGGCCGTCTGGAATTTTATCATCAGTAAAGGACATGTGGCCCATTGATACATATTCCTCCATGAAATCCAGATATATTTTCTTTAAAGAAGGATCTTTTGACAATCTCCTTTCAAGCGACCAAAATCTACGTTTCAGTTGCGAAAAGTTTCATACGACGAACCAAGAGTATTTGGGTCAGATTTCAACGGCAGACGAACCGAAAATCTCCCAGAGGTCTTTCTTTGAGTATTTTTCTCAAAGTGTTGTTCACAAAGTGTTGTTCACAAAGTTGCTGCTCAGGAGTATGGACTTTAGCCTTAGGCGGCAAGTCCTCCACAAACCAAAATTTCTGCAGGCTGGTGTCAATTGACTCCAACGCATCTTCCTGACAGCTGAGATGTACCGAATTTTCTGACACTATCCAGCCGAGAACAGTTTTTTGTAAGATTGGAAGTTCAGGCCCTTGCTTTATATGGCAAACTGACAGAATTGCAAGGAATGACTGCGCCGATAAGCATGCTATTTTTTGGGGGCTTGAAGAAGAATGGATCTGCCAATTGAATATTTTTGGGTACCCTCCACCCGCTGGTGTTCACCGCTTGATCCGTATGATAACCAGAACTATTTTTTAAAACATAAAAATCGGACGACAGCTAACTGCTTCCTATTCGCGACTTCACTATTGTGTGTATTTGTTTTTGTTGCTTAAGCACTAGTTCCATCAATGTCGTGCCAGCTCATACCCATGTCCTCTCTTTTAATTTGTAGTCTCTGAGCGAGCTCATCGGTCACAAAATTTACTTGTGAACCAGATTGCTTTCTGAGTCGAGTAAAAACGATTGCCCAGCGAACCAGATGGACGTGACGAGCTCTTCAACGTCACATCCTCGAGACACTATATCCGCCGGGTTTACTTTCGTAGGGACGTGTCGCCAAATTGCTTTCTCCGACCACTCTTGGATATCCGCTACTCGGTTCGAGACGAAAACGGACAACGACGAGGGATGTCAGTCGTAGTCGAAGTCAGTCCCTAGGACAACTGTATTTATTGGGCAATATATTAATAGCCGTACACCATTAAGAAGTTCTTTTATTTGCGAGGCAAAGTTTTCGTCTTGAGGGGAGCTACTTTTGATTTGGTTGTCAGTAACGACACTTTTAAACCTTCAACAGTTTGAGTGCGAACGTAGATGTACGCTCCATATGCACGCATGGAAGCGTCAGAGAAACCGTGAATCTCAATCGGCACCTGCGGATCTGTGTGAACGAATCGCGGTACCATAACTTTGGGCATTTGAAACAAAGTTGCTTTGAAACCACAGTGCCAATTCAAAACCTGCCTCTTGCAAAACCAGAGAAACATTATCACGAAGGCTTTGCAGGTTCTCAACGCTTCGGCGCCTGTCAACAGATCGTAAACATAGAAATCTTTCTGAATGACCTTCGCCGCATTTGGATACTTAGCTTGCGCAATATCTCCAAGCTGCATTAAACACCGGATCGCCATAAGCGGAGCTGGCGAAGTTCCATATGTTACGGTATTCAACTTGAAGATCTTCAAAGACTCAGAAGGATTTCTTCTCCACACTATGAGCTGGAAGTTTCGATCAGCTTTATCGAACATCACTTGGCGGTACATATTTTTAATGTCCGCTGCAAGGACAAACTTGTGTATTCTGAACCGAAGCAGAAAGAGAATATAGCTCCTCTTGGATAGTGTGGCCTACCATCAAGATGGCATTTAACGAACCTGCGTCGATGTGTGTCGAGAGGCATCGAATACCATTCTCAACTTGGTTGAGGAGCTCTGAGGCCGCAGCACGCATTGGTGCGGAATGAAATAGTGTGGGCCGTCTGGAATTTTATCATCAGTAGAGGACATGTGGCCCATTGATACATATTCCTCTATGAAATTCAGATATATTTTCTTTAAAGAAGGACTTTTGACAATCTCCTTTCAAGCGACCAAAATCTACGTTTCGCAACTTCATACGACGAACCAAAAGTATTTGGGTCAGATTTCAACGGCAGACGAACCGAAAATCTTCCAGAGGTCTTTCTTTGAGTATTTTTCTCAAAGTGTTGTTCACAAAGTTGCTGCTCAGGCGTATGGACTTTAGCCTTAGGCGGCAAGTCCTCCACAAACCAAAATTTCTGCAGGATGGTGTCAATTGACTCCATCGCATCTTCCTGACAGCCGAGAACAGTTTTTTGTAAGATTGGAAGTTTCGGCCCTTGCTTTATATGGCAAAACATGGCAAACAGAATTGCAAAGAATGACTCTGCACCGATAAGGATACTATTGCTTGGGGACTTGAAGAAGAATGGATCTGCCAATTGAATATTTTTGGGTACCCTCCACCCGCTGGTGTTAACCGCTTGATCCGTATGATAACCAGAAATATTTTTTAAAACATAAAAATCGGACGACAGCTAACTGCTTCCTATTCGCGACTTCACTATTGTGTGTATTTTTTTTTGTTGCTTAAGCACTAGTTCCACCAATGCCGTGCAAGCTCATACCCATGTCCTCTCTTTTAATTTGTAGTCTCTGAGCGAGCTCATCGGTCACAAAATTTACTTGTGAACCAGATTGCTTTCTGAGTCGAGTAAAAACGATTGCCCAGCGAACCAGATGGACGTGACGAGCTCTTCAACGTCACATCCTCGAGACACTATATCCGCTGGGTTTACTTTCGTAGGGACGTGTCGCCAAATTGCTTTCTCCGACCACTCTTGGATATCCGCTACTCGGTTCGAGACGAAAACGGACAACGACGAGGGATGTCAGTCGTAGTCGAAGTCAGTCCCTAGGACAACTGTATTTATTGGGCAATATATTAATAGCCGTACACCATTAAGAAGTTTTTTTATTTGCGAGGCAAAGTTTTCGTCTTGAGGGGGAGCTACTTTTGATTTGGTTGTCAGTAACGACACTTTTAAACCTTCAACAGTTTGAGTGCGAACGTAGATGTACGCTCCATATGCACGCATGGAAGCGTCAGAGAAACCGTGAATCTCAATCGGCACCTGCGGATCTGTGTGAACGAATCGCGGTACCATAACTTTGGGCATTTGAAACAAAGTTGCTTTGAAACCACAGTGCCAATTCAAAACCTGCCTCTTGCAAAACCAGAGAAACATTATCACGAAGGCTTTGCAGGTTCTCAACGCTTCCGGCGCCTGTCAACAGATCGTCAACATAGAAATCATTTTGAATGACCTTCGCCGCATTTAAATACTTAGCTTGCGCAATATCTCCAAGCTGCATTAAACACCGGATCGCCATAAGCCGAGCAGGCAATGTTCCATGTTACGGTATTCAACTTTAAGATCTTCAGAGACTCAGAAGGATCTCTTCTCCACATTATGAGCTGAAAGTTTCGGTCAGCTTCATCGAACATCACTTGGCTGTACATATTTTTAATGTCCGCTGCAAGGGCAAACTTTTGAATTCTGAACCGAAGCAGAAGGAGAATATAGCTCCTCTTGAATAGTGTGGCCTTCCATCAAGATGTCATTTAACGGAACCTGCGTCGATGTGCGTCGAGAGGCATCGAATACCACTCTCAACTTGGTTGGGGAGCTCTGAGGCCGCAGCACGCATTGGTGCGGAATGAAATAGTGTGGGCCGTCTGGAATTTTATCATCAGTAAAGGACATGTGGCCCATTGATACATATTCCTCCATGAAATTCAGATATATTTTCTTTAAAGAAGGATCTTTTGACAATCTCCTTTCAAGCGACCAAAATCTACGTTTCTGTTGCGAAAAGTTTCATACGACGAACCAAGAGTATTTGGGTCAGATTTCAACGGCAGACGAACCGAAAATCTCCCAGAGGTCTTTCTTTGAGTATTTTTCTCAAAGTGTTGTTCACAAAGTGTTGTTCACAAAGTTGCTGCTCAGGAGTATGGACTTTAGCCTTAGGCGGCAAGTCCTCCACAAACCAAAATTTCTGCAGGCTGGTGTCAATTGACTCCAACGCATCTTCCTGACAGCTGAGATGTACCGAATTTTCTGACACTATCCAGCCGAGAACAGTTTTTTGTAAGATTGGAAGTTCAGGCCCTTGCTTTATATGGCAAAACTGAACAGAATTGCAAGGAATGACTGCGCCGATAAGCATGCTATTTTTTGGGGGCTTGAAGAAGAATGGATCTGCCAATTGAATATTTTTGGGTACCCTCCACCCGCTGGTGTTAACCGCTTGATCCGTATGATAACCAGAACTATTTTTTAAAACATAAAAATCGGACGACAGCTAACTGCTTCCTATTCGCGACTTCACTATTGTGTGTATTTGTTTTTGTTGCTTAAGCACTAGTTCCATCAATGTCGTGCCAGCTCATACCCATGTCCTCTCTTTTAATTTGTAGTCTCTGAGCGAGCTCATCGGTCACAAAATTTACTTGTGAACCAGATTGCTTTCTGGGTCGAGTAAAAACGATTGCCCAGCGAACCAGATGGACGTGACGAGCTCTTCAACGTCACATCCTCGAGACACTATATCCGCCGGGTTTACTTTCGTAGGGACGTGTCGCCAAATTGCTTTCTCCGACCACTCTTGGATATCCGCTACTCGGTTCGAGACGAAAACGGACAACGACGAGGGATGTCAGTCGTAGTCGAAGTCAGTCCCTAGGACAACTGTATTTATTGGGCAATATATTAATAGCCGTACACCATTAAGAAGTTCTTTTATTTGCGAGGCAAAGTTTTCGTCTTGAGGGGAGCTACTTTTGATTTGGTTGTCAGTAACGACACTTTTAAACCTTCAACAGTTTGAGTGCGAACGTAGATGTACGCTCCATATGCACGCATGGAAGCGTCAGAGAAACCGTGAATCTCAATCGGCACCTGCGGATCTGTGTGAACGAATCGCGGTACCATAACTTTGGGCATTTGAAACAAAGTTGCTTTGAAACCACAGTGCCAATTCAAAACCTGCCTCTTGCAAAACCAGAGAAACATTATCACGAAGGCTTTGCAGGTTCTCAACGCTTCCGGCGCCTGTCAACAGATCGTCAACATAGATATCTTTCTGAATGACCTTCGCCGCATTTAGATACTTAGCTTGCGCAATATCTCCAAGCTGCATTAAACACCGGATCGCCATAAGCGGAGCTGGCGAAGTTCCATATGTTACGGTATTCAACTTGAAGATCTTCAAAGACTCAGAAGGATTTCTTCTCCACACTATGAGCTGGAAGTTTCGATCAGCTTTATCGAACATCACTTGGCGGTACATATTTTTAATGTCCGCTGCAAGGACAAACTTGTGTATTCTGAACCGAAGCAGAAGGAGAATATAGCTCCTCTTGGATAGTGTGGCCTACCATCAAGATGGCATTTAACGGAACCTGCGTCGATGTGTGTCGAGAGGCATCGAATACCATTCTCAACTTGGTTGAGGAGCTCTGAGGCCGCAGCACGCATTGGTGCGGAATGAAATAGTGTGGGCCGTCTGGAATTTTATCATCAGTAGAGGACATGTGGCCCATTGATACATATTCCTCTATGAAATTCAGATATATTTTCTTTAAAGAAGGATCTTTTGACAATCTCCTTTCAAGCGACCAAAATCTACGTTTCGCAACTTCATACGACGAACCAAAAGTATTTGGGTCAGATTTCAACGGCAGACGAACCGAAAATCTTCCAGAGGTCTTTCTTTGAGTATTTTTCTCAAAGTGTTGTTCACAAAGTTGCTGCTCAGGCGTATGGACTTTAGCCTTAGGCGGCAAGTCCTCCACAAACCAAAATTTCTGCAGGATGGTGTCAATTGACTCCATCGCATCTTCCTGACAGCCGAGAACAGTTTTTTGTAAGATTGGAAGTTTCGGCCCTTGCTTTATATGGCAAAACATGGCAAACAGAATTGCAAAGAATGACTCTGCACCGATAAGGATACTATTGCTTGGGGACTTGAAGAAGAATGGATCTGCCAATTGAATATTTTTGGGTACCCTCCACCCGCTGGTGTTAACCGCTTGATCCGTATGATAACCAGAAATATTTTTTAAAACATAAAAATCGGACGACAGCTAACTGCTTCCTATTCGCGACTTCACTATTGTGTGTATTTTTTTTTTGTTGCTTAAGCACTAGTTCCACCAATGCCGTGCAAGCTCATACCCATGTCCTCTCTTTTAATTTGTAGTTTCTGAGCGAGCTCATCGGTCACAAAATTTACTTGTGAACCAGATTGCTTTCTGAGTCGAGTAAAAACGATTGCCCAGCGAACCAGATGGACGTGACGAGCTCTTCAACGTCACATCCTCGAGACACTATATCCGCTGGGTTTACTTTCGTAGGGACGTGTCGCCGCGGATATCCGCTACTCGGTTCGAGACGAAAACGGACAACGACGAGGGATGTCAGTCGTAGTCGGAGTCAGTCCCTAGGACAACTGTATTTATTGGGCAATATATTAATAGCCGTACACCATTAAGAAGTTTTTTTATTTGCGAGGCAAAGTTTTCGTCTTGAGGGGAGCTACTTTTGATTTGGTTGTCAGTAACGACACTTTTAAACCTTCAACAGTTTGAGTGCGAACGTAGATGTACGCTCCATATGCACGCATGGAAGCGTCAGAGAAACCGTGAATCTCAATCGGCACCTGCGGATCTGTGTGAACGAATCGCGGTACCATAACTTTGGGCATTTGAAACAAAGTTGCTTTGAAACCACAGTGCCAATTCAAAACCTGCCTCTTGCAAAACCAGAGAAACATTATCACGAAGGCTTTGCAGGTTCTCAACGCTTCCGGCGCCTTTCAACAGATCGTCAACATAGAAATCTTTCTGAATGACCTTCGCCGCATTTGGATACTTAGCTTGCGCAATATCTCCAAGCTGCATTGAACACCGGATCGCCATAAGCGGAGCTGGCGAAGTTCCATATGTTACGGTATTCAACTTGAAGATCTTCAGAGACTCAGAAGGATCTCTTCTCCACATTATGAGCTGGAAGTTTCGGTCAGCTTTATCGAACATCACTTGGCGGTACATCTTTTTAATGTCCGCTGCAAGGGCAAACTTTTGAATTCTGAACAGAAGCAGAAGGAGAATATAGCTCATCTTGAATAGTGTGGCCTACCATCAAGATGTCATTTAACGGAACCTGCGTCGAGAGGCATCGAATACCACTCTCAACTTGGTTGGGGAGCTCTGAGGCCGCAGCACGCATTGGTGCGAAATGAAATAGTGTGGGCCGTCTGGAATTTTGTCATCAGTAGATGACATGTGGCCCATTGATACATATTCCTCTATGAAATTCAGATATATTTTCTTTAAAGAAGGACTTTTGACAATCTCCTTTCAAGCGACCAAAATCTACGTTTCGCAACTTCATACGACGAACCAAAAGTATTTGGGTCAGATTTCAACGGCAGACGAACCGAAAATCTTCCAGAGGTCTTTCTTTGAGTATTTTTCTCAAAGTGTTGTTCACAAAGTTGCTGCTCAGGAGTATGGACTTTAGCCTTAGGCGGCAAGTCCTCCACAAACCAAAATTTCTGCAGGATGGTGTCAATTGACTCCAACGCATCTTCCTGACAGCTGAGATGTACCGAATTTTCTGACACTATCCAGCCGAGAACAGTTTTTTGTAAGATTGGAAGTTCAGGCCCTTGCTTTATATGGCAAAACATGGCAAACAGAATTGCAAAGAATGACTGCGCCGATAAGCATGCTACTTTTTGGGGGCTTGAAGAAGAATGGATCTGCCAATTGAATATTTTTGGGTACCCTCCACCCGCTGGTGTTAACCGCTTGATCCGTATGATAACCAGAAATATTTTTTAAAACATAAAAATCGGTCGACAGCTAACTGCTTCCTATTCGCGACTTCACTATTGCGTGTATTTGTTTTTGTTGCTTAAGCACTAGTTCCACCAATGCAGTGCAAGCTCATACCCATGTCCTCTCTTTTAATTTGTAGTCTCTGAGCGAGCTCATCGGTCACAAAGTTTACTTGTGAACCAGATTGATTTCTGAGTCGAGTAAAAACGATTGCCCAGCGAACTAGATGGACGTGACGAGCTCTTCAACGTCACATCCTCGAGACACTATATCCGCTGGGCTTACTTTCGTAGGGACGTGTCGCCAAATTGCTTTCTCCGACCACTCTTGGATATCCGCTACTCGGTTCGAGACGAAAACGGACAACGACGAGGGATGTCAGTCGTAGTCGAAGTCAGTCCCTAGGACAACTGTATTTATTGGGCAATATATTAATAGCCGTACACCATTAAGAAGTTTTTTTATTTGCGAGGCAAAGTTTTCGTCTTGAGGGGAGCTACTTTTGATTTGGTTGTCAGTAACGACACTTTTAAACCTTCAACAGTTTGAGTGCGAACGTAGATGTACGCTCCATATGCACGCATGGAAGCGTCAGAGAAACCGTGAATCTCAATCGGCACCTGCGGATCTGTGTGAACGAATCGCGGTACCATAACTTTGGGCATTTGAAACAAAGTTGCTTTGAAACCACAGTGCCAATTCAAAACCTGCCTCTTGCAAAACCAGAGAAACATTATCACGAAGGCTTTGCAGGTTCTCAACGCTTCCGGCGCCTGTCAACAGATCGTCAACATAGAAATCATTCTGAATGACCTTCGCCGCATTTAAATACTTAGCTTGCGCAATATCTCCAAGCTGCATTAAACACCGGATCGCCATAAGCCGAGCAGGCAATGTTCCATATGTTACGGTATTCAACTTTAAGATCTTCAGAGACTCAGAAGGATCTCTTCTCCACATTATGAGCTGAAAGTTTCGGTCAGCTTCATCGAACATCACTTGGCTGTACATATTTTTAATGTCCGCTGCAAGGGCAAACTTTTGAATTCTGAACCGAAGCAGAAGGAGAATATAGCTCCTCTTGAATAGTGTGGCCTACCATCAAGATGTCATTTAACGGAACCTGCGTCGATGTGCGTCGAGAGGCATCGAATACCACTCTCAACTTGGTTGGGGAGCTCTGAGGCCGCAGCACGCATTGGTGCGGAATGAAATAGTGTGGGCCGTCTGGAATTTTATCATCAGTAAAGGACATGTGGCCCATTGATACATATTCCTCCATGAAATTCAGATATATTTTCTTTAAAGAAGGATCTTTTGACAATCTCCTTTCAAGCGACCAAAATCTACGTTTCGCAACTTCATACGACGAACCAAGAGTATTTGGGTCAGATTTCAACGGCAGACGAACCGAAAATCTCCCAGAGGTCTTTCTTTGAGTATTTTTCTCAAAGTGTTGTTCACAAAGTGTTGTTCACAAAGTTGCTGCTCAGGAGTATGGACTTTAGCCTTAGGCGGCAAGTCCTCCACAAACCAAAATTTCTGCAGGATGGTGTCAATTGACTCCAACGCATCTTCCTGACAGCTGAGATGTACCGAATTTTCTGACACTATTTAGCCGAGAACAGTTTTTTGTAAGATTGGAAGTTCAGGCCCTTGCTTTATATGGCAAACTGACAGAATTGCAAGGAATGCTATTAAGCATGCTATTTTTTGGGGGCTTGAAGAAGAATGGATCTGCCAATTTTATTTTTTATACCCGTTACTCGTAGAGTAAAAGGGTATACTAGATTCGTTGAAAAGTATTTAACAGATAGAAGGAAGCGTTTGCGACCCTGTAAAGTATATATATTCTTGATCAATAGCGAAGTCGATTGAGCCATGTCCGTCTGTCCGTCCGTCCGTATGAACGCTGAGATCTCAGGAACTACAACAGATACAAAGTTGAGATTAACCATGAAGATTCTTGAGGTCCCGGGACAGCGCAAGTTTATAACAGCATCCTGCCACGCCCACTCTAACGCCCACAAATCGCAAAAAAACTAAAATTGCTGACATCTCAGGAACTATTGAAGCTAGAAAGTTGAAATTCAGAAAGTATAAACTTTAGATGCTAGCGCATCTTGTAGTGGTTCTACTATCCGGCCACACCCACCCATACGCCCACAAGGTTCAAAAGACGGTTTTCAGATTTTCTAGAAACGTTAATATCTCGGTAACTATAAGAGATAGAAAGTTCGGATCAAGCATGTCGATTTTTATAATGTTCCCAATGCGAATTGTTTTTTTCCGATCAAGCCACGCCCACTCTAACGCCCACAAAATCCGAAAAACCAAAAATGCAAAAATCTCGAAAGCTATAAGAGCTAAAAAATTTTGCTTAGGAATACGTATTTAAGAGATGCCTCTGCAACTTGCCACGAAGTTGCATCCGGCCACGCCCACTCTAACGCCCACAAACCGCGGAAAACTGTGGCGTCTATAATATTATTATGAATGCCTTCGTTTGACTTTGTATAACTTATTTCTGTTAATATCTATCGATTTACCAAAGATTTTTAAAATCGGAACATTATTTCGCTATTTATAAAGAAATTAAGGTTATAAGGCAGTGACGACACTATTAGCATACTCAACATACTTCCTTTGACAATAGGTGGCGCCTTGTGAATTTCCACTAGCAAAATTAATATTTTAAAATTGTGTAAAACAGTAACGGGTATCTTATAGTCGCGGCACTCGACTATAGCGTTTCCTCTTGTTTTTTTTGGGTACCCTCCACCCGCTGGTGTTCACCGCTTGATCCGTATGATAACCAGAACTATTTTTTAAAACATAAAAATCGGACGACAGCTAACTGCTTCCTATTCGCGACTTCACTATTGTGTGTATTTGTTTTTGTTGCTTAAGCACTAGTTCCACCAATGCCGTGCAAGCTCATACCCATGTCCTCTCTTTTAATTTGAAGTCTCTGAGTGAGCTCATCGGTCACAAAATTTACTTGTGAACCAGAGTTGAACAACGCTCGAGCTTTCACAAATTCGCCACTTTTTGTTAGTACGCTCACGATAGCTGTGGCAAGAATAACTCTATCCGATACAGTCGTATGCAAAACATGCGAAGTGGACGCTTGCGTGAGCGCGGGCTGAGAAGAAGGCGGCAACGCGAGATTTGTAATAGCAGAGAATCTGTGCAACAATGTATGGTAAGAAGATTTGCACACCCTGCACCTGTTCGACTTGAATTTTTTAACAGTGTGTGTTAACAGTGTTTATTTGTGTTAAAATATGTGTTAAATGCTCACTATATACCGATTTTACACGAATGCAAAAAGTTGAAAGATGGGCCGAAATTATTTAGAAAAAATGCCACAGATTAACTTCCAATTTTAAACATTTCATTCAGCATCTTCCCACTCTGGCTCCACTCGGTAAGCAGGTGGTAAAGAGAATTATTTTTACAACTTAAAGTCATGTCTTCCGATCAAATGAAGTGGTTTCTCAAACAGTTTGATGGAGTTGTAACAAAAAATTAAATAAAAAATAAAATAAAATAAAAAAAACACATATTTTTGTTAAAGTAGATATTTGTTTTATGTATTTCAGTTAATATGGGAGCCATAAATAAAAGATTTTTATATTCAAATTTTAAATATTTTATATTTTATTTTATTTCATTTTTATACAAGTTTTACTTAAATATCTAAGCCATTGGCAACATCAATTAAGAACTTCATCTTTCAGAAATTTTGAATACTAATTTTCTAAGTCATCCACTTCTACATCGTCAAATATTTAGTCGTCGTCTACAAACATCAAACCTTAGAGCACATTGAAAGTTCTTATTCAAAAACTCATTTTCAAAAACATCCATTGTTTTATTTCCAAATGGAAAAATTTCCCATTTGAGTGATTCCCACTTTTGTGGAATCGTTTGAGTTGATGCTGAAGAGGGGGCGAACACTTTCCTCAGATTCCTGTCCACGGTGTCCTCTTCGTCTAGAGCCATTACAACGTCTGGCTCCGAGTCCTTTATGACCACCACATCGTAGTCTTGGTCAACGATTTCGACATCCATCAACATTTCCAGCGCTTCAACCGAATCGATAAACTCCACGGATATTACACTAATGGTGATATGTACGATTAGTTGCTTCTGACGAACTGATGCTGAAAAATTTGACTGTTCTCATTTTTATACTTAAAAGGAATACAGATTTGTTATACTCCATCACCCCCTTGACCACTCTTTTATGATTCGTCTTAGGACTCATAACGGTTCTTATTTAGTCTGGGTTTCTTGTGTTGAGGTACAGAAATTTTAAAAACTTTGAATTTTTAATAAACAAATTGAAACTTTCCTTAAGACGTCCCCAATCCTGCTAAGACATTCCCACGATCAGGAATAAACAAAAAAGTTTAATTCATGGGTTCATGATTTCTGTGCCAAAAAAAACTCTACGGTATTCAGAGCGTGCGCAACGGATGCCGTAACATGCTCCTTAAAGATGTTTACAAATCAGATGCTTGAGTGTGTAGTGCAGGGGTGGATGTTTCTCTACCACAGTTAGCGCGTGCGCAACAGGTGCCGTAACATGCTCCAAGACTTTACAAATCTGATGCATGAGTGAACTATTTGAACTGATTTATTTGACTTAAATTATCTTATGCTATGGACAGAAGACACAACGAATTCGCGTGAGCGAAAAAGCTTTATTGGACCCCGCTCCCGCCTTTACACTGAAAGACCGGAATGACCAAACACCGACCCCTATGAAGGGATGACGTCCTTCAGGATTGTACAGGTAGATGCGCAAACCTATGGATACGGTACGTTCCCTCCGCTGTCTTCACTATTGTGTGCATTTTTTTTGTTGCTTAAGCACTAGTTCCACCAATGCTCATCGGTCACAAAATTTACTTGTGAACCAGAGTCGAGCAACGCTCGAGCCATCACAAATTCGCCACTTTTTGTTAGTACGCTCACGGTAGCTGTGGCAAGAATAACTTTATTCGATACAGTCGCATGCAAAACATGAGAAGTGGATGGAGACTTTTGCGAGAGCGCGGGATGAGGATGAGGCGGCAACGCGAGATTTGAATTTGCAGAGTATCTGGGCAACAATGTGTGGCTTGCACACCCTGCACCTGTTCGACTTGCATTTTTAACAGTGTGACCCTTGCGAAGGCAGTTAATCGATAAGGGCACTTTTTTCGCAAAATCTAACCTCTACTGCACGTTTAAGGAAGGGTAAGAAGTGCAATTTCCTATGTCATGCTCTGCCGAAGTGCAAAACACACATAGGGCAGGGTCGTCCCTTGCAGCGACCAACGAAAAACTTTTATTTCCACTCTTCTTCGGAAACGTATTGCTAGGCTGAACATTTTTGGGCTTGGAAGCCTCTTCGGCGACCATGTGCTGGAATCGCTTATCCAGAGCCCCTCACATTTGCTCGAAAGGGGAAGCAAAGTATAGTCCAACTGTTCTTTACACTTTCTCTTTGTTCCTGCATCGACTTTGCTTATTATTAAATGGATTAGGATGGCATTCGTTATCCGTTTGTCAACCCCAATAGACAGTAGAGAATCATAAAGAGCTCTGCCCGTGTCGATCAGGTTTCTCAAGGCTGTAGTTGATGGCTGGGACATTTTCGGCAGATTAAAAAGTGTCGATTTATTGATTGATATTTATATCGAAGAAAATCAGACAATCATTATCGTACACCCGCTTCAGGCTAACCAGGACTTTGGGGTAATTAACCGCAGTGACTTGGAACGCCCTGACTGTGTCTAAAGCGTCGCCAGCCAGACAAAATATCAAATAATTAAATTGTTCAATATCGTGCAGAGTGTCATCTTTGTCGGCAAATGTTTCGAACATTTATAAAATTTTTAAATTCGGAGTGCTTTCCGCTAAAGGTTGGAAGAGCATCACTCGGCAAACGGCATTGGGAAGTGCGCTTCACCGGCGGAGCAGCATCATCGGCGCTCATACGCCTGCCTTTGCTTATTAGCGAAATTAGTAATGAGTGTGATAAAAAATTTATTTTAATTCCAAATAAAAACAAATTAAATAAAGAATTAAAATAAAAGCAGGGGACTTGTCGATGAATTTTGGAAAAAAAAACAAAATAAAATAATACGCCGCACGCAAAAAATTTAAAGGATAGCACAAGCTCAGCCAGAATACCGAAAACGCTGCGAAAGACAACAACAACGCTTGCAATTGTCCAACGATCAAAACGAAAATGCAAAGAGAGGTCGAAAGAACTGTCAGCGATATCAGTGCTAGAGTGTGTATGTCTAGTAATCGACTGGTGGCTCTCCCCATTAAATGTAACGACACTTACCGGAAAGTGATGCATTGTCCGATAAATAAAAGACAACGAATATATAAGCGGAATAAAAAGCGTTGAGGCTTGGAAAATGGCAGAATGACAGAAATGGCAAAATAATGGAAAAATATAGCGTTAAGGCTTGGAAAATGGCGGACACGCGTCAAGTTTTGGACAGGAAATGCACGCGAAAAGGTCCCGCAATTTTCATGGCAACAAGTTACAGAAAAAAAAAGAAACGAAATTGAACCCTAAATTGGTGCGCTCACTACGAGATGTTGGGGAATTAAAACACAATTCGGGTGCACGACGAAATTAAATTTAACACCCAAAGCGATTCACTTTTTTATCTTAATTTATTTTGCAGGTATATTAAATATAAAATAATTTGTTAGTGCATGCGAATTTTTATTTGTGTTAAAATATGTGTTAAATGCTCACTATATACCGATTTTACACGAATGCTAAAAGTTGAAAGATGGGCCGAAATTATTTAGAAAAAATGCCACAGATTAATTTCCAACTTTAAACATTCTATACCTGTATAGCCGATTCGGTCCGTTCAGCATCTTCCCACTCTGGCTCCATGTATCGTCTTTGATCGGGCTTTTGAGTCTTCTGGCTGCTGCTTGGATTTGACCGACGCGGTGGTTTATTAAACACAATAAATTAAAATCTCTTCAGACAACAACGCCGAAAAGGAGTTTCGATTTGAACTAATTTATTATCTTATGCAATAAACAGAAGACACAACGAGAGAGGGAGAAAGGAAAGCGGCGGCCGAATTCGACTGAGCGAAAAAGCTTTATTGGGCCCCGCTCCCCTCTTTACACTGAAAGACCGGACATTGAACGAACACCGCCCGTCTGAAGGGACGACGTCCTTCACGATTGCAAAGATAGAAGCGCCAGTCTATGGATGGCGCTCCGGAACGTTCCCTCCGCAGTCTTCACGTCCGCCACTCAGACCTTGCCGTCAGCGCCGACGTGCACCGCCACCACGCGCCCGATGCTCCACTGCTGGGCGGCATGTTGTCCTCTCCTACGAAGACGAGCGCTCCCACGTCGACGTTTGGGACCTCCTGGTTCCACTTTGTCCGCCTCTGCACACTCGAGACGTACTCCCGGGACCATCGCTGCCAAACACAAGTCATTGCGCCATCGCCGCAAGCAGGTTGGGCTGATGTGATCCGGGAGCGACGACGTTGGTGGAGCCAACAGCGGGCCGCCGATCAGAGGGTTTCGCCGTCGCTGGGGTCGCTGCTTAGCACTTAGATTGGCCTCGAGTTTAGGACCGTCGCCACGCTGGCGATGAGAGTCCCGAGGTCCTCTGCGGTCAAAAGGTCGTTGCCGACCGTCCGAACAGGGGCTTTTCAGACTTCACACCTGTTTCCCATAGACCGCCGAAGTGAGGTGCTCTGGGCGGTATGAACGCAAACTCGCATCCTTTTTTTGATGCGAATGCGTACAAACTGTGCTCCTCCTCCTCCATACGGGCCCGAAACTCTTTCAGGTGGCGGTCAGAGCTAACGCCGACTTGCCTAACTCCATAGACACAACTTCTGAAGGTGGTTCGAAGTGTGAGTTTACAGGCCAATTGCTTTCTGAGTGGAGTAAAAACGATTGCCCTGCGAACCAGATGGACGTGACGAGCTCTTCAACGTCACATCCTCGAGACGTGTCGCCAAATTGCTTTCTCCGACCACTCTTGGATTTCCGCTACTCGGTTCGAGACGAAAACGGACAACGACGAGGGATGTCAGTCGGACTCGGAGTCAGTCCCTAGGACAACTGTATTTATTGGGCAATATATTAATAGCCGTACACCATTAAGAAGTTCTTTTATTTGCGAGGCAAAGTTTTTGTCTTGAGGGGAGCTACTTTTGATTTGGTTGTCAGTAATGACACTTTTAAACCTTCAACAGTTTGAGTGCGAACGTAGATGTACGCATGGAAGCGTCAGAGAAACCGTGTATCTCAATCGGCACCTGCGGATCTGCGTGAACGAATCGCGGTACCATAACTTTGGGCAGTTGAAGCAAAGTTGCTTTGAAACCACAGTGCCAATTCAAAACCTGCCTCTTGCAAAACCAGAGAAACATTATCACGAAGGCTTTGCAGGTTCTCAACGCTTTCGGCGCCTGTCAACAGATCGTCAACATAGAAATCTTTCTGAATGACCCTCGTCGCATTTGGATACTTAGCTTGCGCAATATCTCCAAGCTGCATTAAACACCGGATCGCCATAAGCGGAGCTGGCGAAGTTCCATATGTTACTCTCAACTTGGTTGAGGGCTCTGAGGCCGCAGCACGCATTGGTGCGGAATGAAATAGTGTGGGCCGTCTGGAATTTTATCATCAGTAGATGACATGTGGCCCATTGATACATATTCCTCTATGATATTCAGATATAATTTCTTTAAAGAAGGATCTTTTGACAATCTGCTTTCAAGCGACCAAAATCTACGTTTCGCAACTTCATACAACGAACCAAGAGTATTTGGGTCAAATTTCAACGGCAGACGAACCGAAAATCTCCCAGAGGTCTTTCTTTGAGTATTTTTCTCAAAGTGTTGTTCACAAAGTTGCTGCTCAGGAGTATGGACTTTAGCCTTAGGCGGCAAGTCCTCCACAAACCAAAATTTCTGCAGGATGGTGTCAATTGACTCCAACGCATCTTCCTGACAGCTGAGATGTACCGAATTTTCTGACACTATCCAGCCGAGAACAGTTTTTTGTAAGATTGGAAGTTCAGGCCCTTGCTTTATATGGCAAAACATGGCAAACAGAATTGCAAAGAATGACTCTGCGCCGATAAGCATGCTACTTTTTTGGGGGCTTGAAGAAGAATGGATCTGCCAATTGAATATTTTTGGGTACCCTCCACCCGCTGGTGTTAACCGCTTGATCCGTATGATAACCAGAAATATTTTTTAAAACATAAAAATCGGACGACAGCTAACTGCTTCCTATTCGCGACTTCACTATTGCGTGTATTTGTTTTTGTTGCTTAAGCACTAGTTCCACCAATGCAGTGCAAGCTCATACCCATGTCCTCTCTTTTAATTTGTAGTCTCTGAGCGAGCTCATCGGTCACAAAGTTTACTTGTGAACCAGATTGCTTTCTGAGTCGAGTAAAAACGATTGCCCAGCGAACCAGATGGACGTGACGAGCTCTTCAACGTCACATCCTCGAGACACTATATCCGCTGGGTTTACTTTCGTAGGGACGTGTCGCCAAATTGCTTTCTCCGACCACTCTTTGGATATCCGCTACTCGGTTCGAGACGAAAACGGACAACGACGAGGGATGTCAGTCGGAGTCGGAGTCAGTCCCTAGGACAACTGTATTTATTGGGCAATATATTAATAGCCGTACACCATTAAGAAGTTCTTTTATTTGCGAGGCAAAGTTTTTGTCTTGAGGGGAGCTACTTTTTGATTTGGTTGTCAGTAATGACACTTTTAAACCTTCAACAGTTTGAGTGCGAACGTAGATGTACGCATGGAAGCGTCAGAGAAACCGTGTATCTCAATCGGCACCTGCGGATCTGCGTGAACGAATCGCGGTACCATAACTTTGGGCAGTTGAAGCAAAGTTGCTTTGAAACCACAGTGCCAATTCAAAACCTGCCTCTTGCAAAACCAGAGAAACATTATCACGAAGGCTTTGCAGGTTCTCAACGCTTCCGGCGCCTGTCAACAGATCGTCAACATAGAAATCTTTCTGAATGACCCTCGTCGCATTTGGATACTTAGCTTGCGCAATATCTCCAAGCTGCATTGAACACCGGATCGCCATAAGCGGAGCTGGCGAAGTTCCATATGTTACTCTCAACTTGGTTGAGGGCTCTGAGGCCGCAGCACGCATTGGTGCGGAATGAAATAGTGTGGGCCGTCTGGAATTTTATCATCAGTAGAGGACATGTATTCCTCTATGATATTCAGATATAATTTCTTTAAAGAAGGATCTTTTGACAATCTCCTTTCAAGCGACCAAAATCTACGTTTCGCAACTTCATACGACGAACCAAGAGTATTTGGGTCAAATTTCAACGGCAGACGAACCGAAAATCTCCCAGAGGACTTTCTTTGAGTATTTTTCTCAAAGTGTTGTTCACAAAGTTGCTGCTCAGGAGTATGGACTTTAGCCTTAGGCGGCAAGTCCTCCACAAACCAAAATTTCTGCAGGATGGTGTCAATTGACTCCAACGCATCTTCCTGACAGCTGAGATGTACCGAATTTTCTGACACTATCCAGCCGAGAACAGTTTTTTGTAAGATTGGAAGTTCAGGCCCTTGCTTTATATGGCAAACTGACAGAATTGTAAGGAATGACTGCGCCGATAAGCATGCTATTTTTTGGGGGCTTGAAGAAGAGTGGATCTGCCAATTGAATATTTTTGGGTACCCTCCACCCGCTGGTGTTCACCGCTTGATCCGTATGATAACCAGAACTATTTTTTAAAACATAAAAATCGGACGACAGCTAACTGCTTCCTATTCGCGACTTCACTATTGTGTGTATTTGTTTTTGTTGCTTAAGCACTAGTTCCATCAATGTCGTGCCAGCTCATACCCATGTCCTCTCTTTTAATTTGTAGTCTCTGAGCGAGCTCATCGGTTACAAAATTTACTTGTGAACCAGATTGCTTTCTGAGTCGAGTAAAAACGATTGCCCAGCGAACCAGATGGACGTGACGAGCTCTTCAACGTCACATCCTCGAGACACTATATCCGCTGGGTTTACTTTCGTAGGGACGTGTCGCCAAATTGCTTTCTCCGACCACTCTTGGATATCCGCTACTCGGTTCGAGACGAAAACGGACAACGACGAGGGATGTCAGTCGTAGTCGAAGTCAGTCCCTAGGACAACTGTATTTATTGGGCAATATATTAATAGCCGTACACCATTAAGTTCTTCTATTTGCGAGGCAAAGTTTTCGTCTTGAGGGGAGCTACTTTTGATTTGGTTGTCAGTAATGACACTTTTAAACCTTCAACAATTTGAGTGCGAACGTAGATGTACGCTCCATATGTACGCATGGAAGCGTCAGAGAAACCGTGAATCTCAATCGGCACCTGCGGATCTGTGTGAACGAATCGCGGTACCATAACTTTGGGCATTTGAAACAAAGTTGCTTTGAAACCACAGTGCCAATTCAAAACCTGCCTCTTGCAAAACCAGAGAAACATTATCACGAAGGCTTTGCAGGTTCTCAACGCTTCCGGCGCCTGTCAACAGATCGTCAACATAGAAATCATTCTGAATGACCTTCGCCGCATTTAAATACTTAGCTTGCGCAATATCTCCAAGCTGCATTAAACACCGGATCGCCATAAGCCGAGCAGGCAATGTTCCATATGTTACGGTATTCAACTTTAAGATCTTCAGAGACTCAGAAGGATCTCTTCTCCACATTATGAGATGAAAGTTTCGGTCAGCTTCATCGAACATCACTTGGCTGTACATATTTTTAATGTCCGCTGCAAGGGCAAACTTTTGAATTCTGAACCGAAGCAGAAGGAGAATATAGCTCCTCTTGAATAGTGTGGCCTACCATCAAGATGTCATTTAACGGAACCTGCGTCGATGTGCGTCGAGAGGCATCGAATACCACTCTCAACTTGGTTGGGGAGCTCTGAGGCCGCAGCACGCATTGGTGCGGGAATGAAATAGTGTGGGCCGTCTGGAATTTTATCATCAGTAAAGGACATGTGGCCCATTGATACATATTCCTCCATGAAATTCAGATATATTTTCTTTAAAGAAGGATCTTTTGACAATCTCCTTTCAAGCGACCAAAATCTACGTTTCGCAACTTCATACGACGAACCAAGAGTATTTGGGTCAGATTTCAACGGCAGACGAACCGAAAATCTCCCAGAGGTCTTTCTTTGAGTATTTTTCTCAAAGTGTTGTTCACAAAGTGTTGTTCACAAAGTTGCTGCTCAGGAGTATGGACTTTAGCCTTAGGCGGTAAGTCCTCCACAAACCAAAATTTCTGCAGGATGGTGTCAATTGACTCCAACGCATCTTCCTGACAGCTGAGATGTACCGAATTTTCTGACACTATTTAGCCGAGAACAGTTTTTTGTAAGATTGGAAGTTCAGGCCCTTGCTTTATATGGCAAACTGACAGAATTGCAAGGAATGCTATTAAGCATGCTATTTTTTGGGGGCTTGAAGAAGAATGGATCTGCCAATTTTATTTTTTATACCCGTTACTCGTAGAGTAAAAGGGTATACTAGATTCGTTGAAAAGTATTTAACAGATAGAAGGAAGCGTTTGCGACCCTATAAAGTATATATATTCTTGATCAATAGCGAAGTCGATTGAGCCATGTCCGTCTGTCCGTCCGTCCGTATGAACGCTGAGATCTCAGGAACTACAACAGATACAAAGTTGAGATTAACCATGAAGATTCTTGAGGTCCCGGGACAGCGCAAGTTTATAACAGCATCCTGCCACGCCCACTCTAACGCCCACAAATCGCAAAAAAACTAAAATTGCTGACATCTCAGGAACTATTGAAGCTAGAAAGTTGAAATTCAGAAAGTATAAACTTTAGATGATAGCGCATCTTGTAGTGGTTCTACTATCCGGCCACACCCACCCATACGCCCACAAGGTTCAAAAGACGGTTTTCAGATTTTCTAGAAACGTTAATATCTCGGTAACTATAAGAGATAGAAAGTTCGGATCAAGCATGTCGATTTTTATAATGCTCCCAATGCGAATTGTTTTTTTCCGATCAAGCCACGCCCACTCTAACGCCCACAAAATCCGAAAAACCAAAAATGCAAAAATCTCGAAAGCTATAAGAGCTAAAAAATTTTGCTTAGGAATACGTATTTAAGAGATGCCTCTGCAACTTGCCACGAAGTTGCATCCGGCCACGCCCACTCTAACGCCCACAAACCGCGGAAAACTGTGGCGTCTATAATATTATTATGAATGCCTTCGTTTGACTTTGTATAACTTATTTCTGTTAATATCTATCGATTTACCAAAGATTTTTAAAATCGGAACATTATTTCGCTATTTATAAAGAAATTAAGGTTATAAGGCAGTGACGACACTATTAGCATACTCAACATACTTCCTTTGACAATAGGTGGCGCCTTGTGAATTTCCACTAGCAAAATTAATATTTTAAAATTGTGTAAAACAGTAACGGGTATCTTATAGTCGCGGCACTCGACTATAGCGTTTCCTCTTGTTTTTTATTGGGTACCCTCCACCCGCTGGTGTTCACCGCTTGATCCGTATGATAACCAGAACTATTTTTTAAAACATAAAAATGTTAGTACGCTCACGATAGCTGTGGCAAGAATAACTCTATCCGATACAGTCGTATGCAAAACATGCGAAGTGGACGCTTGCGTGAGCGCGGGCTGAGAAGAAGGCGGCAACGCGAGATTTGTAATAGCAGAGAATCTGTGCAACAATGTATGGTAAGAAGATTTGCACACCCTGCACCTGTTCGACTTGAATTTTTTAACAGTGTGTGTTAACAGTGTTTATTTGTGTTAAAATATGTGTTAAATGCTCACTACCGATTTTACACGAATGCAAAAAGTTGAAAGATGGGCCGAAATTATTTAGAAAAAATGCCACAGATTAACTTCCAACTTTAAACATTTCATTCAGCATCTTCCCACTCTGGCTCCATGCATCGTCTTTGATCGGGCTTCTGAGTCTTCTGGCTGCTGCTTGGATTTGACCGACGCGGTGGTTTATTAAACACAATAAATTAAAATCTCTTCAGACAACAACGCCGAAAAGGAGTTTCGATTTGAACTAATTTATTATCTTATGCAATAAACAGAAGACACAACGAGAGAGGGAGAAAGGAGAGCGGCGGCCGAATTCGACTGAGCGAAAAAGCTTTATTGGGCCCCGCTCCCCTCTTTACACTGAAAGACCGGACATTGAACGAACACCGCCCGTCTGAAGGGACGACGTCCTTCACGATTGCAAAGATAGAAGCGCCAGTCTATGGATGGCGCTCCGGAACGTTCCCTCCGCAGTCTTCACGTCCGCCACTCAGACCTTGCCGTCAGCGCCGACGTGCACCGCCACCACGCGCCCGATGCTCCACTGCTGGGCGGCATGTTGTCCTCTCCCTACGAAGACGAGCGCTCCCACGTCGACGTTTGGGACCTCCTGGTTCCACTTTGTCCGCCTCTGCACACTCGAGACGTACTCCCGGGACCATCGCTGCCAAACACAAGTCATTGCGCCATCGCCGCAAGCAGGTTGGGCTGATGTGATCCGGGAGCGACGACGTTGGTGGAGCCAACAGCGGGCCGCCGATCAGAGGGTTTCGCCGTCGCTGGGGTCGCTGCTTAGCACTTAGATTGGCCTCGAGTTTAGGACCGTCGCCACGCTGGCGATGAGAGTCCCGAGGTCCTCTGCGGTCAAAAGGTCGTTGCCGACCGTCCGAACAGGGGCTTTTCAGACTTCACACCTGTTTCCCATAGACCGCCGAAGTGAGGTGCTCTGGGCGGTATGAACGCAAACTCGCATCCTTTTTTTGATGCGAATGCGTACAAACCGTGCTCCTCCTCCTCCATACGGGCCCGAAACTCTTTCAGGTGGCGGTCAGAGCTAACGCCGACTTGCCTAACTCCATAGACACAACTTCTGAAGGTGGTTCGAAGTGTGAGTTTACAGGCCAATTGCTTTCTGAGTGGAGTAAAAACGATTGCCCTGCGAACCAGATGGACGTGACGAGCTCTTCAACGTCACATCCTCGAGACACTATATCCGCTGGGTTTACTTTCGTAGGGACGTGTCGCCAAATTGCTTTCTCCGACCACTCTTGGATTTCCGCTACTCGGTTCGAGACGAAAACGGACAACGACGAGGGATGTCAGTCGGACTCGGAGTCAGTCCCTAGGACAACTGTATTTATTGGGCAATATATTAATAGCCGTACACCATTAAGAAGTTCTTTTATTTGCGAGGCAAAGTTTTTGTCTTGAGGGGAGCTACTTTTGATTTGGTTGTCAGTAATGACACTTTTAAACCTTCAACAGTTTGAGTGCGAACGTAGATGTACGCATGGAAGCGTCAGAGAAACCGTGTATCTCAATCGGCACCTGCGGATCTGCGTGAACGAATCGCGGTACCATAACTTTGGGCAGTTGAAGCAAAGTTGCTTTGAAACCACAGTGCCAATTCAAAACCTGCCTCTTGCAAAACCAGAGAAACATCACGAAGGCTTTGCAGGTTCTCAACGCTTTCGGCGCCTGTCAACAGATCGTCAACATAGAAATCTTTCTGAATGACCCTCGTCGCATTTGGATACTTAGCTTGCGCAATATCTCCAAGCTGCATTAAACACCGGATCGCCATAAGCGGAGCTGGCGAAGTTCCATATGTTACTCTCAACTTGGTTGAGGGCTCTGAGGCCGCAGCACGCATTGGTGCGGAATGAAATAGTGTGTGGGCCGTCTGGAATTTTATCATCAGTAGATGACATGTGGCCCATTGATACATATTCCTCTATGATATTCAGATATAATTTCTTTAAAGAAGGATCTTTTGACAATCTGCTTTCAAGCGACCAAAATCTACGTTTCGCAACTTCATACAACGAACCAAGAGTATTTGGGTCAAATTTCAACGGCAGACGAACCGAAAATCTCCCAGAGGACTTTCTTTGAGTATTTTTCTCAAAGTGTTGTTCACAAAGTTGCTGCTCAGGAGTATGGACTTTAGCCTTAGGCGGCAAGTCCTCCACAAACCAAAATTTCTGCAGGATGGTGTCAATTGACTCCAACGCATCTTCCTGACAGCTGAGATGTACCGAATTTTCTGACACTATCCAGCCGAGAACAGTTTTTTGTAAGATTGGAAGTTCAGGCCCTTGCTTTATATGGCAAAACATGGCAAACAGAATTGCAAAGAATGACTCTGCGCCGATAAGCATGCTACTTTTTGGGGGCTTGAAAAAGAATGGATCTGCCAATTGAATATTTTTGGGTACCCTCCACCCGCTGGTGTTAACCGCTTGATCCGTATGATAACCAGAAATATTTTTTAAAACATAAAAATCGGACGACAGCTAACTGCTTCCTATTCGCGACTTCACTATTGCGTGTATTTGTTTTTGTTGCTTAAGCACTAGTTCCACCAATGCAGTGCAAGCTCATACCCATGTCCTCTCTTTTAATTTGTAGTCTCTGAGCGAGCTCATCGGTCACAAAGTTTACTTGTGAACCAGATTGCTTTCTGAGTCGAGTAAAAACGATTGCCCAGCGAACCAGATGGACGTGACGAGCTCTTCAACGTCACATCCTCGAGACACTATATCCGCTGGGTTTACTTTCGTAGGGACGTGTCGCCAAATTGCTTTCTCCGACCACTCTTGGATATCCGCTACTCGGTTCGAGACGAAAACGGACAACGACGAGGGATGTCAGTCGGAGTCGGAGTCAGTCCCTAGGACAACTGTATTTATTGGGCAATATATTAATAGCCGTACACCATTAAGAAGTTCTTTTATTTGCGAGGCAAAGTTTTTGTCTTGAGGGGAGCTACTTTTGATTTGGTTGTCAGTAATGACACTTTTAAACCTTCAACAGTTTGAGTGCGAACGTAGATGTACGCATGGAAGCGTCAGAGAAACCGTGTATCTCAATCGGCACCTGCGGATCTGCGTGAACGAATCGCGGTACCATAACTTTGGGCAGTTGAAGCAAAGTTGCTTTGAAACCACAGTGCCAATTCAAAACCTGCCTCTTGCAAAACCAGAGAAACATTATCACGAAGGCTTTGCAGGTTCTCAACGCTTCCGGCGCCTGTCAACAGATCGTCAACATAGAAATCTTTCTGAATGACCCTCGTCGCATTTGGATACTTAGCTTGCGCAATATCTCCAAGCTGCATTGAACACCGGATCGCCATAAGCGGAGCTGGCGAAGTTCCATATGTTACTCTCAACTTGGTTGAGGGCTCTGAGGCCGCAGCACGCATTGGTGCGGAATGAAATAGTGTGGGCCGTCTGGAATTTTATCATCAGTAGAGGACATGTATTCCTCTATGATATTCAGATATAATTTCTTTAAAGAAGGATCTTTTGACAATCTCCTTTCAAGCGACCAAAATCTACGTTTCGCAACTTCATACGACGAACCAAGAGTATTTGGGTCAAATTTCAACGGCAGACGAACCGAAAATCTCCCAGAGGACTTTCTTTGAGTATTTTTCTCAAAGTGTTGTTCACAAAGTGTTGTTCACAAAGTTGCTGCTCAGGAGTATGGACTTTAGCCTTAGGCGGTAAGTCCTCCACAAACCAAAATTTCTGCAGGATGGTGTCAATTGACTCCAACGCATCTTCCTGACAGCTGAGATGTACCGAATTTTCTGACACTATCCAGCCGGAGAACAGTTTTTTGTAAGATTGGAAGTTCAGGCCCTTGCTTTATATGGCAAACTGACAGAATTGCAAGGAATGACTGCGCCGATAAGCATGCTATTTTTTGGGGGCTTGAAGAAGAATGGATCTGCCAATTGAATATTTTTGGGTACCCTCCACCCGCTGGTGTTCACCGCTTGATCCGTATGATAACCACAACTATTTTTTAAAACATAAAAATCGGACGACAGCTAACTGCTTCCTATTCGCGACTTCACTATTGTGTGTATTTGTTTTTGTTGCTTAAGCACTAGTTCCATCAATGTCGTGCCAGCTCATACCCATGTCCTCTCTTTTAATTTGTAGTCTCTGAGCGATCTCATCGGTCACAAAATTTACTTGTGAACCAGATTGCTTTCTGAGTCGAGTAAAAACGATTGCCCAGCGAACCAGATGGACGTGACGAGCTCATCAACGTCACATCCTCGAGACACTATATCCGCTGGGTTTACTTTCGTAGGGACGTGTCGCCAAATTGCTTTCTCCGACCACTCTTGGATATCCGCTACTCGGTTCGAGACGAAAACGGACAACGACGAGGGATGTCAGTCGTAGTCGAAGTCAGTCCCTAGGACAACTGTATTTATTGGGCAATATATTAATAGCCGTACACCATTAAGAAGTTTTTTTATTTGCGAGGCAAAGTTTTCGTCTTGAGGGGAGCTACTTTTGATTTGGTTGTCAGTAACGACACTTTTAAACCTTCAACAGTTTGAGTGCGAACGTAGATGTACGCTCCATATGCACGCATGGAAGCGTCAGAGAAACCGTGAATCTCAATCGGCACCTGCGGATCTGTGTGAACGAATCGCGGTACCATAACTTTGGGCATTTGAAACAAAGTTGCTTTGAAACCACAGTGCCAATTCAAAACCTGCCTCTTGCAAAACCAGAGAAACATTATCACGAAGGCTTTGCAGGTTCTCAACGCTTCCGGCGCCTGTCAACAGATCGTCAACATAGAAATCATTCTGAATGACCTTCGCCGCATTTAAATACTTAGCTTGCGCAATATCTCCAAGCTGCATTAAACACCGGATCGCCATAAGCCGAGCAGGCAATGTTCCATGTTACGGTATTCAACTTTAAGATCTTCAGAGACTCAGAAGGATCTCTTCTCCACATTATGAGCTGAAAGTTTCGGTCAGCTTCATCGAACATCACTTGGCTGTACATATTTTTAATGTCCGCTGCAAGGGCAAACTTTTGAATTCTGAACCATAGCAGAAGGAGAATATAGCTCCTCTTGAATAGTGTGGCCTACCATCAAGATATCATTTAACGGAACCTGCGTCGATGTGCGTCGAGAGGCAAAGTTTTTGTCTTGAGGGGAGCTACTTTTGATTTGGTTGTCAGTAATGACACTTTTAAACCTTCAACAGTTTGAGTGCGAACGTAGATGTACGCATGGAAGCGTCAGAGAAACCGTGTATCTCAATCGGCACCTGCGGATCTGCGTGAACGAATCGCGGTACCATAACTTTGGGCAGTTGAAGCAAAGTTGCTTTGAAACCACAGTGCCAATTCAAAACCTGCCTCTTGCAAAACCAGAGAAACATTATCACGAAGGCTTTGCAGGTTCTCAACGCTTTCGGCGCCTGTCAACAGATCGTCAACATAGAAATCTTTCTGAATGACCCTCGTCGCATTTGGATACTTAGCTTGCGCAATATCTCCAAGCTGCATTAAACACCGGATCGCCATAAGCGGAGCTGGCGAAGTTCCATATGTTACTCTCAACTTGGTTGAGGGCTCTGAGGCCGCAGCACGCATTGGTGCGGAATGAAATAGTGTGGGCCGTCTGGAATTTTATCATCAGTAGATGACATGTGGCCCATTGATACATATTCCTCTATGATATTTTAGATATAATTTCTTTAAAGAAGGATCTTTTGACAATCTGCTTTCAAGCGACCAAAATCTACGTTTCGCAACTTCATACAACGAACCAAGAGTATTTGGGTCAAATTTCAACGGCAGACGAACCGAAAATCTCCCAGAGGACTTTCTTTGAGTATTTTTCTCAAAGTGTTGTTCACAAAGTTGCTGCTCAGGAGTATGGACTTTAGCCTTAGGCGGCAAGTCCTCCACAAACCAAAATTTCTGCAGGATGGTGTCAATTGACTCCAACTTATCTTCCTGACAGCTGAGATGTACCGAATTTTCTGACACTATCCAGCCGAGAACAGTTTTTTGTAAGATTGGAAGTTCAGGCCCTTGCTTTATATGGCAAAACATGGCAAACAGAATTGCAAAGAATGACTCTGCGCCGATAAGCATGCTATTTTTTGGGGGCTTGAAGAAGAATGGATCTGCCAATTGAATATTTTTGGGTACCCTCCACCCGCTGGTGTTAACCGCTTGATCCGTATGATAACCAGAAATATTTTTTAAAACATAAAAATCGGACGACAGCTAACTGCTTCCTATTCGCGACTTCACTATTGCGTGTATTTGTTTTTGTTGCTTAAGCACTAGTTCCACCAATGCAGTGCAAGCTCATACCCATGTCCTCTCTTTTAATTTGTAGTCTCTGAGCGAGCTCATCGGTCACAAAGTTTACTTGTGAACCAGATTGCTTTCTGAGTCGAGTAAAAACGATTGCCCAGTGAACCAGATGGACGTGACGAGCTCTTCAACGTCACATCCTCGAGACACTATATCCGCTGGGTTTACTTTCGTAGGGACGTGTCGCCAAATTGCTTTCTCCGACCACTCTTGGATATCCGCTACTCGGTTCGAGACGAAAACGGACAACGACGAGGGATGTCAGTCGGAGTCGGAGTCAGTTCCTAGGACAACTGTATTTATTGGGCAATACGAGGTGTGTTCAAAAAGTAAGGTGACTTTTCAAATTTCGCGGGCAACATATTTTCGATTATCGTTTTTTTTGTTTTGTTATATTGGTACACTCTTCCCTAACATCTGTACCAAGTTTCAATGGAACATCCTCTTTTGTTTGGTTGTGAGAGGCGTAAAAGGTACAAGTTGTTTTGCGAGCTCGGCGATTTTTGCTATCGAAAAATATGGATCAAAGGATTTGCATCAAATTTTGTGTAAAAAATAAAATTAAGTGCTCTGAAACACTTGAAATGTTGACAGTGGCATACGGTGAAACTGTTCTGAGTAAAAAAAATGTGTACAAGTGGTACAAACTCTTCCAAGATGGCCGGGAAGATGCCAATGACCAGCCTCGCTCTGGACGCCCAAGCACGTCAACAACTGATGAAAACGTTCAAGCAGTGACGAAAATTGTTTTGGAAAATCGTCGAATCACTATCAGAGAAGTTGCTGAAGATGTCGGTATATCGCTTGGCTCGTGCCATGAAATTTTTTCAAACGTTTTGGGTATGAGTCGTGTGTCAGCGAAGTTTGTTCCGAAATTGCTGAATTTTGAGCAAAAGAACCGTCGCATGAGCATCGCTCAAGAGCTGTTGAATGACGTCAACGACGACCCAGATTTACTCAAAAGGGTCATAACTGGTGACGAATCATGGGTATATGGTTATGATATCGAAACCAAAGCCCAATCGTCCCAATGGAAGAGCCCAGACGAGCCAAGACCGAAAAAAGCAAAAAATCGCCGAGCTCGCAAAACAACTTGTACCTTTACGCCTCTCACAACCAAACAAAAGAGGATGTTCCATTGAAACTTGGTACAGATGTTAGGGAAGAGTGTACCAATATAACAAAACAGAAAAAACGATAATCGAAAATATGTTGCCCGCGAAATTTGAAAAGTCACCTTACTTTTTGAACACACCTCGTATATTAATAGCCGTACACCATTAAGAAGTTCTTTTATTTGCGAGGCAAAGTTTTTGTCTTGAGGGGAGCTACTTTTGATTTGGTTGTCAGTAATGACACTTTTAAACCTTCAACAGTTTGAGTGCGAACGTAGATGTACGCATGGAAGCGTCAGAGAAACCGTGTATCTCAATCGGCACCTGCGGATCTGCGTGAACGAATCGCGGTACCATAACTTTGGGCAGTTGAAGCAAAGTTGCTTTGAAACCACAGTGCCAATTCAAAACCTGCCTCTTGCAAAACCAGAGAAACATTATCACGAAGGCTTTGCAGGTTCTCAACGCTTCCGGCGCCTGTCAACAGATCGTCAACATAGAAATCTTTCTGAATGACCCTCGTCGCATTTGGATACTTAGCTTGCGCAATATCTCCAAGCTGCATTGAACACCGGATCGCCATAAGCGGAGCTGGCGAAGTTCCATATGTTACTCTCAACTTGGTTGAGGGCTCTCAGGCCGCAGCACGCATTGGTGCGGAATGAAATAGTGTGGGCCGTCTGGAATTTTATCATCAGTAGAGGACATGTATTCCTCTATGATATTCAGATATAATTTCTTTAAAGAAGGATCTTTTGACAATCTCCTTTCAAGCGACCAAAATCTACGTTTCGCAACTTCATACGACGAACCAAGAGTATTTGGGTCAAATTTCAACGGCAGACGAACCGAAAATCTCCCAGAGGACTTTCTTTGAGTATTTTTCTCAAAGTGTTGTTCACAAAGTTGCTGCTCAGGAGTATGGACTTTAGCCTTAGGCGGTAAGTCCTCCACAAACCAAAATTTCTGCAGGATGGTGTCAATTGACTCCAACGCATCTTCCTGACAGCTGAGATGTACCGAATTTTCTGACACTATCCAGCCGAGAACAGTTTTTTGTAAGATTGGAAGTTCAGGCCCTTGCTTTATATGGCAAACTGACAGAATTGCAAGGAATGACTGCGCCGATAAGCATGCTATTTTTTGGGGGCTTGAAGAAGAATGGATCTGCCAATTGAATATTTTTGGGTACCCTCCACCCGCTGGTGTTCACCGCTTGATCCGTATGATAACCAGAACTATTTTTTAAAACATAAAAATCGGACGACAGCTAACTGCTTCCTATTCGCGACTTCACTATTGTGTGTATTTGTTTTTGTTGCTTAAGCACTAGTTCCATCAATGTCGTGCCAGCTCATACCCATGTCCTCTCTTTTAATTTGTAGTCTCTGAGCGAGCTCATCGGTCACAAAAATTTACTTGTGAACCAGATTGCTTTCTGAGTCGAGTAAAAACGATTGCCCAGCGAACCAGATGGACGTGACGAGCTCTTCAACGTCACATCCTCGAGACACTATATCCGCTGGGTTTACTTTCGTAGGGACGTGTCGCCAAATTGCTTTCTCCGACCACTCTTGGATATCCGCTACTCGGTTCGAGACGAAAACGGACAACGACGAGGGATGTCAGTCGTAGTCGAAGTCAGTCCCTAGGACAACTGTATTTATTGGGCATTATATTAATAGCCGTACACCATTAAGATTTTTTATTTGCGAGGCAAAGTTTTCGTCTTGGGGGGGGAGCTACTTTTGATTTGGTTGTCAGTAACGACACTTTTAAACCTTCAACAGTTTGAGTGCGAACGTAGATGTACGCTCCATATGCACGCATGGAAGCGTCAGAGAAACCGTGAATCTCAATCGGCACCTGCGGATCTGTGTGAACGAATCGCGGTACCATAACTTTGGGCATTTGAAACAAAGTTGCTTTGAAACCACAGTGCCAATTCAAAACCTGCCTCTTGCAAAACCAGAGAAACATTATCACGAAGGCTTTGCAGGTTCTCAACGCTTCCGGCGCCTGTCAACAGATCGTCAACATAGAAATCATTCTGAATGACCTTCGCCGCATTTAAATACTTAGCTTGCGCAATATCTCCAAGCTGCATTAAACACCGGATCGCCATAAGCCGAGCAGCCAATGTTCCATGTTACGGTATTCAACTTTAAGATCTTCAGAGACTCAGAAGGATCTCTTCTCCACATTATGAGCTGAAAGTTTCGGTCAGCTTCATCGAACATCACTTGGCTGTACATATTTTTAATGTCCGCTGCAAGGGCAAACTTTTGAATTCTGAACCGAAGCAGAAGGAGAATATAGCTCCTCTTGAATAGTGTGGCCTACCATCAAGATGTCATTTAACGGAACCTGCGTCGATGAGCGTCGAGAGGCATCGAATACCACTCTCAACTTGGTTGGGGAGCTCTGAGGCCGCAGCACGCATTGGTGCGGAATGAAATAGTGTGGGCCGTCTGGAATTTTATCATCAGTAAAGGACATGTGGCCCATTGATACATATTCCTCCATGAAATTCAGATATATTTTCTTTAAAGAAGGATCTTTTGACAATCTCCTTTCAAGCGACCAAAATCTACGTTTCGCAACTTCATACGACGAACCAAGAGTATTTGGGTCAGATTTCAACGGCAGACGAACCGAAAATCTCCCAGAGGTCTTTCTTTGAGTATTTTTCTCAAAGTGTTGTTCACAAAGTTGCTGCTCAGGAGTATGGACTTTAGCCTTAGGCGGCAAGTCCTCCACAAACCAAAATTTCTGCAGGCTGGTGTCAATTGACTCCAACGCATCTTCCTGACAGCTGAGATGTACCGAATTTTCTGACACTATCCAGCCGAGAACAGTTTTTTGTAAGATTGGAAGTTCAGGCCCTTGCTTTATATGGCAAACTGACAGAATTGCAAGGAATGACTGCGCCGATAAGCATGCTATTTTTTGGGGGCTTGAAGAAGAATGGATCTGCCAATTGAATATTTTTGGGTACCCTCCACCCGCTGGTGTTCACCGCTTGATCCGTATGATAACCAGTATTTTTTAAAACATAAAAATCGGACGACAGCTAACTGCTTCCTATTCGCGACTTCACTATTGTGTGTATTTGTTTTTGTTGCTTAAGCACTAGTTCCATCAATGTCGTGCCAGCTCATACCCATGTCCTCTCTTTTAATTTGTAGTCTCTGAGCGAGCTCATCGGTCACAAAATTTACTTGTGAACCAGATTGCTTTCTGAGTCGAGTAAAAACGATTGCCCAGCGAACCAGATGGATGTGACGAGCTCTTCAACGTCACATCCTCGAGACACTATATCCGCTGGGTTTACTTTCGTAGGGACGTGTCGCCAAATTGCTTTCTCCGACCACTCTTGGATATCCGCTACTCGGTTCGAGACGAAAACGGACAACGACGAGGGATGTCAGTCGTAGTCGAATTCAGTCCCTAGGACAACTGTATTTATTGGGCAATATATTAATAGCCGTACACCATTAAGAAGTTCTTTTATTTGCGAGGCAAAGTTTTCGTCTTGAGGGGAGCTACTTTTGATTTGGTTGTCAGTAACGACACTTTTAAACCTTCAACAGTTTGAGTGCGAACGTAGATGTACGCTCCATATGCACGCATGGAAGCGTCGGAGAAACCGTGAATCTCAATCGGCACCTGCGGATCTGTGTGAACGAATCGCGGTACCATAACTTTGGGCAGTTGAACCAAAGTTGCTTTGAAACCACAGTGCCAATTCAAAACCTGCCTCTTGCAAAACCAGAGAAACATTATCACGAAGGCTTTGCAGGTTCTCAACGCTTCCGGCGCCTGTCAACAGATCGTCAACATAGAAATCTTACTGAATGACCTTCGCCGCATTTAGATACTTAGCTTGCGCAATATCTCCAAGCTGCATTAAACACCGGATCGCCATAAGCTGAGCTGGCGAAGTTCCATATGTTAAGGTATTCAACTTGAAGATCTTCAAAGACTCAGAAGGATTTCTTCTCCACACTATGAGCTGGAAGTTTCGGTCAGCTTTATCGAACATCACTTGACGGTACATATTTTTAATGTCCGCTGCAAGGACAAACTTGTGAATTCTGAACCGAAGCAGAAGGAGAATATAGCTCCTCTTGAATAGTGTGGCCTACCATCAAGATGTCATTTAACGGAACCTGCGTCGATGTGCGTCAAAAGGCGTCGAATACCACTCTCAACTTGGTTGAGGAGCTCTGAGGCCGCAGCACGCATTGGTGCGGAATGAAATAGTGTGGGCCGTCTGGAATTTTATCATCAGTAAAGGACATGTGGACATTCCTCTATGAAATTCAGATATATTTTCTTTAAAGAAGGATCTTTTGACAATCTCCTTTCAAGCGACCAAAATCTACGTTTCGCAACTTCATACGGCGAACCAAGAGTATTTGGGTCAGATTTCAACGGCAGACGAACCGAAAATCTCCCAGAGGACTTTCTTTGAGTATTTGTCTCAAAGTGTTGTTCACAAAGTTGCTGCTCAGGAGTATGGACTTTAGCCTTAGGCGGTAAGTCCTCCACAAACCAAAATTTCTGCAGGATGGTGTCAATTGACTCCAACGCATCTTCCTGACAGCTGAGATGTACCGAATTTTCTGACACTATTTAGCCGAGAACAGTTTTTTGTAAGATTGGAAGTTCAGGCCCTTGCTTTATATGGCAAACTGACAGAATTGCAAGGAATAACTCTCCAGAAATATTTTTTAAAACATAAAAATCGGACGACAGCTAACTGCTTCCAATTCGCGACTTCACTATTGTGTGTATATTTATTTGTTGCTTAAGCACTAGTTCCACCAATGCCGTGCAAGCTCATACCCATGTCCTCTCTTTTAATTTGTAGTCTCTGAGCGAGCTCATCGGTCACAAAATTTACTTGTGAACCAGAGTCAAGCAAAGCTCGAGCCATCACAAATACGCCACTTTTTGTTAGTACGCTCACGATAGCTGTGGCAAGAATAACTATCCGATACAGTCGAATGCAAAACATGCGAAGTGGATGGAGACTCTTGAGCGCGGGCTGAGAAGAAGGCGACAACGCGAGATTTGTAATAGCAGAGAATATGTGCAACAATGTATGGTAAGAGTATGGTTCTGACCATATAAAGTATATATATTCTTAATTAATATCAATAGCGAAGTCGATTGCGGCATATCCGTCTGTTTGTATGAACGCGAAGATCTCGGAAACTATTAAAGATACAAAGTTGAGAATAAACATGAAATTTGTTTCAACATCCTGCCACGCCCACTCTAGCGTTCACAAATCACGAAAAACTAAAATCTCTGAAATCCCACGAACTATTAAAGCTAGAAAGTTGAAATTCAGTATGTATAAATTTGAGATACCAGCATGCATCTTATGGTGGTACCATTATCCGGCCACACCCACTTTAACGCCAACCATGCTCGAAAGCCGGTTTTCGTATTTTATAGAAAAGCTGATATCTCGGTATCTATAAGTGATAGAAAGATCGGATTAAGCATTTAGGTTTTTATGATGCCCCCAAAGCTAATTGTTTTTTTTATCAAACCACGTTACGCCCACAAAACGAAAAAATCTTGGGAGTTATAAGAGAAAATTGTGCTTAAGATAAGTATTTAAGAGATGCCACTCCAACTTGTCACGAGTTTTCATCCGGCCACGCACACTCTAACGCCCACAAACCGCGGATAACTGTCGTGTCCATAATATTATAGTGTATGACTTCGTTTGAGCTTTTACAACATATTTTTTTCAATATCTATCGATTTACCAAAGAACAGGAACAATATTTCGCTATTTATGAAGAAATTTGGGTAATAAATCCTAACAAGGGCAGTGACGTCACTACCAGTTACTCAACATGTTTTCTCTGACAATTTGTGGATTTTTACTAGCAAAATGAAGATTTTAAAATTGGGTAAAACAGTATCGGATATATTATAGTCGCGCCACTCGACTATTGCGTTTCTTCTTGTTTTTGATAGATATTAGTTAGGTTGTTCCGGCGGATATGCTTGAGATGTTTAGTCTCGACCCAACTAGATGATGTGAATCGTAGCCATCCTAGCTTGAGAATGTAAGCATCGGCTTCCTGTGAATAAAAACTTCTCAAGCCGCTGCCTACCAGTTTATTGAAATTTACGTTGTGTTGCTTGTTTGACCTTTGTTATTGGACAGTAAAGTCCATAAAAAACGGCAAAAAAGCAAACGTTAGGAAAATATCTATAATTTGGTTATAAAATTATTAACCTGTTTTTATCGATTGGTATTAGGTAGATTGACCCGAAGTTTACAACTCCCTGCGACCAAAAGTTATATTCACAGTATCTGTGGATATGCTTGTAAGAGCTTTCGCCTCGGACGAGTTTCTGAACCAATGAATTTATGTCCCTCTGTTCATATGACAGAGAAGATCACGGAAACTATACAAAATTGTCTTAGGAACGCCAGATCAGTTTTTATTTTTATTGGCATTGTCTTTTTCAACGACCGCAAGTTGCAAATATCTTTATAGTATAATTAAAAAGTTAATTGATATTTTCAATTTATCATGTCGGATAAAAAATTGATAAAAACGAATTATAACATATGAAAAGTATATCTAAATATAAATAGTATAAATACGAAAAAACGCTGTAGTCAAGTGCCAAGACTAGATACCCGTTATTGTTTAACACAATTTTTAAATATTCAATTTGCTAATGGAAATGGACACAGAGCTACCTTTTGTTAAAAAAGCATGTTTCCTAACTGATACAACTCCCTGTGACCAGAAGTTATATTTACAGTATCGGAGGATATGCTTGTGAGATGTGTCGTCTCGCCCCAACTGGAGGCTGTGGATGAACTTTGAAACGTTGGACCGAAAAGAGTTGTTTTAGAATACTTTAGAAGTTAAGCATAGGAATAGCATAGAAGTTATTGTGTTTTTCGTCGTGTTGTTTGCTTGACCTTTGTGATTGGACAGTAAAGTCCATAAATTCCCGCAAAATGGCTTTGAACACCTTGAGCTTGGTACTGTTATAACTGAAAATAGAGAGATGGGAAAAGTATTTCACTGTAAAACCGTGTCTTAGAATTTTTTTCTTGTTCATGTGTCAAAAACTTTTCTAGTCAACATAAATATAAATACAATTTAAATTTAATATCGTTCTATGTTCGTCTTTTCATATGACAGTGAAGATCACGCCAACTATAAAAATTTCCTTAGGGCGCAGTTTTTGTTTGTTGGCATAGTCTCCTTCAACCACAGAAAGTTGAAAATATCTGTACAATCTACTAAAAAGTCAATTGATATTTTCTATTTATCATATCGGCTAAAAAACTGATAAAAGCGAATTATAACGTATGAAAAGTATGGCGACTAATAAAATACACGTTATTGTTTTACACAATTTTTAAATGTTCATTTTGCTAGTGGAAATGGACAAAGCGCTACCTTTTGTTAAAAAAGCATTTACTAACTGGTTGTGCCGACACCGTACATGTTCATGTATGCTTGTGAGAGTTGCAGTATCGCAGCAACTAAACGCTGCAGAAGAACGTTGAAACGTTCGAATCTTTTGTATCTGAAAAGAAGTAGTTTTAGAATACACGAGAAGTTAAGCATAGACTTCCTGTGACTGGCAGCTTTTGAACCCGCTGCCTAACTGTTTATTGTGTTTTACGTCGTGTTGTTCGTTTGACCTTTGTGATTGGCATTGTGTCCTTGAACGACAGCAAGTTGCAAACATTTGTAGAGTCCACGGAAAAGGTGAATAGATGTGTGCTATCAACTAAATAACTCATAAAAGCAAACTTTAATTAAAAAAAGAATGTGGTTGTAAAATTATTATCGCGCCACTCGACTATAGCGTTTCTTCTTGTTTTTGATAGATATTAGTTAGGTTGTTCCGGCGGATATGCTTGAGATGTTTAGTCTCGACCCAACTAGATGCTGTGAATCGTAGCCATCCTAGCTTGAGAATGTAAGCATCGGCTTCCTGTGAATAAAAACTTTTCAAGCCGCTGCCTACCAGTTTATTGAAATTTACGTTGTGTTGCTTGTTTGACCTTTGTTATTGGACAGTAAAGTCCATAAAAAACGGCAAAAAAGCAAACGTTAGGAAAATATCTATAATTTGGTTATAAAATTATTAACCTGTTTTTATTGGTTGATATTAGCTAGGTTTTCCCGAAACATATAAACTCCCTGCGACCAAAAGTTATATCCACCGTATCGGTGGATATGCTTGTAAGATGTGTAGGGGCGAGCCCAATTAGAATATGTGGATGAACTTTGAAACGTTGTAACGTTTCCATCCCAGCGAAGATTTATACCCGTTACTCGTAGAATAAAAGGGTATATTTGATTCTTTAAAAAGTATATAACCGGTAGAAGGAAGCGCTTCCGACCCTATAAAGTATATATATTCTGATCAGGCGAAGTCGATTAAGCCATGTCCGTCTGTCCGTATGAACGCTGAGATCTTACGAACTATAGGAGATAGAACGTTAAGATTAAGCATGAAGACTATTGAGATTCCTACGTTTCTTGTTTCAGTGGAACTATTAGAGCTAGAAAGTTGCAATTCAGTATGTATAATCTTGAGATGCCAGCGCATCTTATGAAGATCCCATTATACATACTATACCACACCCACTCGTACTCCCACCAAGCTCGAAAGACGGTTTTTGCATTTTGTAACTATAAGTGATAACTATAAGTGACTATAAGTGATAGAAAATTCGGATTAAGCATGTAGGTTTTTATGATGACCCCAAAACGAATTGTTTTTTTTTATCAAACCACACCCACTGTTAGACTTTACGCCCACAAAACGAAAAAATCTCGGGAGTTATAAGAAAAAGTTGTGATTAAGATAAGTATTTAAGAGATGCCACTGCAACTTGCCCCAATATTTTTCATACGGCCACGCCCACATACCACAGAAAACTGTCGTGTCCATAATATTATAGTGTATGTCTTCGTTTGAGCTTGTACAACATATTTTTGTCAATATCTATCGATTTACCAAAGATTTTTCAAATCGGAACATTATTTCGCTATTTATGAAGAAATTTAGGTAATAAATCCTAACAAAGGCAGTGACGTCACTATCAGTTACTCAACATGTTTTCTCTGACAATTTGTGGATTTTTACTAGCAAAATGAATATTTTAAAATTGTATCGGGTATCTTATAGTCGCGGCACTCGACTATAGCGTTTCTTCTTGTTTTGGTTGATATTAGTTAGGTTATTCCGGCGGTTATGCTTGTGAGATGAACTAAACTAGATACTGTGAATCGTAGCCATCCCAGCGAATCTTTGGTATCTGAAAAGAAGTAGTTTTGGAATACTTGAGAAGTTAAGCATCGGCTTCTTTTCAATTGTGTCTTAGAATTTTTTTTTCTTATTCATGTGTCAAAAACTTTTCTAGTCAACATAAATAAAAATACAATTTAAATTTAATTTCGTTCGTTAAAAAGTATTTAGCAGGTAAAAGGACGAGTTTCTATACCAATAAATCTATGTTCGTCCGTTCATATGACAGTGAAGATCACGGCAACTATAAAAAATGGTCTTAGGGCGCAGTTTTTGTTTGTTGGCATTGTCTCAAAAGAAAAAAAGAATGTGGTTGTAAAATTATCTTGCTGTTTTTATTGATTGATATTAGGTAGGTTGTTCCGAAATAACAGCTTCCTGCGACTGAAAGTTATATTCAAGGGGTCGGTAGATATATTGTGAGATGTGTAGTCTCGCCCCAACTAGAGGCTGTATATGAACGTTGAAACATTGAAAACTACTCTGAAAAGAAGTAGTTTTGGAATACTTGAGAAATTAGGCATTGGCTTCCTGTGACTGATAGCTTTTGGACCAGCTGCCTAACAGTTTATTGTGTTTTACGTCGTGTTGTTCGTTTGACCTTTGTGATGTACAAAAAATTGTACAGTCCACAGAAAAGGTAAATAGATGGCGTGCTATCAACTAAAAGACTCCTAAAAGCAAACTTTAGGAAAATAATCTATAATTTAAATAAGAATGTGGTTGTAAAATTACTTTGCTGTTTTTATTGATTGATATTAGCTAGGTTGTTCCGAAACATACAACTCCCTGCGACCAAAAATTATATTCACAGTATTGGTATATATGCTTGTGAGATGTGTCGACCCCCACGATGAACGAAGTTACGTATCGGCTTCCTTGGACTGACAGTTTTTCAAGGCGCTGCCCAACAGTTTATTGTGTTTTACGCCGTTTTGGTTGTTTGACCTTTGTGATTAAAAAGTAAAGTCCATAGATTCCCGCATTGGTATTGTCTCCTTTAACGACCGCACGTTTCAAAAATTTGTAAATTCCACTGAAATTAGACTGAAAACTGGTTAATCCGAACTATAAGAAAAAAATATGTCATAATATAAAAACAAGTGTTTACAAGGTTTTAAAATTATCATGCTGTTTTTATTGATTGATATTTCTCGGTAAGTCGGATACAAAGTAGCAGGGCAGCTCGATAAGCCTAAGGCTTCGGCCACGCATTGAGCGATGAGCGACTGAGCGACTGAGCGACGCTCTCTCGAGCGACGTTAATGAGCGATCGCTTTGAGTGAGGTGGCCACGCACTGAGCGACTGATATTAAGTCATTTGATTAAATAATGACACTTTAAATAAATATATATATTCATATACACATATTAAATATAACTTTACTTACGTTGTTATTGTATATTATACATAACGTTAAATAAAAGCTTACCTGTACAGTTACAAATAACTCCTACTTCATTCCATTCCTTATCAGTAGTATTTCTATTTTTGTACTCTTTATGAATGTCGTTCCATAAAACGGTTCGGCTTTGAACAGCCGAAATTAAACTTTCCGGGCATATTTTTTGCATTGTTTGCATTTTGTCGCTGAGCGATTCACTAAAAATTAAAACCAATTCTAGCGCTGAGCGACGTCGCTCTGACGCTCAAGAACTTCGCTCGTCGCTCAGCGCCTACGTGGCCACTCCAATGCTCTCTCATAAGCTTTAATATTTTACGTCGCTCGAGAGAGCGTCGCTCAGTCGCTCAGTCGCTCATCGCTCAATGCGTGGCCGAAGCCTAAGGGCGAGAAAATAACAGGATATTAGAGATCAATCGTTTCAATGTTTCGTTGTACATTGCGTTGTTTGCTTGCCCTTTGTTTTTTCGTCAGAAATTACCATAAATTCCCACAAAATGCGTTGGAAAATCTGCACATACTGAACTATAAACATGGAGATGGAAAAAGAACTTCATTGCTAAATGGTCTCTTAGAAATTTACTGCTGGTGTTCATGACTCGAAAACATCCCATTTCTCTTTTTTTAAAATCTGCACCATTTTATTATTCATATTTTTGTATTATATCTATATATTGCAGAAGATGTTGACGAAAATATTGAGTGCATTTCACCAAAACTTTTAAATGCAATGAGCACTGATGCCGCCAAGTTAAAAGCTAAGCATGCTTTAGACGCCATACCAAAAAACAAATTAACTCTTCTTATAAACTACGCAATGCGCAGCGTTTACTTAGCAAGGAATTATTTTGCTGGACCGGTAAATATTTTTACTAAAATGTTAATTTTAACATTTTGATTTATTTAACTACTACTAAATATAACCAATTAAAAATATAGACTTGCTAGTAGTATAAAATTCATTTTGAAAATTTTTTAAAATTAAGACAATTTTTACGAATATGTTACATTGGCCAAAAACATGTCTTAAAGCCTATCATTGTATAAATATGAATAGCTGTTTCTACTTGCAGTAGCTCATCTTTAAGTAGTACCATTATCCGGGCAAACCCATCCTTAGGCCTGCTAAGCCCGAGAGACGGTTTTAGAAAAATGTATGTATGGTATTTCTTTTTCATCCGGCCTCGTCGACTCTAACGGCCATAGACCGCGGAAAACGGTGTCCTCCCTAATATATAAATTTATGCTTTTATTTGATCTTGAATAACATTTACAGTTATTTTTCGATTTAACAAATATTTTTAAATACGCAACAATATTTCGCGATTTATTAGGAAGTGTAGGTTATAAGACCTCACATGGGCAGTGACGTCACCATCAGTTAGGAAACATCCTTTTTTGTCAATTTCCGCTTGCAAAATGAATATTTTAAAATCTCGCCCTCTAGCAAGCACGTAATAAAGCGAAATCAAAAAGATCTTGAACCCGCCAGAAATATACGCCAAGATGGCCAAAATGGCCAAAAACAACATCAAAGCCATGATGACTCTGCAAAAAAGCATGATGGAATTCATGTCGTTTAAATAAACACAATGCAAAATCTAATGCAATATCAAAACATCCTATTACAGATGCTAGCGTCCTATTAATCAAAATAAATCGATGCCGGACGCTTGAATAACAATGTGGAACGCTTATTTCTGCTGGCAGAGAAACATCTAACAACTAAATACAACTTTCGTATAAGAACAGACCATTCGGACGGCAAAGCGTACAGTAAGAATTGGTGTTTAATAAAAACCGCATCAATCGTCATTTTTTCCTAGTCTTAAATCAAGCTACCTACAAGTCATATCGATAAACCTACATTTATACAGCGACAACAACTATTGTATCAGTTTAATATCAGCCTCGGTTTACAATCGCGGAGGCCTAACTCATAGGCTACTTCAACTTTCTCGCAGATGGAGACTACAACGCGAAACAAGGGCTCTGGGGATCGAGTCTCGAGACTCATAAAGGTAGACAGTTACACAATGAAATAATAAATGTCGTAAACAAACTGCATTATTTATCTTCGGATAGTCCAACCTGCTCTCCCGCAGACCTTACAAATCTACCAGACACAATCGACTTTGGTGTGACCAAAAACAATCCACACAATCGAGTAACCGCCAGATCGCTTCCGACTTTTCATCTGACCCCTCTCCTGTATTTGTTACACTTCTCCATAGCCCCGAAATCATCAACCACTCCCATAGGTTGACATCGCACAAAACCAACTGGTTAAAAATAAGAAAATATGTCAAGTCACTCCTGACTTAGAACCATAGCTTAAGATCGAGGAGGACATCGACAGCTCTACCAACGCTCTGTAATCAGTTCTTGTCGCAGCAGGAAACATTTCATCCCCAAAGAGGACTGAATAGTTAAATCCGTACCCAAGTAAGCTTCTGATCGAACAGCTCGTTCTGGAGAAGAGATGCCTGCTGAAAGAAACAAGCTGTCACGCAAGCTCTCCGAGGTCCTAAAGCAAGATGTTGAAAAAGCACAATGAGAGTACAAAGAAAAGCAATCACCGGCCAGCTCCGGCCAGGATGGGCAAGCCCATCCAAGTCTAAGCCCCCGAGCGAAACAATCACTCCAATTAGAAATTCTGCAGGCAATTGGGCCTGAAGCCAAGAAGGGCGATAAAAAAATTTGCGCTGCACCAGCGAACCGTTTTTCAGCTCAACCCTCTAACTAATTCTTTCGTTTTACCGCAAACAAAGAATGCAACCCAAAAATCTTCAGGCTCGCCGAGGTTTCTAAAGTTATCGAGGATCAATAAAAACCTAAGAAGGCATCGTGTTCTGATCAAAAACCCCAACATGATCAAATTATTGGCATAGCCCAAAACATATACCGGCACATCAATTCGGCTTTCGCAAAGGCCATAGTACAATTAAGCATAGAAACTGGAGTTTCTCAAGGTAATGCTCTGGGCCCTAGCAACATTCACATTCGCTGACAACACCGCCATTCTATGCCGCTCAAAATACCCGAATCGAGCAACAGAGCAACTAGCTGATGACCTAGTGTTAGTCGAAAGGCGTGTTAAAATTTACGAAGTTCTCTCTGAACAGACAGACGTGGGCTCCAATAACCTTGAACTTTAACCACGCTCAAATAGACGTCTCACATGGCGAGGGCTATCGAATTAAAAACAAGAAAAAACGCTATAGTAGTCGAGTGCCGCAACTACTGCTACTGTTTTACACCCAAAGCGCCACCTATTGTCGGAGAAAGCATGTTAAGTAACTTATAGTGACGTCAATGCCCATGTGAGGCCTTATAACTTAAATTTCTTCATAAATAGCGAAACAATGTTCCGATTTGAAAAATCTTCAGTAAATCGATAAATATTGACAAAAATATGTTATACAAAATCAAACGAAGACAAAACGTGGCAAGATGCTGAAATAAATTTGCATTCCGTATGGACCTCAAGAATCTGCCTGCTTAATCTCCACTCTTTATCTCTTATAGTTCCTGAGATCTCAGCGTTCATACGAAGGGATGGACAGACAGACGGACGGACTGATTGACAGACGAACGGGCTTAATCGACTTCGCTATTGATATTGATCAAGAATATATTTATTTTATAGAGTCGGAAACGCTTCTATCTGATACATACACTATAACGAATCTAATATTCTCTTTCACTCTACTAGTAACGGGTATAAGAATAAGTCATAAACAGGCTGTGATATTTACGATAAGAATTCAGCAAATTTGCTCAATAAAGAAGCACAAGAGAAGAAATTTATATCTTTCGTGAAATTATGCATATTTAAAATGTTGCATGAAACTGCAATTTTATTTAAATGAAAAGTTAAATTAAATGGAGTATATGCATATTTAAAATGTTGCATGAAACTGCAATTTTATTTAAATGAAAAGTTAAATTAAATGGAGTATATTCCTTAGGAACCCTTATTTTTATTAATACGCGATTGAAAGAGAAAGTAAGCTTTGAAAATCTAAAAATCTTAATTTTTAAAAATATATACATATATAATGTAATCCAATCTTTAGTGCTTTATTATAATAATTAATTTATTTTTCATTTTTTCAGGAGGAACAAGAGGAAATTGTAGACGATGAAGTAATTGAGAAAATACTTAATGCAATGGATGCTTGCTTGCTTATATGTAACATTTACTCAACAGTAAGCGATCTTAAGTTTTTGCAAGAGGATAATGTAACGCACATTTTAAAATTTGCACAATTTCAATTACGAGAAACAATTTTTCCTCTCCATGATCCGGTTTACACTGTGAAAAGTATGAAAAAAAGCAATCGGAAAAAAATAAAGTCACATAAAGCTCACAATAGAAGTCTTCAGCTATTCTACTCAAAAACTGTAGAGTTATTAAAGGTTTTTGTAACACTTTTTGATAAATGTATCTTCGTTGATACCATCATTTTACCGTTGTCGACGATGGCAATTGAACCATTTTTTGTTGACAACATAGACACTCTACAATTTGTGTGCTTGGAACTGGTGACCACAGTAAGTATTTATTATAATAGTAATTTTTGGATAACCACAAAAGTCCTATTGAATTCTAAACCTGACCTGTTTTTTCTTCTTCAGGACAGTATAGATGTACTATGTATTTTCTAAACATACGTGGCTAGTCTAAGACTCCTTTCTCTTTTGGAAATCAAATTGTATACAAAATTGAAATTTATTGTTATACACTAACTCGTAGAGTAAAAGTTTATATTGTTTTGGTTGAAAAGTATGAAAAGTAGAAGAAAGGGTTCCCGACCGTTGAGGTATATAAATTTATTCTTGATCATTATCAATATCTTAGTCGATTAAGCCATGTCCGCCTTTCCCTCCGTATGAGCGCTGCGATTTCAGGAACTATAAGAGATTCGTAGTTGGGATCAGTTTCAGCACCGTGCCACACATACTTTAACGCATACAAATAAAAAAAAACTAAAATATTTGAGATCTCAGAAACCATAAACTAAAATCGCTTAGGGCTCAGGAACTATGAGAGCTAAAAAGTGGGACAAAACATGTATGCTCTTGAGATGCCAGCGCATCTCAGTGTGATACCATAATCCGGCCACACCCAGCAAGCTCGAAAAACGGTTTTCGCTTTTTGTAGAAGGGCTGGTATCTCGGTAATAATAAGTGATAGAATGTTAGGATTAAGCATGTAGTTTTTATGTACCCCCAATGCGCATTATTCTTATTATTTATACCATAATCTGGCTTCGCTCACTTTTACGCCCCTCAATAGCGAGAAACGGTCGCCGCATTCGCTGAGAACGCTGATATATCGGTAACCGTACGGTTGATGTGTATTAATTTGTTACCATTTGGCCACGCCTTCTCTAATGCCAAAAAAAAACGTAAAAATTACGTAATGCTACCGCAGCTTGAAGTGATTTATTATTCGGCCACGCCTACAATGAACAAAAACTGCAGAAAAATGTGGCGTCCATAATATTATAATGTATGTTCTTTGTTGACCTTGTATAACATTTCTATTAAATATCTATCGATTTACCAAATAGTTTTTTTGCGGTCTCTGTTTCCGAATTTTGCCCATGTTGTCACTGAATTCGTGAGATTGGAAAACTTCTACAATATCTTGGAACGCAAAATTCAGTTCTCTTGGCGTAATACTTTGTTCGGAAGGCGTTTCTCACACTTTCGAATGAATCGAAAAACCCACACGAAAACTCTCAGAAGCTTCAAGTGCGACGAAAAGGATTCTATTTTCTGAAGCAGACCATTAGGCTCTGTTGTAGCGATCAGAGTTAACGCCGACTTGCGTAACTCCATAGACACTTCTTTTGAAGCTAGTTCGAAGTGAGAGTTTACAGGCGTAAAAACGATGGTCCAGCGAATTAGATGGACGTGACGAGCTCTTCAACGTCACATCCTCGAGAAACTATATCCGCTGGGTTTACTTTCGTAGGGACGTGTGTCGCCAAAGTGCTTTCTCCGACCACTCTTGGATTTCCGCTACTAGGTTCGAAAACGGACAACGACGAGGGATGGGATTTAATCCAATGCAAAGTAATCTCGGAGTCGGTCCATAGGACAACTGTACTTATTGGGCTACTAATTAATGGCCGTACACGATTAAGAAGATCTGCTTAAAGGTGAGCTGCACACAGAGCTCAAGGCGAGGCAAAGTTTTGGTCTTGAGGGGAGCTACTTTTGATTTGGTTGTCAGTAATGACACTTTTAAACCTTCAGCAGTTTGAGTGCGAACATAGATGCTCGCATGGAAGCGTCAGCGAATCCGTGTATCTCAATTGGGACTTGCGGATCTGTGTGAACGAATCGCGATTCCATGACTTTAAGCAGTTGGAGCAGAGTTGTCTTAAAGGCTTCCCATTGGGGGCATCATAAGAACCTACAAGCTTAATCCGAACTTATAGTTACCGAGATATCAGCTTTTCTAGAAAATGCGAAAACCGTCTTTTGAGCTTGGTGGGCGTATGGGTGGGTGTGGCCGGATAATGCGCTGGCATCTTAAGATTGTGCATACTTAATTTCAATTTTCTAGCTATTAATAATTCCTGAGATTTATGCAATTTTAGTTTTTAGCGATTTGTGGGCGTTAGGGACCTCAAGAATCTTCATGCTTAATCTGAACTTTGTATCTCTTATAGTTCCAGAGATCTCAGCGTTCATACGGACTGACGGACAAACAGCCAGACATGGCTCAATCGTTTTCGCTATTGATCCTGATCAAGAATAAATAAATTATCTTTTTGGTGTGAGTGTGCCGCCCCTCGCCGCAGTCCGTGAAGATGGGCGATGGCGTGGCTGCCTGATGACGTGGGCTGGAGAAATCTTCTCCGGGTGTTCCGCTGGCCTCCTTTATTGGCGGGCTCAATGTTCCGGAATATTGCAGAAATATGGTGGGAGAACTTCTCTCCGTTATTAACGGCCCTTAGGGCTCGATAACCAATTCAATAATTATACAGCTTTCGCTGGAGTTGTTTTAATAGAGCTATGCGCTCTTTATTCATATCAAAATCAAACTGAACTTAAAAACTGTACGTGGTCGGCAAGCCGGCCGCATGTTATACAAAAATGCTGACACTAGCAGAAGATGCATAACTCACCATGCCGGGAACCAGGCACGGCCCCTAAAGGCGACTTATGCTTGGTCTGCACATAAAGGCACTAGGGTGATCCGAGAAACACCCTAAGAAGCGCTTGGCTATATTCACGGAAGCAGCTACCTACTATTCACATACAAAAAAATCAATCAATGAATGCAATGTTGTTGCATTACCACACTTCATTTGCTAGCTAAAGTGCGGCCGCAATTACTAGTTAGGCATTCTATGACAATAGAACCTTATCTCAACATAAAATGTCATTCTGCCACAGCTGCAAAATTCATATGTGCAGTAGCGGATATTTTAGAAAAAGTAGTTCCTCTGGTTAATAATGCCAGTGAATCTTTTTTGGCAGCTTTGGAAGAGTATTTAATGTTATTAGTTGTATCACGAAATTAAGCCGAGGTTACTAGTTGTGTTTCTTGTTTAGGAGCTCTTGTGAATAAGATTACACATAACTTCAAACTGATTCGAGACTGTTTTCAAAAGTACATATTACCATGCAAAGGACAAGTCTTTTTATCATATTGTAAATTGCGAGGAAAAATATGAATAAATGATTTTATTCTTTAATGGTTACCAACAAGTGGTAATAAAGCAAGACATTCTAAGAATTTACAATTTTTTTGGTTCATTGATAACAACAAACAAGTATATTTAAAATATTAGTCAATCCAAGAGATAGATCAGGTGAGAAAAGCCGCTGCAGGCGGCCGCAACACTTCTCGGAAGTATTGTCCAAAGGAGGGGTGATGTTTTATTAGGTATGGTTTAGGTAGGTTGTCTTAATCATTTCTGAAATGGTTTGTTGTGAACCGTGAAATAATTTTGGGGTTTAACTAACTAAATATTTATCTAAAATAAAAACAAAATATTTGTGATTAAATCTGCGACATACGAGGTGTGTTCAAAAAGTAAGGTGACTTTTCAAATTTCGCGGGCAACATATTTTCGATTATCGATTTTTTTGTTTTGTTATATTGGTACACTCTTCCCTAACATCTGTACCAAGTTTCAATGGAACATCCTCTTTTGTTTGGTTGTGAGAGGCGTAAAGTTACAAGTTATTTTGCGAGCTCGGCGATTTTTTGCTATCGAAAAATATGGATCAAAGGATTTGCATCAAATTTTGTGTAAAAAATAAAATTAAGTGCTCTGAAACACTTGAAATGTTGACAGTGGCATACGGTGAAACTGTTCTGAGTAAAAAAAATGTGTACAAGTGGTACAAACTCTTCCAAGATGGCCGGGAAGATGCCAATGACCAGCCTCGCTCTGGACGCCCAAGCACGTCAACAACTGATGAAAACGTTCAAGCAGTGACGAAAATTGTTTTGGAAAATCGTCGAATCACTATCAGAGAAGTTGCTGAAGATGTCGGTATATCGCTTGGCTCGTGCCATGAAATTTTTTCAAACGTTTTGGGTATGAGTCTTGTGTCAGCGAAGTTTGTTCCGAAATTGCTGAATTTTGACCAAAAGAACCGTCGCATGAGCATCGCTCAAGAGCTGTTGAATGACGTCAACGACGACCCAGATTTACTCAAAAGGGTCATAACTGGTGACGAATCATGGGTATATGGTTATGATATCGAAACCAAAGCCCAATCGTCCCAATGGAAGAGCCCAGGCGAGCCAAGACCGAAAAAAGCACGCCAAGTTCGATCAAATGTCAAAGTTTTGATCACTGTTTTCTTCGATTACCATGGCGTGGTGCATCAGGAGTTCTTACCATATGGTCGTACGGTCAATAAACAGTATTATCTGGAAGTTATGCGCCGTTTGCGAGAAGCAATACGAAAGAAACGTCCAGAATTGTGGAAAAACAATTCATGGCTTTTGCATCACGATAATGCCCCTGCTCACTCATCTTTGCTTGTGAGAGATTTTTTGGCCAAAAACAACACCACAATAATGCCTCAGCCACCATATTCACCGGATTTGGCCCCATGTGACTTTTTCTTGTTCCCAAAACTGAAGAGACCTATGAAAGGACGGAGATTTGCAACGATTGAAGAGATAAAGACTGCATCGCTGCAAGAGCTCAAGGCTATACCGAAAAGTGCTTATGGGAAGTGCTTTGAGGATTGGAAAAACCGTTGGCATAAGTGTATTGTATCTGAGGGGGATTACTTTGAAGGGGACAACATAAATATTGATAAATAAATTAATAGTTTTTCTTGAAAATACAAAGTCACCTTACTTTTTGAACACACCTCGTATATATGTTTAGCAGTTTTACCCGTTACTCGTAGAGTAAAAGGGTATATTAGATTCGTTGAAAAGTATGTAACAGGTAGAAGTAAGCGTTTCTGACCCCATAAAGAATATATATTCTTGATCAGGATGAATAGCAAAGACGATTGAGCCACGTCCGTCTGTCTGTCCGTCTCTCCGTATGAACGCTGAGATCTCAGGAACAATAAGAGATACAAACTTGATATTAACATTGAAGATTCCTGAGGTCCCTACGCAGCGCAAGTTTATTACAGCATCCTGCCACGCCCAATCTAACGCCCACAAATCGCAAAAAACTAAAATCGCTGAAATCTACTATTAGACTAGAAATTCAGAATATATAATCTTTAGATGCCAGCGCATGTTTTAGTAGTACTACTATCGGGCCATCCCACCCATACGCCCACAAGGCTCAAAAGACGGTTTTTGCATTTTCTAAACAAGCTGATATCTCGGTAACTTTAAGAGCTAGAAAGTTCGGATTAAGCATGTAGGTTTTTATAATGCTCCAAATTAATTTTTCCCCATCTAGCCACGCCCACCCTAAAGCCCACAAAACCCGGAAAACCAAAAATGCCAAAATTTTGGAAACCATAGGAGCTACAAAGTTTTTCTTAAGAACACGTATATAAGAGATGTCACTGAAACTTGCCAAGAATATATTCTTGATCAGGATGAATAGCGAAGACGATTGAGCCATGTCCGTCTGTCTGTCCGTCTGCCTGTCCGTCTGTCTGTCTGTCCGTATAAACGCTGAGGTGATGATGAACGGTTTTCGCATTTTCTAGACAAGCTGATATCTCGGTAACTATAACGATAGAAAGTTCGGATTAGGCATGTAGGTTTTTATGGTGCTCCAAATGCAAATTAATTTTTCCCCATCTAGCCACGCCAACCCTAACGCCCACAAAACCCGGAAAACCAAAAATGAAAAAATCTCTGAAACTATAGGAGCTACAAAGTTTTGCTTAAGAATACGTATTTAAGAGATGCCACTGAAACTTGCCACGAGTCCCGCCATGCCCATGAATGCCTTCGTTTGACCTTGTATAACTTATTTCTGTTAATATCTATCGATTTACCAATGATCATTATATTGCTATTTATGAAGAAATTAAGTTATAAGGCCTCACATGGGCAGTGACGTCACTTTCAGTTACTCAACATGCTTCCTCTGACAATAGGTGGCGCCTTGTTAATTTCCACTAGCAAAATTAATATTTCAAAATTGTGTAAAACAGTAACGGGTATCTTATAGTCGCGGCACTCGACTATAGCGTTTCCTCTTGTTGTTTATTAAATAGTTTAGGAAAATTTTTAGTTAACTTTGATATTACATTGTTCATCAATCATAATTTATTATTGGTTCATAATTCAACTTGTTTATATTAATCATTAAAACGGACGAATGCATTTGCAGTTGTTACGTCTGTGTTTGCTGTATATATACCAGGTCGAATTTCCTGGTTCGGAATTAAAATGCTATCTTCATTTGAAGTTAACTCGATTTTTCGGACGACTTCGGATCTTTCTGGTAGTACTATTGTATTGTTACCAGAGCTGTAATTTATTGAAACATATATAGGATAGTTCAGACTTTCTGGTCTTATTATGAGCAGATCTTTTGAAAGTGTGAAATATAGTTGACAATTATATTTTTTAATAAAATCTATTCCTAAAATTCCATCACAAGGTATAGAAAAAGTTGATTCGACAATATGGAAGTTGTGTAGAATTATATATTTAATAGTTTGTATTTCTAAAGATGTCAGTCCTTTAAATTGAATTAATCCTTGATTGATTTCCTGAATATATATTTGGTTGTCAGTGTTTATATTATCGAAAGTGTTAGAATCGTCTTTTAACAAAGATATATCTGCAGCAGTATCTATAAAAATATTAATATATTGCCTGTTGCTACGTTTGTGAATGTTACGAATATATTTACACTAAGATTAATTGAATGAACCTTTTTACTGTTTATTGCTGTGTACCTAAGGGCATTCTATGCAATTCTAACACTATTAGTATTATTGTGGCCTCGATTCGAGTTACCACGGCCTCGTTGGTTATATTGATTTCTTCCATTATTATTATAATTGTAACTGTTGCAGTTATTGTAACCACGACCACGAAAGTTACCTCTGAAATTTCCACGTTCGTGGATTCCTCCACGCTGTGGATAGTTTTTATAATAAAGGACTGAATTTGGTAGTCCACTTGCTTCCGTGCACCTATTTACGAATTTTGATATGGCATCATTCATGGTGTTGAAGGTGCCGGCCTGCATGATAAGTTTTACGTTATCAATTCACCTTTTATTGATTCTATAATTTTCAATGCAGTGAGAAAACTTGTTAAATTTTCTGCTTTTCCATCAAATACTGGTATAAGCTTTGATGCAGTGTTTAACACCACCGTCGGCGCTATCTGCTTGAGCGCAAAGTACTCCTCGACATATTGGCTCTACGCCAACTTATATATTTAGTATATAAATAGAGTAACAATATGTTGAATGTGCAGAGAAAGAGAGTTACGCATACACATATGTATATAAGCGGTCAGTGTGGGAATCATGCTGACTCGGCTATACGCGGACTACGTTAAGAGTGGATATCATATTACGTTCGCACTTGAAATGTATATGGTATGTTGTCGCTGAGTGACAAAAGCAATGCCCTATGCATATTATTGCCATAACAACAAAGTGTTGTGACTTTGGCTAACCAACTGTTGCCGCTCAATATTTTTGTTATCTGATAAGACGCATATGTGCATACACTACAGTACCATGCGCACTATAGCCAGGAGAGCATTGCCTAGGGGCCCGATGCGCGGCATACGCCGCGACGCGCAAAGACCAGCTGAAGGTAGAAAATTTGTTAACGAACGATGGAAGCGGAACTGTGTCGTGAACTCGCACTGTGTCCGCCTTTGCCTCCAGCGCGGCGTCGCTAATGTAGACCTGCTCCAACTCCCTCAAAGGCCAGTTACCTGGGGTGCACGAATGCCACTCGGGGCCTCGCCACCACAAGTCAAAATCCTTTAACTCACTCGGAGACAGACCCCTTGTCGCACAGTCTGCGGGATTCTCGGTCGTACCTACGTGTCTCCAATGCGCAGGCGAAGAATGATCGAGAATGAAAGCGACCCTGTTGGCAACGAAAGTCTCCCATCTATTGACGACTCCATTCAACCAGTGTAATATAATGGTGGCATCCGTCTAATAGAAAAATTGGATGGGTAGATCGCTTAGCCACTTAGCCGAAGTAAGGCATTTCACCAACTTGACTGCCAGCACTGCGCCACTTAGCTCCGTTCTCGGTATAGTTAGTGAGTAGTTTAGTAGTGAGCTGCAGCACGTTCCGTCCGTGTGCTCGAGACTCAGATAAGCCGCAGCCGCATAGGACGTAGATGAACCGTCACAAAATTCGTGAAGCTATGCTGATACTATGGATCGAGGAGAATGATGAATCCACCTATCCTGAGCAACCCGTCCCGAAACGCTCGCCACCGTTCTACAAGGGCGTCAGGGACCTCGTCGAGCCACTCCAGCGTATCTTCTTGGTCATGGTGACCTCCTTTAAAATGCGCTTTTCTGAGATGATAGCCGGCGCGATGAGACCCAGCGTATCGAACAGCTAACTATGGTCGACAGAATATAGTTGGAATCTCAAAATCAACCTGAAATTTGAAGCAGTCCTTGTTCTGGCCGCCAACACATCCCTAACGCCTTAATGGGATCTGTTAATGGAGTCCGGCTGCACTGATGCTCTGCAGCAATGGAGATCAAAATAATGGACTCGTTGCTAGACCATTTTCGCAACTCCATAACAGCGGATTTTATTGCCCCCTACTGTGCCCGTTTGTCCTGTGCCTCCTCTAACGTATGACCTCCGGAATGTCATCCACAATACCTCTCTCATCAACACTTCCTCCGCCTTTGAGAATGAATGCTGCTCGTCCTACGCTAATTGCTGATTGACCCTGATAGCCGTGAAGAGTGCAGACGCCGTCCCAAAAGTTCGAGTTGACAAAACGTAAGATTTGATGAACCCACCCGGCGCCCGCCATAAAATCCGCTGGTATTGGGCGTCTTTAGGATGAACATCTATACAGCGATACATTTTCTGGATGTCCGCCGAGGAAAAAAAACGATATTCCCGCCGATTCTTTATCACCGCAGACATGTCGTTTTGAAGCGCAGGCCCTGTCTATAGTACGTCGTTTAAAGACCTTCCGTTGTTAATCCTGGAGGAGGCGTCGAAAACGATTATCTGCTTAACCGTATGTGGTTGCTTCTTGAAAACTTGAACTTGTAAATTCACAAATTCAATTTTAATATGCGAACGGGTTGATATTGATGTAATGTAATATTCATAAGTACATATATAAAATTCGTAAATAGCGCCCGCGTTCATATGGTAAGCAAAAAGAGGCGAGGATTGTTGTACCTCTTGACCATCATTCCCCAGGCCACTGAATAGTTTCCTTCCGTGAGATGCATCTGACGGATGTCGTTATCGCGATTTGCTGGCAACGATTCCTTGAGTAGGGGCAACTTCTGAACACTGCTCAACTTGCTGTTGTTGTGGATGAAGCTCGTAAAGGCATCATAGTATCCTGGCCAATCGACACAAGCGCCGGAGAATGTAGGAACGGACATCTGCGGCATGTTTAGCCGCACTTTCGCGTTGGCGCCCCCAGTCACTGGTGGCGTAGGCGCACGAGACTCTGGTCCAAGCTTTTCCAAATCCTCCGCAAAAGCGCACTTGGCATACATGTACCGCTCCTTGAACTTCTACTGGAAATCCTTCTTGGCATAAGTAGACTTGGAATGCCCTTTCAGGTTTACGATTACTGAATCCGTAATTCCTCAGCTTGTTCCAGCCGCTTATTTCTCGTTTTTTCGATTGCGAATCTTTCCTAAAATTATGTAACATGGAATTTAAGGACTGAAATTAACAAACTGCTCCAAAGTCGGAGAATCCGATCCGGCTTTCATATTGACCAGTGTAAAAACCGAACTTCTAGCGGAACTCAACACCCCAAATAATAATTCAATAAGAAAACTCAGTAAATTCTTGTGCAACACAACTTGTCTACTTACTCCGTTATGCAAACCAGAATCCACCCGAAGAAGAAGCGAAGATCAAAGACCGTCTCCAAAGTTCTTAAAACTGTCGCCGTTTAGAGATTATAATGATGCCTGCAATGCGAATTGTTTTTTTTTCGATCTAGTCATGCCCACTCTAGCGCCCACAGAACCCGAAAACCCAAAAATGCGAAAATCTCGGAAACTATTAGAGCTAGCAAGTTGTACCATTTGTCACGAGTTTTCATCAGGCCACGCCCCCTCTCACGCCAACAAACCTCGGAAAACTGTGGCGTCCATAATATTATAGTGTATGCCTTCATTTGACCTTGCATAACATGTATTTGTCAAATTCTATCGATCGATTTTTCATTTTCTATCGGCGCTTTGTGAATTTCCACTAGCAAAATGAATGTTTTCAAATTGGGTAAAACAGTAACGGGTATCTTATAGTCGTGGAACGTGACTATAGCGTTTCCTTTTGTTAAGATTAAAATTCTCATTGCAATGATTACTTTTGCTAGCATTTGACGGCTTCAAAATCTTTTATACCTCTCCTTTTGGTTAGGGACCTCTTGATTTGCTTTCGGGGATTATCGGTTTAATAATTCTAAGCGCCTTTTACACAATACGGTGTTATCGGGCAAAGGCAAGCTCCATGACGCGTCAACTTGCAGCTTTAAATACATTCTTGAGTGAGGAGCAGTTGGCCAAATTCGGAAGTGAATTGCAGGTTGGAGTTAGTCGAGAAAATGAATTTCGACTTCGAACATCGCGGAGATGGAATCCGATGCACGTATACGATTTACCACAACGTATAGTAAAATAAAAGGGAGAATCTACCGCTACTTAAACAGCGAGAAAAGAAAGTCTATGGCAAATTCATGCATGGCACCAGTGCCGCCTTCAAAAGTAATTCGAGGCCTACCAGACTGCCGGAATTTCAGCTTCCGCGATTTGGATCACACATCAATTTTCCGGACTTCTACGCTATGTTCAACACGGTTTTGGGAACAAACAAGGATTTGTCAAAGGTGGAAAATATTCAGCAACTTCTTTCCTGCTTGGATGGTGTAGCGTTGGACACAATTCGATCCATGAAGGCCACTGAGAGGAACGGCTTTCGAACTATTGGTGTTTAATGCACAAAGCGTCTTTTGTGCTGCACAAGATATCAGGTTGGGGGGTGCATAAACTAATTACAATTTATAAACTCAGGCGGGAAAAAGACAACCGTTTACCAAGATCTAACATCAGCAACTGCCTTTTATTAGCAGCGGCAAAATAACATAATGTTCTAACAGAGTAATTTACAGAGATTGGTTAATACATGTTAATAAGCTTTGTTTACATTTGTATAGACAAAGAGAAACAGTATGTAAGACGAAAAATATTGTGAGTTTGACCGAACATCCCGGCCGCCTTGAAAGTATCATCTTTCAACAAGATTGAGAGTCCGTGGGTAATACTGCCAGCTTATGCACTGGTCGGCAGCACACCCCAGTGCTGGTTCGAATGTGGGCCACTCGAACTAGCCCATCCTTTCCGGGAACAACGGTCTCGACGCGCCCAATCTTCCATCGCTGAGGAGGCAGATTGTCGTCGTGAATGATGACCATGGTGTTAGCCCTGATGTTGGCCGATGGTGTTGTCCATTTGGTGCGCGAGCGTAGTTCCTGTAGGTACTCAAGCGACCACCTTCGCCAAAACTGTTGTTTGCTCGCGGTCACGGCGTCGAATCGTTCCAGGCTGGACGCATGTGTTGATGAGCTGTCGAGAAAAGGCGTTAAATACTTTAGGTGACTTGTAAGCGGCTTAGCTTTCTGCAGCGAGTGAAAATCTTCAAGGAACGACTGTTGCTGAATATTGTAGACGATGCTGAACAATGCTCGGCGAAGTTCTTCCGATGTAAGCGATGGATTGACAATTTTGACTCCTCTTGATAAGTTGGCGAAGCGAAAGACGTATGCGATGGTTCGAATGCAGCGAGTGTATGAGCTGATGTGAGTCAGCTGTTGGAGAACATGATTGCTGATCACAGCCGTGGTGAATGTGCTCCTTCGTTGCTCTGCTTTGACAATAGTTGGATCGATATCGATGATTTGCGGAGTGGTTGGCCACTGGGACGATGGTTGGGTCAAGAACTGTGGACCTGTGAACCACAGCGATGCTGCCAGCTCAGTTGTAGCAGCTCCGCGCGAAACTATGTCCGCCGGATTGCTCTCACCTGGTACAAATTTCCACTGGCCATCTGCGGTCCATTCTTGAATTTCGGAGATTCGGTTTCCAACGAATGCTGACAGTGTGACTGAGTGCTGTTTTAGCCAGTGAAGCACAATCTGCGAGTCCGTCCAGAAATAGACCGAGAATTTTCTGTCCGCTAATAGAGGCTTCAATTTCGCATACAGTTGGCCCAGCAAATGCGCTCCACACAATTCCAGTTTTGGAAGGGATTTTTTCTTCACAGGAGCCACTCTCGATTTGCCAGTCAATAGCTGCACTGCGACATCTCCCGTCGACGTTTCCGAGCGTAGATACACGCAGCAGCCGTAAGCCCTGATTGATGCGTCACAAAATCCATGAAGTTGAAGTGATCGCATCTTGTGTTGGAGGCAATAGCGGGGAATCGATAAAATTGAGACTGTTTGGAATGATTCTAGGCATTTGCTCCAGGCCGTGTGTATGTTTTCTGGAACGCTCTCGTCCCATTGCAGGCCAGCGAGCCAAAGTTCTTGCAGAAGTATTTTTGCGACAACAACAAGCGGTGAGAGCAAACCAAGCGGGTCGAACAAGGCGGATGCGGTGGACAAAATACTTCTTTTGGTGATACGCGTTGCGTGGTTCCTTGGTATGAACTTGAAGAACAGTGTATCCTTGTGCTGGTTCCAGTTCACTCCAAGAGCGCTGGCTAGTCCCTCGCCACAGGAACTGAGCTTCTTGGATGCATGATCTTCCATGAATCCAACGTAGTTGGAATGCCATTTGGTGAGTGGGAAATGCCCTCGACGAAGAATTTCTGTGACTTGATCCTTGATAATGCGAAGCGTCTCTAAGTCGTCTGCACCCGTGAGTAGGTCATCAACATAGAAAGACGACTTTATGATAGCGGCGCCGATTGGACAGTCAGCTTGATGAACATCAGCGAGGTGGTTGAGGCTACGTGTTGCCAAAAATGGGGCGGCTGCAGTGCCGTAGGTTACCGTATTCAATTGATACGTGCGCAGCGTGTCTTCTGGAAATGCTCTCCAAAGAATGTACTGGTATTTGCGATCAATAATGTCGAGATTTACTTGCCTATACATCTTGGTCACATCTGCAGTGATGGCGTAACGATGAAGCCTGAACTTTAGAAGCTGCAGGTACAAGTCCTCCTGGAGTGTTGGACCAACGCATAGCAAGTCGTTGAGTGATAATTGATTTGACGTCCGGCAAGAGGCGTCAAACACCACCCTAAGCTTAGTAGACTCACTGCTGGGTTTGAGGACGCAGTGATGCGGGATGTAGTAGTGCGGCTCGTGCAGTTTAGGATGAATAACTGGGGACATGTGCCCCAATTTCTCATACTCCTCCATGAAGTCGCAGTATTGTTGACGAAGTGCTGGAGATTTCGATAGGCGGCGTTCCATGCTTAGGAACCGACGGCGAGCGATATCAAATGAGTCTCCCAACCGAGTTGGGTCAGCCTTGAATGGCAGTTTGACGACAATCCTACCAGTGCTGTCGAGACAAGTGGTCTTCTCGTACTGTTCCTCGCAAATAGCATGCTCCGGCTTCTGCAGAGGTGGCGAGTCGACTGCTTCCAGTTCCCACAGACGTTTGAGGTTGACATCAATTGAACTTGCGTTTAAAGCCATGCAAGTGGAAACTTCTATTGGCGCGGTTTGCTGCAGTCGGCCGGTTACGACCCAGCCAAACTGAGTTTTCTGCAGCAGCGGGCCTTGAGGTCCCAGCCTTATTTTCCCTACAGTTAAGGCGTCAAAGAAGGCTTCGGTTCCCAGTAGCAGATCGACGTGGCGTGATTGGTAGAATCTTTCATCAGCGAGCGGCGTATTTTCTGGCAGCTTCCAAGCCGAAACGTCGATGGCCAGATCGGGCTGGTATGAGATTTGTGGAATAATACAGAGATCTGCGGAGAGTACGAAAGATGAAATGCGAGATTTGACAGATGCAGTTGTGCAATATTTAATATCTGTTTGCGAATGGCCGATGCTTCGAATTTGGACTGCATGTCTTTCCCTCCGTAAGCGAAGCCGTTGTGCGAAGTCTTCCGTCACGAAGTTCACTTGAGAGCAGGAGTCGAGAAGAGCTCTTCCAGGCCGGTAGGTTCCAAACGCGTCCTTGACGAGAACCATAGCAGTGGCAAGCAACACCTGCGACTTCTGGCCAGAATGCGAGTGCGAGTGTGTTGCAGCTTCCAATGGCGGTGCGGTTGGATACGGTTGGTGCGAGCGAGATGAATCTAGCGAGTGGTTGTTGTGCAACAGGGTATGATGTGCCTTGTTGCAGGTGCGACAGCGATTTCTCGATGGGCAGCTCGACAGTTGGTGACCTCTACACAGACAGTTTAAACACAGACGGTGTGTTTTAACGACATCAAATCGCGCGGTTGGATTAAGGTCCTTAAACTTGTCACATCCGAGCAATTTGTGTGAGGGTGCGAGGCAGTATACACATGGTGCGTTGGTCAGCGAAAACGACGAATTGTGAGATCTTGCGGGGGGACGAGTCGGTCTTGGCCGCTCCGATCCATGGGATTGCTCGTCAGACAGAAGAAACTGGCAGTGGCGCTCAAGTATCTGCGTGCATTGGCTCCAGGATGGGAGAGTGAGATAATCCAGTGATTCGTTCCATTTTGTTTTGGTCTGCTGATCGCACTTCTCCATGACCACGTAAATGAGCATCGCCTCAGAAATTTGAGCGTCCGAGCCTAGCGATGAAAGGGCACTATATAACGCGGATGCGTTGTCGATTAGGCTGCGGAGCTGTTGAGCACTTGCCGCAGCAGCCGGCGGCAGTTTAAAAATCGAGGCTATCGTTTCGACAAAGATTAGGGCAGGCTTGTCATACCGGTCCTTCAGCCGTTCCAGCGCCTTCGCATAATTTTCTCCAGTGACCGGGAAGGCTGCGACAGCTTCCAGTGCAGGTCCCTTTAAACAATTACGGAGATGATTAAATTTGTCTATATTAGATATTTGCTCACGATTGACCAGTGGCAGAAACGACGAGATGAAGTTCTTGTAATCCTTATGATTTCCATCAAAGCTAGGTAGTGCCAATCTTGGCAGTCGAGACGGCGCGCTGTAGCTTGGTGCAGAGATGTGGTCGAAAACTGTGTTGTGCAGATCCTCTCCAAGAAGTTGCTGAATTGCCAACTTTGTAGTTATGTAACTGTCCTCCAGGTCTGCACGTCCACTATCTGTGGAGTCCCTGGTCTCAATTTCTGATTGTACCGAAAGGGCTTGCTTAAAATATGACTCTAAGATTCTCAAACGGCACTGAAGTTCAGCCGGCGATTTCTGCTCTGCTTCTTCCTTGACATCGACCATTACTCTTATGCGCGTAATGTTGCGCTTAATATTCGAGCGTTGCCGTTTGAGAGTCTCCAATATAGTCGTTTCCATTGCTGCGACGAAGAATGCGAATGCGAGAACGAGAGTAAAGTTGCGGCAACAACAACGCGGAGCGACGAATGTGGCAATGCCGTGAAGTTAGTTCAAAGCGAAAGCGACTAGAACTCAAAAACGGTACCAGCGACTGCAGTTGGCGATGTAAACAAAACAACAACACTTTGCTGGCGGAATAACGGAGCAAAGGAGAATGAGCGATCGACGCCGAGCTTATAGAGCGGGCGGGCACACACACACAAGCGAAGAGATGTGCGAAGAAGAGCGCGAAAAGTTCCGTTATACGAACGACACGTTGCCCTTAGAATTTTCGTGAATAGTTAATAACTTTATTTGTTTATTTATTATTCACTTTCGATGAATGCACTAGGGTTGAATGTTCACCTTTGTATGCGGTTATGACAATGTTGAGTTGCGATGAGCGGGTCGAGCGAATAATTGTTGCGGGCGATACTTCGACAATTGTTTATGAATTAATAAATTGTTAATAATTTGTTTAAACACTGCCCCACGTTGGGCGCCAAAATGTTTAATGCACAAAGCGTCTTTTGTGCTGCACAAGATATCAGGTTGGGGGGTGCATAAACTAATTACAATTTATAAACTCAGGCGGGAAAAAGACAACCGTTTACCAAGATCTAACATCAGCAACTGCCTTTTATTAGCAGCGGCAAAATAACATAATGTTCTAACAGAGTAATTTACAGAGATTGGTTAATACATGTTAATAAGCTTTGTTTACATTTGTATAGACAAAGAGAAACAGTATGTAAGACGAAAAATATTGTGAGTTTGACCGAACAATTGGTTTAATGTTTTGATAATAAATTGTTACATTTCTAGGTTCAGGTTCTGTCATTATTCAAGCTACCAGGGGTAGAGAAGGTTGTAGTAGGTAAAGTAGGGGTTCCAGCAATCGAGCGACAAGCAAATTTACACTTGCTCTTTGTACTGCTTATAGTGTATCAACGTTTAGGAATAATAATTTATGGACATCACTTGACAGGGATTGCTTGATTGTTTTGCGGGAATTTCATCTGCCAGATACCTATTGGTCGTGTCCAACTAACTTGCTTGCCTCCACACCTTAATTTGACCATGGCTTTTATAAAACGGTCCTTTTCATCTTTAAGTATAACAAATAAACAATTCTAGAACTAGATAATTGTATTTGGTATTTTTATATAGTCGTTTAAGTTTGTTATCAGCCCACTCTAAAGTGAGCTGATATTCAGTTTTATAATTTTCTTATTGCCAAACGAAAGTCCTCATCTTTGCCTTCATCGGTACAAAATAAATCAATAAACTTTCTGTTTTTTTTCTAGGCCGGGTGTGCTGCCTGGATGTGTACTTAAGTTTTGTTCCTAAACCATCTGTAAACCAATCCTTAAACTGTTAAAATTGTCAACTTCTTCACCATTATTTCCTACAATCAGGAAGTATTTATAAAAAAGATAGATGGTTCGATGTTCAAAACCATAGAGGTAGTTTTAAATTGTTAGTGTTATCTTCCTCGCTAATATGACCTTTCCAACATGGTGTTGTTAGGCAAAAATCTGCAACGGTTATTCTACTTCAGTTAACAGCGATTGTAATTAATTAACGAGGGATTTTATTTACACGGATTAAAGTAAGGCCTTTGACTCTGTGAACCATCCTCTTCGACTATTTAAATTTGATCGTGATTTTGAAATATTTGTTAACGTGGATTTCCAGTTATCTAAATAAAAGGGATCTGAAACTCTGCATTCTAAACGATATACGTTACACCTGGAGTGCCGTAGGGTAGTCGTTTGGGCACTTTGTTATTTACGTTATTTATCAATGATCTTCCATCCATCATTAGATATCCTGGATTTTATTTTTTAGGATTGTAACTTTGCATCCATTTATTTAAGTCTTAGAAAAGAAGAAAAAATATTTTATCTTTTTTTGTCATTAAACAAAAGCCCTTTTCGGCGGCGCATGTAATGTAATGTAACCATGTATGTTCGTTATAAAATCGTAAACGAATCGTACGAGCGTCAATAGAAAATTAGGAAAATTTATTAAAAAATGGGAAAAATGATTAAAGTTTGCAACTCTGATCAGCTATGCCATTAGGTTATAACCGCACTGCATTTTTATTGTTGGCAGCTCTAACTCTCGTGCCGGTGCACAACAAAAGGGTTTCATTTGTAGGCACTTACAATAAGTCAGGCAAACTTATTACCGTTTATTGCAGATGCGTACAAGAATACAGATTATAAATCAATCGCACTGCGAGTAACAGGTGGATAGCTTCATGACGACACGGAAAATCCTAAAATTATTGGGACTTTCTTAGGGGGCTATATTTATATAAGTACCTGTTGAAGTTACAGATTGAAAAAAATTGGTGTTGTACAGTGTTTAAAAATAATTATTTTTTATGATAATACATACCAATGAAAATCGTATTTTCGCTGGACTTCATTTGGTTCTTGGGTTTATGGTATTGTATTTTACAAGAAACAGGGTTTGTATTTACAACTGTTTTTTCAATGTTTCTGTTTATTTACTTAAAAACCAATGGGTTTTTATTTGTGAATACAGGCATGTCTACGTTTTTGGGTTTCAAGGACGCTCTCTACATTATTTATTTGGAAAACGAACATAGTTATCAATATTTCCTATTTTCCTCAACACCATAACACACTGATTCTGGAAGTGATTTATTAGTTTACTTGAGTTATATTACTTTAAAATAATTTTTTCGCTTACTTCATTTTTTTTGTGGTGAGCAAATTTGTCCATGCATCGATTTCCTAAAAAAGAATCGAAGCGAAAACGCTTATCCAAAAAGATCGATTAAATTGATTTAAAAATCGAATTGTTTACGGCTCTTTCACACTCACTTTGACGAAAGCGTGAGGATAGCCGAGGCATGAAAAGTTATAGCAATAGAAGAAAATAATATTCTGTGCTCTGCGGAGCCGTAGCAATGCCGAAAATTGAGATCGAGATGAGAGCGGAGCAAAAAATTTTTTTGTTTTGCTACGGCTATATCCCAAAGCACTTCAATAAATGTTAAACCAAAATCTAAAATACAATTTGTTATTTTGCTTGCGCATGATACATAATCCTTAGAAGACTATGTCAAGCTTGAGAAGCGGAGTGCGCTGCGCGCCGGCCGTCCTTCTCATTGATAGGCAAGCGTGCCAAGCGAAGAGAGGTGGGCGTATAAAACTGCGTTTTACTTCATTGTTAATTATCTGTAACAATAGTGATCAATAAATTTTTGGTAAGCATTTGTTTATCATCTTTTGACATCTGGCAACACTGCTCAAAAGTGTTTGCGAGTTTTATTTTCCAATATCAATTTGTTCTAATATTGAAAATGTCTAATTTTATACCTACAAACCACGATTGGCGGACATCGTTGCTTTTCTGCTTTCTTTTAACGAAAACTGCTTTAAAAGCCCAAAAAATGCTTGTGGAAGCTTACGGTGTGCATGCCAAGCCTGGCCTTAAAAATTCCGGAGCGGTGAATTTGGAGTTGAGAATGAAGAGCGTGGAAGACCATCAACAAAGTTTCAGGACACTGAATTGCAGGCGTTGCTTGATCAGGACGATGGACAACCCAAAGAACAATTTTTTTTTTGTTTTTTCTTTATTTATTTACAATCGGTTTTTATAAACAATAAGTAAATTTTATAATTAATATTAAATAACAGGAATAGCAGTTTTCCAGTGAACCCGGCTATTATATACAACATCGTTTCTGTTAATTGAATTTATCTATCGGGGAGATCTAGTATGTGGTATCTTTTTAGTCTTCTTAATAGTTCTTCTTATCTACTAGACTTAAGGCTAAATTATTTTCATGATTATGGAGTCTGTCGATATATTTTTTACTAATTTTATTTATTTCTTCTCTTATGGTTGGGATATTGAGATCCTTGTGGATATTTGCATTAGTTACATAAAAGGAGCATTGACAATTTGTCGCAAAGTTTTTGACTGGTAGCGCTGTAGTATCTCAATATTTGAGTTGCTAGCAGTTCCCCAAAGCTGTATAGCGTAAGTCCAAACAGGCTTTAATATAGCTTTGTAGAGGCGAATTTTGTTTTCCAGTGAGAATATTGTCAGTAGACTAATGGGACGATATGATGTTAACTCTGTTTCCACTTTGTTTGGCTTAAGGATCATTATGATCTCTGCACATTTCCATTGACTTGGAGAGTGGTCTAATCTGAAAATTGCGTTAAATATAAGGGTGATAAACTGTATGCATTTTGTTGGTAAGCTTTTTAGGGTGATGCCGTTTATTTTATCAGGACCTGGTGCTTTTTTATTGTTCAATTCTTTGATTTCTGTTACGACTTCTTCATATTTGATGCTTTTTAAGCATTTAAGGTAAGCTCATTTGGCAGGGTGACTCAAGAAATTTTTCTACTTCGGTCTCTGTTATAGAATTATTAATATCGTTGGGCTGGAAGACCGATTTCAGATGTTGTGCAAATGCTTCCGCTTGTTCGGTATTAGACCTACACCAATTTCCATTGCTATTACGAATATCCGTGTTTCTTTTAGCTGGTCTCTTTAGGTATTTAGTCGCCCTCCATAGGTTGTGTTCGTTGTTGCAGGAATTAGGATCTAAATTTCTCAGATACGCAGCTAGAGATTCATTGCGTAAGTTCGACAGAAGTTGACTAAGCTCAGATGCAGCCTTGTTGTATAATCTTTTGTCAGGAGGGTAGTGAGTTTCTTGCCACCGTTTACGCAGTTTTCTTTTATTTTCTACTTTCTGTCGAATCTCGATAGACAGGTACAATTGGTTTGATTGTTGATGATTAAGAGTATAATCCGTGTTTCTGTAGCTCGCTTTATGAATTGTGTTTGTGAAAAGCTCCACAGCATAGTCAATCTCCTCTCCTGTTTTTTACGAAATATCCAGGCTTATAGCTGAGTCTAAATAGCTCTTGAATGCGTTAATGTCTGTAGAAGCTGAAATGACTGTGTAGGGCTTTTCTAACATATGAGCTATTCTGCTGTAAGTAGCTATTATTGGAGAATGATCTGAGTCAAGGTCAAAGCTTTCCATTACTCGCATATGTGATTGTGGAATTCCAGAGAATACTAAGAAATTAATTATGTCTGGGACTTTCACACTATCAGATGGCCAGTATGTAGGCTTACCAGTTGACAAAGTGTGTATATTATTGTTTCGTTAGTCAGTCTGGAACCCCACCATGGATGTTTGGCATTGAAGTCGCCTCCTACAATAAACTTTGTGCCCAGTCCTTGGAAAAAGTTTTGAAAATCAAGCTCTTTTATTGTGAATCTGGGAGGGAGGTAAATCGCTGTTATTGATACATCCGCGTGCATACATTTTATCTTAATTGTGGCCGACTGCATAGCGTTTTGCCTAGTACTGTCCATGATTTGAAACTTAAGGCCCTGCTTGACAATAATTGGAGCACCCCCATGACGGATGATCAGCTCTTACTGTATCGTATCAAATAATTCTAAAATAAGATTTGCTAGTGAAGTGAGTTTCTGAGATAAGCATAACGTCAATTTCATTCGTTTTTAAATAAGGATAAGGAAATAAGGATATTTCATTTACATGGTTGGAAAGCCCATTTGCATTCCATATTTCTAAGTTTAGGTTTATTTGCATAGCTTGTTTACGAGTAACATTATCATATTAAGTAAATTATTCGTAAGCTCAAATTGTTTTTCCAGGAGCTGTTCTATTCTTTCTATGGACGTGTTTGTGATACTTTTTCCTGCAGCAGCTTGAGCGTATGATTGATAATCCTTGGGTTGTTGAGTCGAATTATTAGACGGAGCAAATGATTGAGTTGTAGCGTAGTCATTTCCTTTATTGTCATCGTTGGTGTTGGTGGTTGCGTCCGCTTACTATTTTTTTTTAAATAAGTTCCTGATAAACTTTACACCCTTTGTAACTAGCAGCATGATCTTCATTGCAGTTGGCACATTTTGGTGGTTGTTCTTTGTCTTTTGGACAAATGTTACTGGGATGACTAAGAGAGCATTTTAAACATCTGTGAGTTTTGGAACAGAATGACTTTCTGTGTCCAAATTCCTGGCAACGATAGCACTGTACGATTTCTTTGGTTTTATAGGGGGTTTTATATTAACAACTGCGTTACCAATGCGTTTAACTTTGTATATATCTAAATTCTTATTGTTGGGCTCAATATCTAAGAAGAACAAGTTCAATGGCTCGTTGGTTACTCGACTTTTAATGTTACTAATGTTTCTAACAGTGTGGCCTTTGGACTCCACATCTTGTTTGATTAAGTCGATATCCATTGAGAAGTGCAAATTCTTAATAACTACTCTAAATGCCCTCTTATGTTTGAGCTGATATGTGTGAAATTTGACAAAATTCCAGAAAGAGTTTTAACAAGTTTCCTGTATTCTTCAATAGACTTAACATAATTCTTACTTGACCATCGCGTTGAGCTTTATAAAAGAAAAGTTCTTTTTTCATTTTTGTCTCGAGATAAGCTAGCATTCCTTTTATATTACTGACTTCAGATAAGAATATAGGTGGCGGCTTGGTAGTTTCATCTAAGGTGTCTTCAGTTATCAAGTCCAGTGCTTCGCTTAAGTCTTCAATTCCATTATTTAGCGTGTTGTCGCTTAGGAGGGCGTATTGATTGGAGCTCGTGCTGGTAGCATGGGCCAGGGCAATTTTTTTCTTTAGATTGCCTTCGGCTTCGCTCTTACTGTCTGCCAGCTCCAAGCCGATGTGTCGTCTTCGTCGTTGTTCATGTTAACAACAACGATTTTTAAGTGCTTATCAGTACTAATGTTTTGTTTCGTTTTTGTTGTAAATCGAATAATAATAGCTTTAGCTTCCGCTTAACTTTTAGGCACGTCTTAACTCGGGGAGTGTTTGATCGCGACTGAAAGAACAATTAGTAGAACGATTGAATGTTGACCAGAGCACCGTTGGAAGGCACTATGGGAAAAATTTTAAAGGTCGGCAGATGAAGTAAAACGCATTTTCATATGCATAGACCTATGTACAGTAACGAACTAAATTATTGGCACAGAAGGCTTTATGAACTTTTAGGCACGATTTCTCCCCTTAAAATTTAGATATTTAAATAAACAAAAATTTATACATATAATATTATAAAAAAATAACACGAGAAAATTTATATCAACATTTTACCTTCAATGGTTGATTTTTAAAAATTAAATAACATAAAAAAGAGGTGAATTTCCCTGAACAAAACTATTGGCCCACTTGTTGAAAAACTTAAAAATAAATGAAAATAACTAAAACTAATACTTTGTGGGTAAGCCATTTTGTTTTATAAACGCTTCCAACCGTCTTGGCATCGAAAAAACGAAATTTTGGGTTGTTTCTGCCCCAATATTCTGCCCCTTTTCTATTAGAGCCACCTTCAGCTCGGCCTTTGTTTTTATCGCGTGTTTTTCATTGAGGATTGACCGAATAGTTTTACATGAAAGGAAGGAAGTCACAATAATTATACATGAATATAGCCTCTTCAGAAAGTCCCTATCTACCTGTTACTCGCAGTGCGGTTGACTTATGATCTGTATTCCTATACACATCTGCATAAAACGGTAATAAATTTGCAGGTAATGGCTTGATGAAGACACCCGGGACGTTCTCTGGTGTATATATTGTATAAAATTTATGTGTTGACCTGGACCGAAAACTTCAGTTCCATATCCACATAACGGTTACAGTTAAAATGTGATCGAAAATGTTTGATGATCATTATAAAACTAATTTGATATACATTTACCCTTTTCAAAAAATTTATTTTATTGCTTAAAGTTTGGTCTAAAGTGGTATCAAAATTAAGGTTGCTTTCCTCAGTAGGCTAATTTTGCTCAATTAAAATAAGATAATAATTAATAACCATAATAAAAAATATTATAACTTTCCAGATATTTCGCAAGGAAAAATACGACAAAATTAGAAACAGCATCTTAGGAGACATTTTGACATCAATTGATCGTTTATCTTCATCAAAAAAAAATCTTCGCCCCTACAAGCTTTCAAATAATGGAGGAAATATTCAAATGGTTACAGCACTTGTGCTACAATTAATTCAATGCGCGACAATTTTACCAGACTCACTTTGTGATAATGGAAAATTAAGTAATAAGCCTCAACTGAGTGCTGCTATTGCCGAAGACCTTGCAAGCGGAAAGTCAGTACAGCTTAATCAGGATATACTAGTATTACAAAAATACGATGTTGCTGTTAGTATTGGCGGAAATTTCTTAACCACTTTTCTAAATAAATGTAAAACACGATCTAATGAAACGGATTTTCGCCCTCTCTTCGAAAATTTTATTCATGATTTACTTGCTACCGTGAATAAGCCCGAATGGCCTGCATCTGAATTATTGCTTTCTTTATTGGGCACTATGCTGGTCCGGTACGTGTCTGATAAAGGTATAGAACAAAGCATTCGTTTAGTTTCATTAGATTACCTGGGTATAGTAGCTGCTCGACTGCGCAAGGACATTGTTGAATCACGATGTAAGGTTAATATTATTGATTCAATGATTAATTCAATAAAAGTAGAACAAGAAAAAGAGGGCGATACAACAAAAAAAAGTGTGAGTAACAAAAGCAATTTTTACGTTTTAAAAACTGTATTATTTTGGTGTTCGTTACAGGATCGATTTCAACTATATCCCGATGAGCAACGAACAGAATTTTTGCAAAAAATACTTCTTGATTTTCTAGCTGTAAATGCTCAAGAAGAAAATTTAATCTGGGACTATGCTCGACACTTTTATTTGTCACAATGGTATCGGGATGTTATTTATCAAAGACGCCGAATAAAGGATGGTAAAAAGGGATTAACTTTAAGAAAGTGTAAAAGGACTAAACATCGGGCTGATGGTATGATTAAAAATTTTAGATTAGAATTTTTTTGGTTTAATATTAAAAAGTTGAATAATTAGTATTTTGCAAACAAAATACTCACACTGTGATACTTTAAGAAATACAAAAAAAATAATATTTCAAAGTTAGTTTTAGAAAATTTTCCTTGCAATATATTAACACTGTGATATTTAAACAAGAAGAAACACTATAGTCGAGTGCCGCGACTTCAAGATACTCGTTACTGTTTTCCCTAATTTTAAAACATTCATTTTGCTAGTGGAAATTCACGAAGCGACGATAGAAATTGACTAATCGATCGATAGAATTCGACAAAAACATGTTATCCAAGGTCAAACGAAGACATACACTATAATATCAGGGACACCACCGTTTTCCGCGGTTTGTGGGCGTTAGAGTGGGCGCAGCCGGATGAAAACTAGGAGCAAGTTGCTGTGGCATCTCTTAAATACGTATTCTTAAGCACATTTTTTAGCTCTTATAGTTCCCGAGATTTTAGCATTTTCGGGTTTTTTGGGTTTTGAGGGCGTTGGAGTGGGCGTGGCTTAATCGGAAAAAAACATTCGCATAAGGGGCAACATAAAAACCTACTTGTTTAATTCGAACTTTCTACCACTTATAGTTCCCGAGATCTCAGCATTTCTAGAAAATGCGAAAACCGTCTTTCAAACTTGGTGGGCGTGTGTGTGGGTGTGGCCGGATAATGGCATTACCATAAGATGCGCTGCACCTCAAGATTATTCATACTGAATTTCAACTTTCTAGCTTTAATAGTTCGTGAGATTTCAGCGATTTTAGCGTGATTTTCAGCGTTTTTTTTTTTGTGATTTGTGGGCGTTAGAGTAGCGTGTGGACCTCAAGAATCTTTATGGTTAGTATCTACTTTTTATCTCTAATAGTTCCTGAGCTCTCAGCGTTCATACGGACGGACGGACGGACAAGGCTTGATCGACTTTGCTATTGATCCTGATCAAGAATGTATATCCTTATAGGGTCGGAAACGCTTCCTTTTACCTGTTACATACTTTTCAAGAAATCTAGTTTACCCTTCTACTCTACGAGTAACGGGTATAAAAATAGAAACATAAAAATTATTACTCACAACTTTACAGTATTATGTTTTGCTATTTCAAAATGTAAATCGTAAATGTTGAAATTTGTATACCCATGTATAAACTATACGGATTACTTCTTGAGTAAAAAGGTGTATTAGTCTTTTTAAAAGAAATTTGAAATAGCTCGATTTTGATCAAGACCTGCAAAGTTGGGATTAAGCATGCATATTCTTCAGGTGCCAGTTCAATATAAAGTGGCACCATTATCCGCCCACGGCGACTCTTACGCCCACCAAGCTCGGTAGCCGTATTCTCTAAAAGCGCTGAGATCTCGGTAACTATACGTGATAAAACGTTGGGATGAAAATTTCAATGATGCCACCGAGGCGTAATATTTTTCCTTCTTTGAGTTTTAAGAGCTAGAAAGTTAGGATTAATCATAAATATTCTATAGATGCCATCGCAGTTGAAGGTGGTTACATCTTCGTTCACAAATCGCGGAAAACTGTTACGTCCATAATATTAAAATTTGTTTGTTTGTAACATTTTTTGTTTATATCTGTTGTTTTACCAAAATTAATTCAAATCGGTACATTATTTCACATTATATTGATAAATTTATGTTATGGGCGCAAACGTTACCTTCAGTAATTAAACGTTTCTCACAAAAATTGCTCTAATGAAATTTACCACGGAATCAATATTTGCTAAAATTGTTGAAATTTTTGGGAGATAGTTTTTAAAGTTAGATAATCCGAATTCAGAATTTAGAAATAAGATTGTTTTATTTGGCTCCTAATATTTTAATATATTTTGATGATACTGAATTTCAATATTCTAACTACTATATGTTATCAAATATTCATACTGACTGATTCTAACTACTATATGTTATCAAATATTCATACTGACATATTTTTGCATGCTTAATTTATATAATTTTTAAGGTGAATATTTGGATACATCTGACTCTGCTTCATGCGATGAAATTGATACCGAAGAATCAAAAAAGAATAGAAACCCCTCTTCTGACGATACTGATATTCGGCTAAATGTTGATATTGTTAACGCACTAGAAGAAAGAAAACAATATTTAATAAACAAAATTAAGCCGTTTTCAGTTTTCGGCGACCAAAATTTTACATCAAATCAGCACATAAAAACATACATAGATTACAATAATGCACAGCTGATAGCGCAATATCTAGCCACCAAACGGCCTTTTAGTCAATCATTTGATGGATGCTTAAAGAAAATTATTTTAGTCGTTAAGTGAGTATATGAAATCTTTCTCCTATTCTTACAGCTTTACTTATTATAACTTTTTTTCTATAACACAGTGAACCATCAATAGCAATAAGGACACGTGCAATGAAATGCCTAGCAAGCATCGTGGAAGTTGATCCATTGGTGTTAAAACGAAAAGACATGCAAATGGGAGTAAATCAAAAATTTCTTGATACAGCTATATCTGTACGAGAAGCGGCTGTAGATTTGGTTGGAAAATTCGTGCTAAGTAATCAAGAGTTAATCGATCAATATTACGACATGCTGTCAACTCGAATTTTGGTAGGACACGTACCCAAAGAACTTTATTAAACATTAATTGATTATTTTTTAGGATACTGGAGTCTCCGTACGAAAAAGAGTCATCAAAATTTTACGAGACATATGTGTAGAATATCCAGATTTTGCAAAAATTCCCGAAATTTGCGTAAAAATGATACGACGTGTTAATGACGAAGAAGGCATTCAAAAGCTTGTTACTGAAGTTTTTATGAAAATGTGGTTCACACCATGTATTAAAAATGATAAAGTCAGTACTAATAATTTTTTTTACATATTTTTATTATTATTGTTAGTCACGTGTTTACTAAAATAAATCTGATAGATGCATTCCATAGCCATATATATTGGTGATCGCATTGTCCAATGTACATTACACATGAATAAAATAGTAGCATTATACAATACTTTTCGTTTCACTTGCATTGAACAATTGCTTAACAATATCAATAAACATCGTAATTTATGCTAGCACTAACGAAAAATTTTTAAGGCATTTCCATTTGGAAACCTATTCAAATTGCATTTCTTTTATGGACCGCCTCTTTGTAATATTAAATATTTTGCAAATTGTAAAACTAATAATAAATGAAATCGTCAAATTAATGTACATTGGACAAATTTTGTAAATATTATCTTTTGAGAAATTTATGAAATATCTTTTGAATATAATCAATGGCTACGAATTTAAAATATGGTTAACTGTTCTAATAATTTTTAAAACAATATAAAGGGTGTTTTTTTAGAGGTATAAATAACTTATAACTTGCATCCCCAGAGACGCCGTACGGTGCGTACAGAAGAAGCTATGTAAAGTCATTGGTCTATTCGGATAAGTCACAAACGCTTTGAAAAACCGCCGTGTTATTGACGATATACGGCCACAAATGTTGGAAAAAGTCATCGAAAATTGGGCGTCCAGATTGGAATACATCCGAGCCAGCCGTTGCGGTCATATGCCAGAAATCATATTTAAAATGTAGTGCCACGAGATTATCTATCGAATACAAATGTAAAGTCCTATACCTCTAAAAAAACACCCTTTAGTTGCAAGAACTATATATATATTTACCGTCACTGCCTATGTGAGATTTTTATACCCGTTACTCGACCCTATAAGATATATATATTCTTGATCAGGATCAGTAGCCGAGTTGTTTGAACGCTTAGATCTTAGAAGAGACAGAATGTTTGGACTAGACGTGCACATTTTTGAGATGCCTACGTAAAGCAAGTTTATTTCAACATCCTGCCACGCCCATAATTCACGAATAACTAAAATCGTTGCGATCTCTGGAACTTTTAGAAAGAAACTTAGATACTTTAAGTAATCCCTAGCTCTGCTGGTCAAGTCATGGTCAAGACTTTCGTTTTGTCCATTGAACTCAGATATCTCGGGAGCTATAACTCCTAGAATGTTAAGATGCATGTTTCTAAGAGAGCCCTGTAACTTAAGGTTGTTTTTTGTTGTTCTTTTCTTATACAAATTAAGTTTCGAAGGAATGAGTTAGCATCGGAATTTTATATAAAAAATTATTGAACAACCACCAAATTGATAGTCGTTTAAAGTATCAATTTTTTTTTACCAACGCCGGGTGGTAATAAAAAAAATTGCGCGAAGTTTAGATTTTTTGGTTAATTTACAACAAAATACAAGTTCATTTTAAATATTGATCAATCCAAGAGATACATCAGGAGAGATAAACGATCATCAAAGAAGGGGTGGCAAAATCTACTCGGTTAGTGTTTCTGATCTAGATTCAAATGTTTTGACCTTCCGTGCTCGGAAATGCTTCCTTCTACGTGTCTCATTTTGAACGAATACTATGTACCCTGTTATTTTTCGAGTAACGGCTATAAAAATAATAATTAAAATTTTTATTTAGATGGCCATGCAGAGAAAAATTAATCAAATAATTGACGTGGTAAATACTGCACATGATACTGGAACTACTTGGCTAGAAGGCCTTCTTATGAGTGTAAGTTAAACTAATTTTCCTAATAAAAATAAGATTAATATTTTTATATTTTAGATTTTCAAACCAAAAGATAATAATTTAAAGACTGATGTATGCGTTCAAGAGCCTGTAAAGAAAAATACGGAGCCTCCAATGGATATTGTAATAGCTTGTCAACAATTAGCTGACGGTCTAGTTGACCGGCTAATTGAATTGGAAGACACAGATAATGCGCGAATGCTGGGTTGCATTACCACACTTCATTTGCTAGCTAAAGTGCGGCCGCAATTACTAGTTAGGCATGCTATGACAATAGAACCTTATCTCAACATAAAATGTCATTCTGCCACAGCTGCAAAATTCATATGTGCTGTAGCGGATATTTTAGAAAAAGTAGTTCCTCTGGTTAATAATGCCAGTGAATCTTTTTTGGCAGCTTTGGAAGAGCATTTAATGTTATTAGTTGTATCACGAAATCAAGCCGAGGTTACTAGTTGTGTTTCTTGCTTAGGAGCTCTTGTGAATAAGATTACACATAACTTCAAACTGATTCGAGACTGTTTTCAAAAGTACGTATTACCATGTATTAACTTGTCCTTTTTATCATATTGTAAATTGCGAGGAAAAATAAATTTCGCATTTTCTAGACAAGCTGATATCTCGGTAACTATAACGATAGAAAGTTCGGATTAAGCATGTAGGTTTTTATGATGCTCCAAATGCAAATTAATTTTTGCCCATTAAGCCACGCCCAACCTAACGCCCACAAAACCCGGAAAACCAAAAATGCAAAAATCTCGGAAACTATAGGAGCTACAAAGTTTTAATATCTATCGATTTACCCCAGGAATTTTCAAATCGGATCATTATTTTGCTATTTATGAAGAGATTTAAGTTATAAGGCCTCACATGGGCAGTGACGTCACTATCAGTTACTCAACATTCTTTCTCCGACAATAGGTGGCGCTTGGGGAATTTGCACATGCAAAATGAATATTTTAAAATTGTGTAAAACAGTAACGTATATCTTATAGTCGCGACACTCGGCTATAGCGTTTTCTCTTGTTTTATAGTACACCGGGCACAATATGGAGTCACGATCCTGTTTCACAAAACTAAATTTGCTGAGATCTCAGGACCTATACGAGCTAAGAAGTTGGGACTAAGCATGAATATTCTAAGATGTCAGCATAGTGATTAGTTATGTTATTACTAAAGTTTAAAAATACTGAAAGTAATTAATTTAATTAATTCTACAGCGCTAATATCACCTCCGACAAGATTATGCAAAAAATTGAGCTTAGTATAATTATACGATTAACCAGCTTATAGCAGCAATACCAATATTCAGTGGTAAGAAGGCAACCTTATTTTTTGATCCGAGTTAAGCGTTGTAGGCATAACTCGCAAATAACTGTTAACCGATTCGTGCGATCAGCTGTTCGCGTGACCAACTGTCAATAATAACAGACGTGTTTTTATTTCGCTCCTACGCGAAGAAAACAACATAGTAGTCGAGTGCCGCGACTATAAGATACCCGTTGCTGTATTACACAATTTTAAAATATTCATTTTGCTTGTTCAAATTCTCCAAGCGCCACCTATTGTCGGGAAAAGCATGTTGAGTAACTGATAGTGACGTTAATGCCCATGTGAGGCCTTATAACATAACTTTCTTCATAAATAGCGAAATAATGTTCCGATTTGTAAAATCTTTGGTAAATAGATATTGACAAAAATATGTTATATAAGGTCAAACGAAGACATACACTATAATATTAGGGACGCCACAGTTTTCTGCGGTTTGTGGGCGTTAGAGTGGGTGTAGCCGGATAAAAACTAAGGGCACGTTGCAGTGGCATCTTTTAAATACGTATTCGGACAAAAACCTTTCGCATAAGGGGCATCATAAAAGCCTACCTGTTTAATCCGAACTTTCTATCACTTATAGTTGACGATGTATCAATTGGCTTGGTGGGCGTATGAAAGGTGTGGCCGCATAATGGCGCTGGCACCTCAAAATTATTCATACTGAATTTCAACTTTCTAGCTTTAATAGTTCGTGAGATTTCAGCGATTTTAGTTTTTTTTGTGGGAGTTAGAGTGGGCGTGGCAGGAAGCTGAAATAAACTTGCGCTTCATGTGGACCTCAAGAATCTCTATGCTTAATCTCAACTTTGTATCTGCTATAGTTCCTGAGAACTCAGCGTTCATACGGACGGACGGATGGACGGACGGACGGACGGACAAACGGACGGACGGACGGACGGACGGACGGACGGACGGACGGACGGACGGACGGACGGACATGTATACTTTATAGGGTCGGAAACGCTTCCTTCTATCTGTTACATACTTTTCAACGAATCTAGTACACCCTTTTACTCCAAGGGTAACGGGTATAAAAATACACCACAAATAGTACGCATGGGTACTTGTGCTCATGTGCATTGGAAATGTCCAATATAAAGTGTTCTATTTACTAATATAAGCGATAATACAATTTGTTACAAATCTCTCTCGAGAAACCACAATAAGCAAGCCTTGGCATTAACAACAAGGCGAATGTCGGCTCTCGTCAATCAGAAATAACGCTTACTTCTACATAAGAGCGGGAGAGTTAACAGAACCGGAAACATCTGCAACACTTCAAGGGTACGGAGAGAGCACGTTCGCTCTCTCACGGATTATTATGTCTAAGCGGCACATCACAAAAACAGCTATTGAAGTGCCCAATGCCCGTCCCCCGACCCCTACAACATAACCAACGATCATTATAACAACGACCAGCAATGCCCTCGTTTAAAACGGTGACTTCGACACTAACAACAACAACAATCACTACAACAACCACCACATCAACTGCATTTTCTGTTTCGTCAGCTCTTACTGACAAACTACCCTACCCAGAAATACAAAAACGGGTCATTGATATGTGCAAACAAAAAGAAAAATTAAGCCCACAAGTAGATTGTAGCTGGACTTAAAGAAAAGAGCTTTAACGTCAAACAGGTTAGGAATATATTAAATAAAAACAAAGTTCCTCAGCCAATGTTCAAGGTAGAGTTGGACCCGGGAGTATGAGTATGCACTTGAAAAACAATGAAGTTACACATGACATGTCAGCAAAGCTACTGCTTATACAGTGCGGCAACCAATATTGAACCAGAATACAGAAAGTACTGGCCAACATTCAAATGCAAACACACTATTGCCTAACAGCGTAGAAGTAATGCTGGTAACTATAACCAACACAATGGTAGCAATACAGCAAACGCTGCAGGAAGTTAAAAAACTCAAAATCTCCATTTGGAGCTATTAATCAAATAGAAATATGCTTAGATGTTTTCCTTAAAAATGTGTTTCTGGAATGCGAACGGCATTTCACAGCACAAATACGAGCTATCGCAGTTTTTCATCAGTATGACACTGACGCTATGTTTATATCACCTAAGAAACAAAAACTATTTTCACTTTAATGGCTATACATTTTATGAAACAAACCATCTTGATGGGAAGGCTCATGGCGGTACTGGCATACTGATGAAGAGACGAATCAGGCATATGAGTTGTCATCATTTGCAACAGCCTGTGTACAAGCTACATTAATACACATCGGTGTTCTTAAACCTATCCGCTGTATACTGCCCTCCACGCTTTTCCATTTCAGAAGATGAATTTGTACAGTTTTTTGACCTATTAAATGACCGTTTTTTAGCGGCTGGTGATTACAATGCAAAACACACCCATTGGGGCTATTGACTCACCCAACCCCAAAGGAAGAGAGCTGAACAACGCTATAATAACACCGAGAAACAGGCTTGGTCTTACCCCTCCTGGTAAGTCTAAGTATTGGCCAGCAGATCCTAATAAGAAGCCTGACTTGATTGATTTTGCCGTCACAAGACGAGTGGCTAGAGACACTTAACAGATTTGTTATCGGATCACTCGCCAACTTTTCTTCGTCTGTACGATCACCCACAGCTTTCAGAATGCATATAAGCTCCCGTAAAACAGATTGGCTTAAATCCAGAAAGTACGTAAGTAAGTGGCTTCCCAAACATGTATCAAAGAGAAGAGATTGACAGCTCAGTTAAAGAACTAGTGTTTGTTATGTCACTAGCTGCACAACAATCCAGTCCTATTATACCAGCCTGTAATCCTAATAACAACTGTAGGACTTTTGGGCACATTAACGTAATGCTAGGCAATAAGCGAAGGGCGAAATATCAAACTATTTTCTACGCACAGCCTTAGAAGATGAATGTAATCGATCTTAATCATCCTATTTGCAGCATCTCTCCCCAAATAGCAAACGATTTGCACTGTGGAAAGCTAAATCAGGCGTATGTCAACCAATCAAAAGTGAGTCGCATTAGACACACAAACAGGAGAATGGGCTCGCAGCAATGAAGAGAGAGGGCAAATGTATTTTCCGCACATCTAGAAAACGTTTTCAAACCAATCCCACCAACAAATAGCTTTGTGTTCCCATCAAACATCTTTCCAGAGGCTACCCTGCCTATCATATTCCAAGAGAAGTGATAAAAATGATAGGGCGCAGAAATAAATAAAGCGCCAGGACACAATTGAATTTCCCCTAAAATGATTATAGAATTGCTGAACTGTGCAGTAAATCTTCTCACTACAATATTTAACAGCATTATGAAATTGGGCTAATATCCTCAACAATGGAAAATGTCTGTCATCACTATGATCCACAAAGCCAGAAAGGACAAGTCCCAGCCCTCATACTATAGGCCAATCAGTCTCCTGCCGTGCCTATCAAAGGTATTTGAAAAGCTGCTCCTGAATCATACACCTACAGTCCCATAATGCCATTCCAAGCCACAAATTTGTTTTTTGGTGAGAAACACGGAACTATTGAACAAGAAAATTGAAATACCTCCGAGGTACGAAATGCATTCGAAAGTCGAGAGTATTGTTCGGCAGTCTTTCTGAATGTCGCCCAGGCTCGACCGCGTTTGGTTGGACGGCTTTGTTTATAAAATTAAAATCTTGCTTCCACAGAACACTAATAAAATACTGGAGTAATAACTTGTGCTTAAAAGTTTGCAGTACGATGTAAAGATTTCCTCTCGAAAAACCATCCAATTAAAGCTGGAGTACCTCAAGGTAACGTGCTTGGACCAACACTGTATATAATTTACACAGCAGATCTTCCGACAACCTGTCTTACGACCTCAACATTTGCTGATGTTACTGCCATTCTAAGTCGATCAAAGTGTCCCATAAATGCAACGCAACAGTTATAAGCTCATATCGGGTTTCTAGAGAAATGGCTAGCAGATTGGCACAAAAAGGATATCGAGCAAAAGAGTAAACACTGCACTTTTACCCTAAACAGACAAATTTGTGCCCCGCTATCTTTAATCAACATTCATATTCTACAAACAATTGAAGTAACTTATCTTGGAGTCTACCTTGATAGACTAACAAAACACAATTTAAAAGCAAGAAACCTACATTGGTTAATAAATGACCGCTAAAAATTGGAGTCCGCTAAAATTGGAGTACCAAATATTTCTGTACAACGCAATTCTCAAGCCAATTTAGAAATATGGCTCAGAGCTGTGGTATCTCACAGATACTGAGATCTGTAACTGGGGCACCGTGGCACATAAGTAATGAAAGCATTCAGTCTGTTAACGACGAAATCTATAATGTAAAAGCACGATTAAGGTACAGGGTGATCCAAATAGGCTTGCGCGGTCGGTCTTTAAGCTGGAACACTAGCCATTCACGACTCAGAGATCTCCCCACCCATAGCTACGGCCGTTCTCCTAAAAAAAACTGAATTAAATTACACGTATACAAATTTTTCTTGCGCTCAGCCGAAGAACAGTTTTTCTGTTCTCTTTTGGTCTGCTCATTCTCGAATCGTTTGCCCGTGATCTTGCTCATGTATGTGTGTATGTGAAGTTTCAAGAGTTTTGCGCGTCCCTTGGCTTTGTGAACCTCGCTTGTGCGCATTGATTAGAAATGGGAAGTAAATTAATAAAAAGTGTATACATTTTTTATATTTAACGAAGGCAAAGTATTCAAAAGACGGTAACTTTTCAGTCAATTAGTATTTTATTGAGTCTCTGCGCGAGCGTCACTCGTAAATAATCGATTCACGATCGTAATGCGCCTAACAGAAAACCAAAACGAAAAGAAAGTCGTTCAAAGGCCCTGGCTTATCTAATTTAAGCAGAACAAGGCTTTATTTCACAGAGTCAAAGACATTACTAAAAAGTTGTCTTTTTTCTTGTTAACACATTCGTAATTAGTGTAAATCACCATAAAACATTTCCAATGCTGTTTCAATATGCATGCTATTGTATAAATATGTCCACTTGTACTCAGAAATCAATAAATTTAGTTCAGTAAAGTTACACTTACGGTCACTGACCGATCCGATCCATGAAAAATGTAAGAACAAGTAACAGAAATAAAAACATTGCAAGCAGACTTACCCTTAAAAATTCAATTTTTTTTTATTAAAATTAAGATAAATCCTCTCAGATGTAATACAGAAGTCCGATCTGTTCTATAAGTATTAAAAGTGCTTGGAAAAACTTTAGAGTGGGATATCTCTGGTTTAAGCCAAGTCTCAGAATATGATAAAATATTATCTTAAACGCAGAGAAGTCAATATAAAGCTTAGAATTAAGTCTCCTAAATTTTTGATATGCCAGCGATAAGGAACCGTCTACTATTTGGTCACAGGTATTGAAATAGGCAAATGATTTATATTTCTCTGTCCTCTATTTCTCTCTGTTTTGGAGCAGAAACTACAAATGGGAATTTGTGTGAAATGGACCTTGGGCATCCCTCTAACCTGTTTTTTACGCTTCGGCGATTTATTAAGTATCTTCTTACTGCTAAATTTATCTTTTACGGCTAATAACTTTCTGTAAGTTTTTTAACACACCATAATTGCTCCCCCTTTAATTTTCATTTCGCGGCAGGACTCACAGGTCCACTTGAGTTAAACCCTGCTTATTTGGCTTATTCTTGATCAGTATCAAAAGCGAAGACGATTGAGCCTTGCCCGTTTGTCTGTCCGTATGAACGCTGAGATCTCAGGAACTATAAGAAATAGGAAGTTGAAACTCAGTATGTATAATGCCCGCGCATCTTATGGTTGTATTATCCGGCTACACCCACTCTTACGCCCACCAAGTTCAAAAGACAGATTTCGCATTTTCAATAAAAGCTGATATCTCGGTAACTATAAGTGAATAAAGTTCGGATTAAGCGTGTAGTTTTTATACCCGTTACTCGTAGAGTAAAAGTATATACTAGATTCGTGGAAAGGTATGTAAAGGGTAGAAGGAAGCGTTTCTGACCCTATTCTTGATCAGGATGAATAGCGAAGACGAATGAGCCATGTCCGTCTGTCCGTATGAGCGCTGAGATCTCACCATGAAGATTCTTGAGGTCCCTACGCAGTGCAAGTCAATAGGTGGCGCTTTGGGAACTTCCACTAGCACAATGAATATTTTAAAATTGTGTAAAACAGTAACGGGTATCTTATAGTCGCGGCACTTGACTATAGAGTTTCTTCTTGTTTTTTATGTAACTAAGAAATAATTACTTTATCTAGAAAACTAACTTATCCTTATATTGTTTTGGCATATTTTGAAAAATGTTTATGGTGGGGGCAATTATGCGCTGGCATCTCAAGAATCTGCCTTGCTAGTTCTACCTTCTTGAAAAGTTTAGTTTTGCGTATTTTTTTGACATTAATTAAAGTTAGTGAAAGCACTCTGAAACAAAGTCGCGTTGCATAGCACCTCAGTAATTATTATGCTTATGGATATACGGAAATAGGTAAATCGACTCGGCTATTTATCCTGATTAAGAATATACATTTTACATATTTTTTAATAAATACATAAATGATGATAATTAATTAAATTAAACCCGATTGCCGCAACCATAACATACCAATTACCTTGTTATCCAATTTAAAATAATAACTTTTGGTCTCAAAAATTTAGACCGTGTTCAAGTCAATATTATTTAAGGGCAAACAAAAACATAGACCTTAATCTCTTTTAAACAAGTTTTTGTGGTCCACGGTCTTACCATTTATATGGACAGGCAGACAGCTGACATACATGGATAATTTGAATCGGTCCCTTTCAAGAATTTCGATTTTTTTTTCCGTTACTCTATTAGTATTGGAATAATAATTTTGGGTATATGGAAACGTGTATAAAACAACTGAGCTTGTTCTGCCTTTGCCTATAATGTTTATTAGCTTTCAGTATATCCGAACTTTTCTGCCCTTATATCGGTCACTCTTATACTATTTTTATTTAATTTTTTATATTTTTTTATATTAGCACATTTATATGTAAACTCGTCAATATTTTATGAATATATCATAAAAAGTTATTATTTTTATTTTTAGGTTTTATCGAGTTCTGGATGTTTCTCGAAATCAAGTACTGCAAGGAAACTTAAGTGTAGATACAATTTACACTCCCAGCTTTCGGCGAAGTTTGTTTACGATTGGAATACTAATGCGATACTTTGATTTTAAGTCTCCTATTGCTTTAGGTATGTAACTTTTAATAAATTATGATAATTCCATCTTTATACTTTTAGGTGAGACATTTGGTGGTCTGCCTATTTCAATATGCGATGATGTCTTCAATTGTCTGATGTTCTTCTGCAGTTGTGATAATCATGAAATAAGAAAGCAAGCTCTTATCTCGCTTGGATCTTTCTGTGTATTAAACGATGACTACCTTACTAGATCGGAACTTAAAATTTTATATTGTGACATACTAAGCTCCACGGCGAACGATGCCGGGTTCAAAATAATCTGCATGCGTAACATTTGGATTTATTTAACAGAATCTGAAATGTTTATGCACAATAAAGAGAAAGAATGTTAGTATATACCTTTCACATTTGTTTCAAATTTATATACGCCTCATCCATATGTCCGTCCGACTTTCCGTCTGCGCAAACCAAATTTTGTAAACTTTTCAAGTTCACAAATATTTCACAATTTTTTAACAAATTTGTCTATCATATTAAAATACAATTTTTTTTGGGAATCATAAAAGGGATGACCTTAGTGACGGCTTCAATTTCTACCAGGATAAATGTTTTCAATTTGGATAACAGTAGCGGGTCTTGATTTCGATTACTTCCTGTACTCTGATTTAATCGACCTATAGTAATATAAGACATTTTTATTAATGTTTAATGCTAAAAATACAAAATAATTTATATATTTTAAAGGGGAAAAACAATCGAAACACGAAGATCTTAAGGAAATGAACGACGTTTCCTCTGGAATGGCAAGTCGAATAATTCAGCTTTATCTGGAAGAGATTCTTGAGTGCTTTCTTAATCGGGATCACACAGTACGTTTGTGGGCTGTTAAAGTAATACAGATTGTGCTTCGTCAAGGATTGGTTCACCCCGTTAGAATGGTTCCGTATTTAATATGTCTAAGTACTGATCCTAAGATAGAGGTTAGTATTATAAAGATATTCTTTTTGATTTAAATCTCCTAACAAATTTAATATTATATTATAATAGTCCGCACATAGAGCGGATGCATTGTTAAAAGATATTGATAAGACGTATTCTGGATTTGTTAATATGAAAGTGCAATTTGGTCTTCAGTTGTGCTTTAAGTTGCAAAAAGTCTTGCAGATGACCAAAGGAAAACTTGAAATAATTAGAGGTTACTCGTAAGTTTCTGTACATCAATTTTATTTATTTTGTAAATAACTAAAAAACTTCAATTTAAGGAACCGTGGACCAGATAATGTAACAACCGCTTTAAATGACTTTCTTTATTCCCTTCTTCGCACTACTAAGCCACAAAGACGTGCCTTGGTACAAACAGTTACAAAACAGTTTGATGACCAGAAAACATCATTACAACAAATGTTGTATATTGCCGACAATCTGGCTTACTTTCCATATGTGGTTCAAGATGAGCCTCTATATCTGATACATCAAATTGATTTATTTATCTCAATGGCTGGAACTCATTTGCTTGCTACGTTTAAGGAACATTTAAAACCGAGTGATAAAGAAGGAGATGTATTAGAAGATGATGATGACGTTGAAGATCCCCAAGTTTTGTTTAATCGACTGCCTGAAAATATGACAGGAATAATAAAATGTATAACATCTGCTCAAGCATGTATGCTCCTTTTAATATTAAAAGATCATTTAAAGAACATGTACGGAATTACTGATAGTAAAATTTCAAGATATTCGCCATCCGAACAAAAATTATATGAAAAAGCTGTTACACGTAAAAGCGTAACAGACTTTAATCCTAAAACAACTATTGACGTTATTAAAAAACAGTTGTCACAAAAGATGTTGAGCACGGACATCCATTTTTTATTTACCAACGAGGAGAAATTGGACCTTGTTGTTAAGTACCTCGATGTAGGTATCGAAAAATGATCTTTTCAAAATAATAATCTAATTTTTTTTTTAGTTTAAGAAACTTATGTTAAAATTGGATCCAGAAGATGCAGACTCGGATGCTGATGAGTCTCACGACAAGTCTATATTAAATAACTCGATGACTTCTGATAGCTTTGGATACGCAAATTCAACAAAAGGTGACCATATCGCAATTGGTGGAAACTCTTTTACCTCAACTGTATGTAATTTAAACTTGATTATTTTTATTAACGGCAATGTTCAGAGGCTTACCACTACATATTTTGTTTATTTATTTATTTGTGGCTTAGAATGCGCTGGATGTACCAATATCTCATAATGTAAAAGTGTCTATATTGTCTTCAAAATCTGGTGTTCGCAAACCGAATCAATTGCGAAGTAAAAAGAGACGAAGAAAAATTCAGTCCTCGGATGATGAAAACAGTGATGCGGACTTTGTGTGAGCAAAAAATTTTTTCTGTAAAAAAGTTTTGTTTTTGGCTAATAGTTTAAGATAAAACAAAAAATGTACAATAAATAACAAAAATAATTTTAATTAAAAAATTTTTAACTGTTTCTTTTTGACTAATGACGCAGTTACAATCGGCCAGAGTCCGGGTGAGGGCTTCAAGCGATTTTTATACCCGTTACTCGTAGAGTAAAAGGGTATATTAGATTCGTTGATAAGTATGTAACAGGTAGAAGGAAGAGTTTCCGACTATATAAAGTATAAATATTATTGATCAGAATCAAAGCGAAGTTAATTGAGCCATGTCCGTCCCTCTGTCCGACTGTCCGCCTGTTCGTATGAAGGCTGAGATCTTAGGAACTATAAGAGATACAAAGTTGAGATTAACCATGAAGACTGTTGAGGTACAACAGCGCAAATTTATTACAGCATCCTGCCACGCCCACTCTAACGCCCACAAATCTAAAAAAACTAAAATCGCTGAAATCTCACGAACTATTATTGCTAGAAAGTTGAAATTTAGAATATATATTCTTTAGATGGCAGCGCATAGTGGCTATCCGGCCACACCCACACATTACATGGTGCGAGATCCTGACTATACGGTGGATGCAAAGAACCTCCCATCCGAGCTCCCGGCTTCTGGCGCGTCACTAAAGATGTGTGTGGCCTGGCGTTGTCCTGGTGGAAGACAATTCGGCCTCTGTTTATCAAATATGGCCTCTTCTGCATGAGTGCTGTCTTCAAGCGGCCCAGTTGTTGGGAGTACAGGTCCGAATTGAGCGTTTAGCCATAGGGGAGCAGCTGATGGTGGATTATTCCCTGCCAATCCCACCAAACACACAGAAGAACCGTCTGGGCCTCTTCACCGCTTTCGACCACGACCGTTTGCGCCTTACGTTATCGTAAGTGACCCACTTTTCATCGCCAGTCACCATACTCTTCAAAAACGGGTCGATTTTGTTGCGATTTCGGAACGATTCGCATGTGTCGATACGGTTAAAGATGTTTTTTTGCGTCAATTCGTGTGGCACCCATACATCGAGCTTCTTAGTGACTCCAAGCTTCTTCAAATGGTTTATAACGGTTTGATGACTCATGCCCAGCTCTTGGCCGATGCTACGGCTGCCACTATGCCGGTCTCTTTCGACCAATTCAGCGATTTTATCGCAATTTTCGAGGACAGGCCTTCCGGAGCGTGGCGCATCTTCGACCACCTCTACACCAGAACGAAAACGTTGATACCATCGTTGTGCGGTGGAAATGGAAACTGTATCGGGTCCATAAACTGCACAAATTTTATTGGCGGCTTGAGATGCATATTTGCCTTTATCGTAGTAGTACTGTAAAATATGCCATATTTTCTCTTTATTTTGCTCCATGATTGCGACGCTATAACTCACGAACGACTTAAAAGAAAAGATAATCAATCAAACAAGTGTTAGCGCGTAAAAAGGTATAGTATGACCTGATGCGACGAATAAAACAAGAACTTTTGACAACCTAATATTATTATGAATGCCTTCGTTTGACCTTGTATAACTTTTTTCTGTTAATATCTATCGATTCGCCAAAGATATTTTAATCAGAATCTTATTTCGCTATTTATGAAGAAATTTAGGTTATAAGGCCTCATATCGTCACTATCTGTTACTCAACATGCTTTCTCCAACAATAGGATGCGCTTTGGGAATTTCCACAAGCACAGTGAATATTTTAAAATTGTGTAAAACAGTAACGGGTATCTTATAGTCGCTACAAACGACTAAAGCGTTTCCTCTTGTATTTGACGGTAATCGGACAGCAGCGGTAAGGCAGAGACCAAACGTCATTCAGAGACCAACGGCATCAGAGCATCAGGGCGACAGCGCAGGGACAGGACGTCAACGGCAGAATTGCAACGGCAGTAGCGTGAGAATGGAAGAGCTGTGACCTCGTGGGAAGTTGCAATTGCATTTCTAAAATACGTATTCCTAAGCCTATCTAGCTCTTTTAGTTTCCGAGTACTTGTATTTTTGGTTTTTCGGGTTTTGTGGGCGTTAGGGTGGGCGTGGCTAGATGGAAAACAAAAACAATTCATAAGAACCTACATGCTCAATCCAAACTTTCTAGTTACCAAGATATCACGTTTTCTTGAAAATGCGAAAACCGTTTTTTCATTGGTGGACGTATGTGTGGGTGTATCCGTATAATAGTACCACTAAAAGATGAGCTGGCATCCAAAGTTTATTCATACTGAATTTCAATTTTCTAACTCTAATAGTTCCCGAGATTTCAGATTTTAGTTTTTCTTGATTTGTGGGCGTTAGAGTGGGCATGGCAGGATGCTGAAATAAACTTGCGCTGTCCCGGGACCTCAAGAATCCTCATGGTTAATCTTAACTTTGTGTCTGTTATAGTTCCTGAGATCTCAGCGTTCATACGGACGGACGGACAGATGGACATGGCTCAATCCACTTCGCTATTGATCCTGATATATATACTTTATAGGGTCGGAAACGCTTCCTTCTATCTGTTACATACTTTTCAACGAATCTAGTATACACTTTTACTTTACGAGTAACGGGTATAAAAAGGGAATATATATATATATATAAAAGATATATATATATATATATATAAAGATATAATATATATATATTTACTGGATCCTAAAAAATATAACACTAAGCTCTAAATTTTTGAATGTAAATCAGCATAAACCTTTTTCTATTTTATAAATTACTCCAAAAAATAAGTTTATATTTCAAAATTCATTAAATTCTCATAAATTTGAGGTCAGTGTCATTCAATAAGTTACTTCGGCGGTGATACATAGACTATGTAAATTCATATCAGTTGTTTTCTAAATTTGTTTTTAATTTATTTGTCTAAGGCTTACCTAAAATTTATGTCCGGATTAGTGCAATACCGACAAATACCAAACACAACATTTTTGTTAAAAAAAGATTCTTTAGTAACTGAACTAAAATGGAATGCTCTGAAAAGGATTAATAATGATATTTACAGGTGTTTGGTCATTCCGGTCTTTTAGTGTAAAGAGGGGAGCGGGGCCCAATAAAGCTTTTTCGCTCAGGCGAATTCGGCCTCCGCTCTCCTCTCTCCCTCTCTCGTTATGTCTTCTGTTCGTAGCATAAGATCATTTAAGTCAAATAAAACAGTTCAAACCGAAACTCCCTCTCAAACACACGCGCCGTGCCTTTTCGTTATAGCAAAGTCAATTTTGAATTATTAATTAAAATAGACCCTGCATTTCACAAAATAAAATTTAATAAAAAATCTTATTCATTTTCATGGTGACCCCGACGTGATTTGCAGGCGTTGTTTTCGGAAGTGATTTTAATTTTGTTGGCAAATTAAGCGGGGCAGGTTGCGAGCGATTGCGAGCGAGTACAAAACTATATATATTAAGCGGGGCAGGATGCAAGCGGTTGCGAGCGAGTACAAAACTATATATTAAGCGGGGCAGATTGCAAGCGGTTGCGAGCGAGTCAAAAACTATATATTAAGCGGGGCAAGTTGCAAGCGGTTGCGAGCGAGTCAAAAACTATACATAAGCGGGACAGGTTGCGAGCGATTTTGTTGCGATTTCGGAACGATTCGCATGTGTCGATACGGTTAAAGATGTTTTTTTGCGTCAATTCGTGTGGCACCCATACATCGAGCTTCTTAGTGACTCCAAGCTTCTTCAAATGGTTTATAACGGTTTGATGACTCATGCCCAGCTCTTGGCCGATGCTACGGCTGCCACTATGCCGGTCTCTTTCGACCAATTCAGCGATTTTATTGCAATTTTCGAGGACAGGCCTTCCGGAGCGTGGCGCATCTTCGACCACCTCTACACCAGAACGAAAACGTTGATACCATCGTTGTGCGGTGGAAATGGAAACTGTATCGGGTCCATAAACTGCACAAATTTTATTGGCGGCTATAAAATATGCTGTATTTTCTCTTTATTTTGCTCCATGATTGCGACGCTATAACTCACGAACGACTTAAAAGAAAAGATAATCAATCAAACACGTGTTAGCGTAAAAAGGTATAGTATGACCTGATGCGACGAATAAAACAAGAACTTTTGACAATCTAATATTATTATGAATGCCTTCGTTTGACCTTGTATAACTTTTTTCTGTTAATATCTATCGATTCGCCAAAGACTTTTTAATCAGAATCTTATTTCGCTATTTATGAAGAAATTTAGGTTATAAGGCCTCATATCGTCACTATCTGTTACTCAACATGCTTTCTCCGACAATAGGATGCGCTTTGGGAATTTCCATAAGCACAATGAATATTTTAAAGTTGTGTAAAACAGTAACGGGTATCTTATAGTCGCTACAAACGACTAAAGCGTTTCCTCTTGTTTTTAAGTTTTATTTGACGGTAATCGGACAGCAGCGGTAATGCAGAGACCAAACGTCATTCAGAGACCAACGGCATCAGAGCATCAGGGCGACAGCGCAGGGACAGAACGTCAACGGCAGAATTGCAACGGCAGTAGCGTGAGAATGGAAGAGCTGTGACCTCGTGGGAAGTTGCAATTGCATTTCTAAAATACGTATTCCTAAGCCTAACTATTTAGCTCTTTTAGTTCCCGAGTACTTGCATTTTTGGTTTTTTCGGGTTTTGTGGGCGTATTTTCCTAAAAAATATAACACTAAGCTCTAAATTTTTGAATGTAAATCAGCATAAACCTTTTTCTATTTTATATAAATTTATTCATCATCCAGTAAATATATATATATTATATCTTTATATATATATATATATATCTCTTTATATATATATATATATTCCCTTTTTATACTCGTAACAGATACACAGTTAAGATTAACCATGAGGATTCTTGAGGTCCCGGGACAGCGCAAGTTTATTTCAGCATCCTGCCATGCCCACTCTAACGCCCACAAATAGAGAAAAACTAAAATCTGACATCTCGGGAACTATTAGAGTTAGAAAATTGAAATTCAGAATGAATAAATATAATTATTTATTATAAATTACTCCAAAAAATAAGTTTATATTTCAAAATTCATTAAATTCTCATAAATTTGAGGTCAGTGTCATTCATTAAGTTACTTCGGCGGTGATACATAGACTATGTAAATTCATATCAGTTGTTTTCTAAATTTGTTTTTAATTTATTTGTCTAAGGCTTACCTAAAATTTATGTCCGGATTAGTGCAATACCGACAAATACCAAACACAACATTTTTGTTAAAAAAAGATCAATTATGCCGACAAGTCCAATTATCTAATTTTATTGATGATCAATTGAATATACTAATAATAATATTAATACCTGTAAGAAATAAAAAAAATAAATACATTCAAATACTCGCCTTGAGAAAACAACTTTATATTTAAAAGCACCATCCTTTAGTAACTGAACTAAAATGGAATGCTCTGAAAAGGATTAATAATGATATTTACAGGTGTTTGGTCATTCCGGTCTTTTAGTGTAAAGAGGGGAGCGGGGCCCAATTAAGCTTTTTCCCTCAGGCGATTTCGGCCTCCGCTCTCTTCTCTCCCTCTCTCGTTATGTCTTCTTTTCGTAGCATAAGATAATTTAAGTCAAATAAAACAGTTCAAACCGAAACTCCCTCTCAAACACACGCGCCGTGCCTTTTCGTTATAGCAAAGTCAATTTTGAATTATTAATTAAAATAGACCCTGCATTTCACAAAATAAAATTTAATAAAAAATCTTATTCATTTTCATGGTGACCCCGACGTGATTTGCAGGCGTTGTTTTCGGAAGTGATTTTAATTTTGTTGGCAAATTAAGCGGGGCAGGTTGCGAGCGATTGCGAGCGAGTACAAAACTATATATATTAAGCGGGGCAGGATGCAAGCGGTTGCGAGCGAGTACAAAACTATATATTAAGCGGGGCAGATTGCAAGCGGTTGCGAGCGAGTCAAAAACTATATATTAAGCGGGGCAAGTTGCAAGCGGTTGCGAGCGAGTCAAAAACTATACATAAGCGGGGCAGGTTGCGAGCGGTTGCGAGCGAGTCAAAAACTATATATTAAGCGGAGCAGATTGCAATCGGTTGCGAGCGAGTCAAAAACTATACATTAAGCGGGGCAGGTTGCAAGCGGTTGCGAACGAGTCAATAACTATGTATATTAAGCAGGGCAGGTTGCAAGCGGTTGCAAGCGAGTCCAAATCTATATATTAAGCGGGGCAGATTGCAAGCGGTTGCGAGCGAGTCAAAAACTATACCATAACTGCCGAAAAAACCTGCAGAAAAGATAATGCAGAAAAACGCGTGATACTGCAATACTAATACAAATTTACTGCAATTTCGTCTATGCGTGTGAGCTTCAAGCTTTGAGACGAAAAACAAAACAATGATGTGCATTTAACTAGCTACGATTAGAACAATAATACAATGATGAGCATTTAACTAGGAGCGATTTGACAATAATACAATTATGCTAAATGACCGATCTATTCTTCAACATACCGCCCCCCCTGAACGACGGTTCAGTTCAAAGGAAGCACAAATTCGTAATGGGGCGCTTGTAGAATCCTCTGGCAGTTTTAACGGTGACCACACGGATCCTCTGATCCTGCCCAGGATGAAGTTGTACGACTCGTCCCAACACAAGATGGCTATCTCTAGCAGGAAGAGTATAAGTCCCAGTAGCGTGGAGAAGGCCCACGCTGTTTCAATATACCAATGCAGACGCTCGTGCGGAGATTCATGGACCAGGGAAATACTGTGCAGGTTACACTCCGTCTTGATGTTTGGCAGGTTATAGGTGCTGATCATCAGGGCCAGCATGTGCACCGCCACCAGGAGGGTGGTGCAGATGGCGAAGGCTATCACCAATCCCGGTGGTACACTTGTGTCGGAATCCAGTTGCACTTCCACCATTGCTACCATGGCAAATCCTGAGAGCAGGGCTGATATCTTACTAGAAGCCTTGAGCTTGGCCCGACTCAGCTGAAGTTTCCTCCAGGATAGATACGTGGGCGAGTGGAGATCCTCGCCGGACTGCGACATGCTGCTGCTGGCGGTGCAGTGATGTCCGCGCGGCTGAAAGCGGTAGGATTGATTTTGTTGGTAGGTAGGAAACTGAAAGGGCGGCGGCTGGGCCGCCAATGAGGGCGATGCTATGGAGGATAGTGGTGCGAGTGATCCTAGTGGCGCTATTAATGCTACTGCTGAAGCTGCTGCCGTTGAAGCCGCGAATGCTGGCGAGCCCTCTCGCTGCGCAGTGAAGCGTCTCGTTTGCGGCGAATTTGAATTGAACTGGCTGTGATAGAGGTACCGCGACGACCCAAGAAAATTGCTCGCTCTGTGAGCGAGCAGCTGGGTGGTCTGGTGGGACTGGTGGGGCTGTTGGTGGATTTGACTGAGGTTCGGCCGAAGGTTGCTGCCGAATCCCCTTGCGGTTCGGCTGCGAATGCACCTGTTCCATGTCCATGAAAGAGCGAGATAGGGAATCCAAATCTTCGTAAGTGTGGTGAACTTGTGCTTTCGTAAATGGTTCGCCACAATCATTATAGCTGCCTGTAATGACCCAACCAAAATTAGTATGTAGTACAATGCGGTATTCAATACCAAACTCTCGGCGATGTCCAGAATCGATGTTCCACAATTGATCAGCGCCTAAAATAACGTCGATTTTTCCCGGTGATCCAAACGTCGGGTCAGCTAACGGTAAGTTGGGAATCTTGGTCCAGACAGGAGCGGTGGATTTGACCTGCTGAGCGGGAATCAAAGAAGTCAGAGAACTCATAATAAGGCCAGAGACCTCCAATGAGGCAGTCGTAGTCCTTGAAAGCAAAGTGAAGCTAGCGTGACCTCGGCTAACTCCAGCCGGGTTAGCACTAATCCAACAACTGAGATGCGAGCATGCGTGCGTGGATTTCCAATCCGTTGGATAAACGAATCAGCTACCATGGTTATTGTTGATCCAGTATCGAGCAATATCCTACATGAGGTCTTGTTGCCACATGTGTCAATTACATTAGCTAGAATAGTTGGCAGTAGGGCTTGATTGTTGGCACTCTCCTCAGTAAGATGGCTGACAGCAGCAATATTCATACAAACATGAGGATCAATCGAAGGAAATATATTAACCTCAGCCGCAGATATATGGGCGGAGGCCAACGGAATCGATCTAGACGCTTCCGGGTGGACTAGCGTGTGATGCTTAGCGTTGCGCTGACGGCAAGTGTTCGAAGAATTACAATTCTTGACTTGATGAGATCGACTTAGGCAATTAAAACAAAGCTTATTATCCCTGGCAAATGCAAATGAATGCAGTACTCGAGAATATATTGTGCTGTCCTTGACAATATATACAGTCGCGAGAAGACTGATTTGATCCACTTGCATGATAAGCGGCAGGCGGCTTCTACTCTGGGCTGGTATTGGGGGTTGCATTACGTGTATATTTTGACAAGACTCCAAAGTATCACAATGCGCAAAAAGAAAAGCGAATAGATCATGTATGGTGACGTCTTCCTTGGACGACACACTGCAGTTTGCCCAAGCTTGTTTGATTTCGGGTCCTAGTTTGTATACCAAAATATAAATTAGCCAGACATCGCGGCTGTCACAGTTCAGCGCGTGTAGGCCTCGAATAAATTCGTCGGCAGAGTCAATTACCTTACTTAACTCTGCGATATTCAAATTGTTAGCGGTTGGCAACGATAGAAAATTCTGAACAAATGTTCGAGCGATTAGCGTTTTCTTGTTATAACGATTTTCCAATTTTTCCCACGCATCTTGGTAGTTATCATTAGTAACGGCAATATGTTTAATTAAGGAAAGTGCTTCCCCATCTAAATAAGATTTCAGATAATGAAACTTTTGTCACTTGGAAAGCTTTTCGTTATTATTTACTGAGCTTAAGAACAAATCACTAAATTGGCTCCAATCCTCGTATTTGCCAGAAAATGTGGGAATTCGAATTTTCTCAAACCTTAAATCAGCTGCTCCCGATGAGGTATTCATTCGTTCCAGAAGTTGGTTTTGTCCCTCAAATAGACGTTCCACTGTACTTGATAGCAAAATGTTCGACTGGTCTTGTCCATGATCTTGACCACCCATCCCGTTTATGGCTTTAATAAAGATGGCATGCGCTCTGTAAAACTTGTCCTCGTACTCAGGTATATCCAATCCAGGGTCTTCATATCCCTCCTCCTGGTTATATGCCACTAAATCATCGGAGAGGTCCATAAAGTGGTTGAAGGTGGCTACAAGACGATCCAGCTTCAGTTGCAATGTTTCCACATTATCACATCTGTACGAAAACTCCAAAGCACCATTAACCATTCAACATTAACAACTCGTAGTTATTTGCCCCTTGCAGGCACGACGTTGTTGAATTTCCCGATGCATTACAGAGTTCATGACGACGGCCAGTTTTTTTATTATTCACAAATAAACTGGAATTCAAACGCAGAATATCCGGCTCGAAGGACCAAAAAGTTGTTATGTTGGCGAATTAAGTGGACTGTATTTCTTTTTTCTAGGATTCGAGTTTATTTCTTAATTATAAGCGGGCTTACAAAATGTTAAGCGGGGCAGGTTGCGAGCGATTGCGAGCGAGTACAAAACTATATATATTAAGCGCGGCGGGTTGCAAGCGGTTGCGAGCGAGTACAAAACTATATATTAAGCGGGGCAGATTGCAAGCGGTTGCAAGCGAGTCAAAAACTATACATTAAGCGGGCAGGTTGCATGCGGTTGCGAACGAGTCAATAACTATGTATATTAAGCGGGGCAGGTTGCAAGCGGTTGCAAGCGAGTCCAAAACTATATATTAAGCGGGGCAGATTGCAAGCGGTTGCGAGCGAGTCAAAAACTATACCATAACTGCCGAAAAAACCTGCAGAAAAGATAATGCAGAAAAACGCGTGATACTGCAATACTAATACAAATTTACTGCAATTTCGTCTATGCGTGTGAGCTTCAAGCTTTGAGACGAAAAACAAAACAATGATGTTCATTTAACTAGCTACGATTAGAACAACAATACAATGATGAGCATTTAACTAGGAGCGATTTGACAATAATACAATTATGCTAAATGACCGATCTATTCTTCAACATACCGGCCCCCCTGAACGACCGTTCAGTTCAAAGGAAGCACAAATTCGTAATGGGGCGCTTGCAGATTCCTCTGGCAGTTTTAACGGTGACCACACGGATCCTCTGATCCTGCCCAGGATGAAGTTGTACGACTCGTCCCAACACAAGATGGCTATCTCTACCAGGAAGAGTATAAGTCCCAGTAGCGTGGAGAAGGCCCACGCTGTTTCAATATACCAATGCAGACGCTCGTGCGGAGATTCATGGACCAGGGAAATACTGTGCAGGTAACACTCCGTCTCGATGTTTGGCAGGATACAGGTGCTGATCATCAGGGCCAGCATGTGCACCGCCACCAGGAGGGTGGTGCAGATGGCGAAGGCTATCACCAATCCCGGTGGTACACTTGAGCTTGGCCCGACTCAGCTGAAGTTTCCTCCAGGATAGATACGTGGGCGAGTGGAGATCCTCGCCGGACTGCGACATGCTGCTGCTGGCGGTGCAGTGATGTCCGCGCGGCTGAAAGCGGTAGGATTGATTCTGTTGGTAGGTAGGAAACTGAAAGGGCGGCGGCTGGGCCGCCAATGAGGGCGATGCTATGGAGGATAGTGGTGCGAGTGATCCTAGTGGCGCTATTGGTGCTACTGCTGAAGCTGCTGCCGTTGAAGCCGCGAATGCTGGCGAGCCCTCTCGCTCCGCAGTGAAGCGTCTCGTTTGCGGCGAATTTGAATTGAACTGGCTGTGATAAAGGAACCGCGACGACCCAAGAAAATTGCTCGCTCTGTGAGCGGGCAGCTGGGTGGTCTGGTGGGACTGGTGGGGCTGTTGGTGGATTTGACTTAGGTTCGGATTTTGGCGCATATGATCGCCGTAGTCGCCGGTTGCCGCTGTGGCTGTAGCCGCCGCATCCCCACTGGCCGCCAATCTGGCAGTGGCATGCAGAGCGCTCGCCATGGCCGAAGGTTGCTGCCTAATCCCCTTGCGGTTCGGCTACGGATGCACCTGTTCCATGTCCATGAAAGAGCGAGCTAGGGAATCCAAATCTTCGTAAGCGTGGTGAACTTGTGCTTTCGTAAATGATTCGCCACAATCATTATAGCTGCCTGTAATGACCCAACCAAAATTAGTATGTAGTACAATGGGGTATTCAATACCAAACTCTCGGCGATGTCCAGAATAGATGTTCCACAGTTGATCAGCGCCTAAAATAACGTCGATTTTTCCCGGTGATCCAAACGTCGGGTCAGCTAACGGTAAGTTGGGAATCTTGGTCCAGACAGGAGCGGTGGATTTGACCTGCTGAGCGGGAATCAAAGAAGTCAGAGAACTCATAATAAGGCCAGATACCTCCAATGAGGCAGTCGTAGTCCTTGAAAGCAAAGTGAAGCTAGCGCGACCTCGGCTAACTCCAGCCGGGTTAGCACCTAATCCAACAACTGAGATGCGAGCATGCGTGCGTGGATTTCCAATCCGTTGGATAAACGACTCAGCTACCATGGTTATTGTTGATCCAGTATCGAGCAATATCCTACATGAGGTCTTGTTGCCACATGTGTCAATTACATTAGCTAGAATAGTTGGCAGTACGGCTTGATTGTTGGCACTCTCCTCAGTAAGATGGCTGACAGCAGCAATATTCATACAAACATGAGGATCAATCGAAGGAAATATATTAACCTCAGCCGCAGACATATGGGCGGAGGCCAACGGAATCGATCTAGACTCTTCCGGGTGGACTAGCGTGTGATGCTTAGCGTTGCGCTGACGGCAAGTGTTCGAAGAATTACAATTCTTGACTTGATGAGATCGACTTAGGCAATTAAAACAAAGCTTATTATCCCTGGCAAATGCAAATGAATGCAGTACACGAGAATATATTGTGCTGTCCTTGACAATATATACAGTCGCGAGAAGACTGATTTGATCCACTTGCATGATAAGCGGCAGGCGGCTTCTACTCTGGGCTGGTATTGGGGGTTGCATTACGTGTATATTTTGACAAGACTCCAAAGTATCACAATGCGCAAAAAGAAAAGCGAATAGATCATGTATGGTGACGTCTTCCTTGGACGACACACTGCAGTTTGCCCAAGCTTGTTTGATTTCGGGTCCTAGTTAATTACCTTACGTAACTCTGCGATATTCAAATTGTTAGCGGTTGGCAACGATTGAAAATTCTGAACAAATGTTCGAGCGATGAGCGTTTTCTATTTATAACGATTTTCCACTTTTTCCCACGCATCTTGGTAGTTATCATTAGTAACGGCAATATGTTTAATTAAGGAAAGTGCTTCCCCATCTAAATAAGATTTCAGATAATGAAACTTTTGGCACTTGGAAAGCTTTTCGTTATTATTTACTGAGCTTATGAACAAATCACTAAATTGGCTCCAATCCTCGTATTTGCCAGAAAATGTGGGAATTCGAATTTTCTCAAACCTTAAATCAGCTGCTCCCGATGAGGTATTCATTCGTTCCAGAAGTTGGTTTTGTCCCTCAAATAGACGTTCCACTGTACTTGATAGCAAAATGTTCGACTGGTCTTGTCCATGATCTTGACCACCCATCTCGTTTATGGCTTTAATAAAGATGGCATGCGCTCTGTAAAACTTGTCCTCTTACTCAGGTATATCCAATCCAGGGTCTTCATATACCTCCTCCTGGTTATATACCACTAAATCATCGGAGAGGTCCATAAAGTGGTTGAAGGTGGCTACAAGACGATCCAGCTTCAGTTGCAATGTTTCCACATTATCACATCTGTGCGAAAACTCCAAAGCACCGTTAAGGGTACGAGTTATTTGCCCCTTGCAGGCACGACGTTGTTGTATTGCCCGATTCATTACAGAGTTCATGACGGCGGCTAGTTTTTTTTATTATTCACAAATAAACTCGAATTCAAACGCAGAATATCCGTCTCGATGGACCAAAAAGTTATTATGTTGGCGAATTAAGTGGACTGTATTTCTTTTTTCTAGGATTCGAGTTTATTTCCTAATTATAAGCGGGTTTACAAAATGTTAAGCGGGGCAGGTTGCGAGCGATTGCGAGCGAGTACAAAACTATATATATTAAGCGGGGCAGGTTGCAAGCGGTTGCGAGCGAGTACAAAAACTATATATTAAGCGGGGCAAATTGCAAGCGGTTGCAAGCGAGTCAAAAACTATATATTAAGCGGGGCAAGTTGCAAGCGGTTGCGAGCGAGTCAAAAACTATACATAAGCGGGGCAGTTTGCGAGCGGTTGCGAACGAGTAAAAAACTATATATTAAGCGGAGCAGATTGCACGCGGTTGCGAGCGAGTCAAAAACTATACATTAAGCGGGCAGGTTGCATGCGGTTGCGAACGAGTCAATAACTATGTATATTAAGCGGGGCAGGGTGCATGCGGTTGCAAGCAAGTCCAAAACTATATATTAAGCGGGGCAGATTGCAAGCGGTTACGAGCGAGTCAAAAACTATACCATAACTGCCGAAAAAACCTGCAGAAAAGATAATGCAGAAAAACGCGTGATACTGCAATACTAATACAAATTTACTGCAATTTCGTCTATGCGTGTGAGCTTCAAGCTTTGAGACGAAAAACAAAACAATGATGTGCATTTAACTAGCTACGATTAGAACAACAATACAATGATGAGCATTTAACTAGGAGCGATTTGACAATAATACAATTATGCTAAATGACCGATCTATTCTTCAACATACCGGCCCCCCTGAACGACGGTTCAGTTCAAAGGAAGCACAAATTCGTAATGGGGCGCTTGTAGATTCCTCTGGCAGTTTTAACGGTGACCACACGGATCCTCTGATCCTGCCCAGGATGAAGTTGTACGACTCGTCCCAACACAAGATGGCTATCTCTACCAGGAAGAGTATAAGTCCCAGTAGCGTGGAGAAGGCCCACGCTGTTTCAATATACCAATGCAGACGCTCGTGCGGAGATTCATGGACCAGGGAAATACTGTGCAGGTTACACTCCGTCTCGATGTTTGGCAGGATACAGGTGCTGATCATCAGGGCCAGCATGTGCACCGCCACCAGGAGGGTGGTGCAGATGGCGAAGGCTATCACCAATCCCGGTGGTACACTTGAGCTTGGCCCGACTCAGCTGAAGTTTCCTCCAGGATAGATACGTGGGCGAGTGGAGATCCTCGCCGGACTGCGACATGCTGCTGCTGGCGGTGCAGTGATGTCCGCGCGGCTGAAAGCGGTAGGATTGATTCTGTTGGTAGGTAGGAAACTGAAAGGGCGGCGGCTGGGCCGCCAATGAGGGCGATGCTATGGAGGATAGTGGTGCGAGTGATCCTAGTGGCGCTATTGGTGCTACTGCTGAAGCTGCTGCCGTTGAAGCCGCGAATGCTGGCGAGCCCTCTCGCTGCGCAGTGAAGCGTCTCGTTTGCGGCGAATTTGAATTGAACTAGCTGTGATAGAGGTACCGCGACGACCCAAGAAAATTGCTCTCTCTGTGAGCGGGCAGCTGGGTGGTCTGGTGGGACTGGTGGGACTGGTGGGGCTGTTGGTGGAATTGACTGAGGTTCGGATTTTGGCGCATATGATCGCCGTAGTCGCCGGTGCCGCTGTGGCTGTAGCCGTCGCATCCCCAATGGCCGCCAATCTGGCAGTGGCATGCAGAGCGCTCGCCAAGGCCGAAGGTTGCTGCCGAATCCCCTTGCGGTTCGGCTGCGAATGCACCTGTTCCATGTCCATAAAAGAGCGAGATAGGGAATCCAAATCTTCGTAAGCGTGGTGAACTTGTGCTTTCGTAAATGGTTCGCCACAATCATTATAGCTGCCTGTAATGACCCAACCAAAATTAGTATGTAGTGCAATGGGGTATTCAATACCAACTCTCGGCGATGTCCAGAATAGATGTTCCACAGTTGATCAGCGCCTAAAATAACGTCGATTTTTCCCGGTGATCCAAACGTCGGGTCAGCTAACGGTAAGTTGGGAATCTTGGTCCAGACAGGAGCGGTGGATTTGACCTGCTGAGCGGGAATCAAAGAAGTCAGAGAACTCATAATAAGGCCAGATACCTCCAATGAGACAGTCGTAGTCCTTGAAAGCAAAGTGAAGCTAGCGCGACCTCGGCTAACTCCAGCCGGGTTAGCACCTAATCCAACAACTGAGATGCGAGCATGCGTGCGTGGATTTCCAATCAGTTGGATAAACGACTCAGCTACCATGGTTATTGTTGATCCAGTATCGAGCAATATCCTACATGAGGTCTTGTTGCCACATGTGTCAATTACATTAGCTAGAATAGTTGGAAGTAGGGCTTCATTGTTGGCCCTCTCCTCAGTATGATGGCTGACAGCAGCAATATTCATACCAACATGAGGATCAATCGAAGGAAATATATTAACCTCAGCCGCAGACATATGGGCGGAGGCCAACGGAATCGATCTATACTCTTCCGGGTGGACTAGAGTGTGAAGAATTACAATTCTTGACTTGATGAGATCGACTTAGGCAATTAAAACAAAGCTTATTATCCCTGCCAAAGGTACGGCGATTTACGACATCCAGGGCTTTGAATGCAGTACATGAGTATATATTGTGCTGTCCTTGACAATATATACAGTCGCGAGAAGACTGATTTGATCCACTTGCATGATAAGCGGCTGGCGGCTGGCAGCTTCTACTCTGGGCTGGTATTGGGGGTTGAATTACGTGTATATTTTGACAAGACTCCAAAGTATCACAATGCGCAAAAAGAAAAGCGAACAGATCATGTATGGTGACGTCTTCCTTGGACGACACACTGCAGTTTGCCCAAGCTTTTTATACCCGTTACTCGTAGAGTAAAAGGGTATACTAGATTCGTTGAAAAGTATGTAACAGATAGAAGGAAGCTTTTGCGACCCTATAAAGTATATATATTCTTGATCAGGATCAATAGCGAAGTCGATTGAGCCATGTCCGTCTGTCCGTCCGTCCGTCCGTCCGTCCGTCCGTCCGTCCGTCCGTATGAACGCTGAGATCTCAGGAACTATAACAGATACAAAGTTGAGATTAAGCATGAAGATTCTTGAGGTCCCGGGACAGCGCAAGTTTATTACAGCATCCTGCCACGCCCACTCTAACGCCCACAAATCGCCAAAAACTAAAATTGTTGAAATCTCAGGAACTATTGCAGTTGAAATTCAAAAAGTATAATCTTTAAATGGCAGCGCATCTTATAGTGGTACTACTATCCGGCCACACCCACCCATACGCCCACAAGGCTCAAAAGACGGTTTTCGGATTTTCTAGAAAAGCTGATATCTCGGTAACTATAAGAGATAGAAAGTTCGGATTAAGCATGTAGGTTTCTATTATGCTCCCAATGCGAATTGTTTTTTTCCGATCAAGCCACGCCCACTATAACGCCCACAAAACCCGAAAAACCAAAAATGCAAAAATCTCAAAAACTTTAAAAGCTACACAATTTTGCTTAGCAACACGTATTAAGGAGATGCCTCTGCAACTTGCCACGAAATTGCACACAGCCACGCCCACAAACCGCGGAAAACTGTGGCGTCTATAATATTATTATGAATGCCTTCGTTTGACCTTGTGTAACTTATTTCTGTTAATATCTATCGATTTACCAAAGATTTTACAAATCGGAACATTTTTTCGCTGTTTATAAAGAAATTAAGTTATAAGGCCTCACATGGGCAGTGACGTCACTATAAGCATACTCAACATACTTCCTCTGACAATAGGTGGCGCCTTGTGAATTTCCACTAGCAAAATAATATTCTAAAATTTTGTAAAACAGTAACGGGTATCTTATGGTCGCGGCACTCGACTATAGCGTTTCCTCTTGTTTGATTTCGGGTCCTAGTTAATTAAATTACGTAACTCTGCGATATTCAAATTGTAAGCGGTTGGCAACGATAGAAAATTCTGAACAAATGTTCGAGCGATTAGCGTTTTCTTGTTATAACGATTTTCCAATTTTTCCCACGCATCTTGGTAGTTATCATTAGTAACGGCAATATGTTTAATTAAGGAAAGTGCTTCCCCATCTAAATAAGATTTCAGATAATGAAACTTTTGGCACTTGGAAAGCTTTTCGTTATTATTTACTGAGCTTAAGAACAAATCACTAAATTGGCTCCAATCCTCGTATTTGCCAGAAAATGTGGGAATTCGAATTTTCTCAAACCTTAAATCAGCTGCTCCCGATGAGGTATTCATTCGTTCCAGAAGTTGGTTTTGTCCCTCAAATAGACGTTCCACTGTACTTGATAGCAAAATGTTCGACTGGTCTTGTCCATGATCTTGACTACCCATAACTACCCATAAACGATATGGCTTTAATAAGGATGGCATGCGCTCTGTAAAACTTGTCCTCGTACTCAGGTATATCCAATCCAGGGTCTTCATATCCCTCCTCCTGGTTATATACCACTAAATCATCGGAGAGGTCCATAAAGTGGTTGAAGGTGGCTACAAGACGATCCAGCTTCAGTTGCAATGTTTCCACATTATCACATCTGTGCGAAAACTCCAAAGCACCGTTAAGGGTACGAGTTATTTGCCCCTTGCAGGCACGACGTTGTTGAATTGCCCGATGCATTACAGAGTTCATGACGGCGGCTAGTTTTTTTTATTATTCACAAATAAACTCAAATTCAAACGCAGAATATCCGGCTCGAAGGACCAAAAAGTTGTCATGTTGGCGAATTAAGTGGACTGTATTTCTTTTTTCTAGGATTCGAATTTATTTCTTAATTATAAGCGGGTTTACAAAATGTTAAGCGGGGCAGGTTGCGAGCGATTGCGAGCGAGTACAAAACTATATATATTAAGCGGGGCGGGTTGCAAGCAGTTGCGAGCGAGTACAAAACTATATATTAAGCGGGGCAAATTGCAAGCGGTTGCAAGCGAGTCAAAAACTATATATTAAGCGGGGCAGATTGCAAGCGGTTGCGAGCGAGTCAAAAACTATACCATAACTGCCGAAAAAACCTGCAGAAAAGATAATGCAGAAAAACGCGTGATACTGCAATACTAATACAAATTTACTGCAATTTCGTCTATGCGTGTGAGCTTCAAGCTTTGAGACGAAAAACAAAACAATGATGTGCATTTAACTAGCTACGATTAGAACAACAATACAATGATGAGCATTTAACTAGGAGCGATTTGACAATAATACAATTATGCTAAATGACCGATCTATTCTTCAACATACCGGCCCCCCTGAACGACGGTTCAGTTCAAAGGAAGCACAAATTCTTAATGGGGCGCTTGTAGATTCCTCTGGCAGTTTTAACGGTGACCACACGGATCCTCTGATCCTGCCCAGGATGAAGTTGTACGACTCGTCCCAACACAAGATGGCTATCTCTACCAGGAAGAGTTTAAGTCCCAGTAGCGTGGAGAAGGCCCACGCTGTTTCAATATACCAATGCAGACGCTCGTGCGGAGATTCGTGGACCAGGGAAATACTGTGCAGGTTACACTCCGTCTCGATGTTTGGCAGGATACAGGTGCTGATCATCAGGGCCAGCATGTGCACCGCCACCAGGAGGGTGGTGCAGATGGCGAAGGCTATCACCAATCCCGGTGGTACACTTGAGCTTGGCCCGACTCAGCTGAAGTTTCCTCCAGGATAGATACGTGGGCGAGTGGAGATCCTCGCCGGACTGCGACATGCTGCTGCTGGCGGTGCAGTGATGTCCGCGCGGCTGAAAGCGGTAGGATTGATTCTGTTGGTAGGTAGGAAACTGAAAGGGCGGCGGCTGGGCCGCCAATGAGGGCGATGCTATGGAGGATAGTGGTGCGAGTGATCCTAGTGGCGCTATTGGTGCTACTGCTGAAGCTGCTGCCGTTGAAGCCGCGAATGCTGGCGAGCCCTCTCGCTGCGCAGTGAAGCGTCTCGTTTGCGGCGAATTTGAATTGAACTAGCTGTGATAGAGGTACCGCGACGACCCAAGAAAATTGCTCTCTCTGTGAGCGGGCAGCTGGGTGGTCTGGTGGGACTGGTGGGACTGGTGGGGCTGTTGGTGGATTTGACTTAGGTTCGGATTTTGGCGCATATGATCGCCGTAGTCGCCGGTTGCCGCTGTGGCTGTAGCCGCCGCATCCCCACTGGCCGCCAATCTGGCAGTGGCATGCAGAGCGCTCGCCAAGGCCGAAGGTTGCTGCCGAATCCCCTTGCGGTTCGGCTGCGAATGCACCTGTTCCATGTCCATAAAAGAGCGAGATAGGGAATCCAAATCTTCGTAAGCGTGGTGAACTTGTGCTTTCGTAAATGGTTCGCCACAATCATTATAGCTGCCTGTAATGACCCAACCAAAATTAGTATGTAGTGCAATGGGGTATTCAATACCAACTCTCGGCGATGTCCAGAATAGATGTTCCACAGTCCATAGTTGATCAGCGCCTAAAATAACGTCGACTTTTCCCGGTGATCCAAACGTCGGGTCAGCTAACGGTAAGTTGGGAATCTTGGTCCAGACAGGAGCGGTGGATTTGACCTGCTGAGCGGGAATCAAAGAAGTCAGAGAACTCATAATAAGGCCAGATACCTCCAATGAGGCAGTCGCAGTCCTTGAAAGCAAAGTGAATCTAGCGCGACCTCGGCTAACTCCAGCCGGGTTAGCACTTAATCCAACAACTGAGATGCGAGCATGCGTGCGTGGATTTCCAATCAGTTGGATAAACGACTCAGCTACCATGGTTATTGTTGATCCAGTATCGAGCAATATCCTACATGAGGTCTTGTTGCCACATGTGTCAATTACATTAGCTAGAATAGTTGGCAGTAGGGCTTGATTGTTGGCCCTCTCCTCAGTAAGATGGCTGACAGCAGCAATATTCATACAAACATGAGGATCAATCGAAGGAAATATATTAACCTCAGCCGCAGACATATGGGCGGAGGCCAACGGAATCGATCTATACTCTTCCGGGTGGACTAGCGTGTGATGCTTAGCGTTGCGCTGACGGCAAGTGTTCGAAGAATTACAATTCTTGACTTGATGAGATCGACTTAGGCAATTAAAACAAAGCTTATTATCCCTGGCAAAGGTACGGCGATTTACGACATCCAGGGCTTTGAATGCAGTACATGAGTATATATTGTGCTGTCCTTGACAATATATACAGTCGCGAGAAGACTGATTTGATCCACTTGCATGATAAGCGGCTGGCGGCTGGCGGCTTCTACTCTGGGCTGGTATTTGGAGTTGCATTACGTGTATATTTTGACAAGACTCCAAAGTATCACAATGCGCCAAAAGAAAAGCGAATAGATCATGTATGGTGACGTCTTCCTTGGACGACACACTGCAGTTTGCCCAAGCTTTTTAGATTTCGGGTCCTAGTTAATTACCTTGGAAAGCTTTTCGTTATTATTTACTGAGCTTAAGAACAAATCACTAAATTGGCTCCAATCCTCGTATTTGCCAGAAAATGTGGGAATTCGAATTTTCTCAAACCTTAAATCAGCTGCTCCCGATGAGGTATTCATTCGTTCCAGAAGTTGGTTTTGTCCCTCAAATAAAGCAAAATGTTCGACTGGTCTTGTCCATGATCTTGACCACCCATCTCGTTTATGGCTTTAATAAAGATGGCATGCGCTCTGTAAAACTTGTCCTCTTACTCAGGTATATCCAATCCAGGGTCTTCATATACCTCCTCCTGGTTATATACCACTAAATCATCGGAGAGGTCCATAAAGTGGTTGAAGGTGGCTACCAGACGATCCAGCTTCAGTTGCAATGTTTCCACATTATCACATCTGTGCGAAAACTCCAAAGCACCGTTAAGGGTACGAGTTATTTGCCCCTTGCAGGCACGACGTTGTTGAATTGCCCGATGCATTACAGAGTTCATGACGGCGGCTAGTTTTTTTTATTATTCACAAATAAACTCAAATTCAAACGCAGAATATCCGGCTCGAAGGACCAAAAAGTTGTTATGTTGGCGAATTAAGTGGACTGTATTTCTTTTTTCTAGGATTCGAGTTTATTTCTTAATTATAAGCGGGTTTACAAAATGTTAAGCGGGGCAGGTTGCGAGCGATTGCGAGCGAGAACAAAACTATATATATTAAGCGGGGCAGGTTGCAAGCGGTTGCGAGCGAGTACAAAACTATATATTAAGCGGGGCAAATTGCAAGCGGTTGCAAGCGAGTCAAAAACTATATATTAAGCGGGGCAAGTTGCAAGCGGTTGCGAGCGAGTCAAAAACTATACATAAGCGGAGCAGGTTGCGAGCGGTTGCGAATGAGTAAAAAACTATATATTAAGCGGAGCAGATTGCACGCGGTTGCGAGCGAGTCAAAAACTATACATTAAGCGGGCAGGTTGCATGCGGTTGCGAACGAGTCAATAACTATGTATATTAAGCGGGGCAGGTTGCATACGGTTGCAAGCGAGTCCAAAACTATATATTAAGCGGGGCAGATTGCAAGCGGTTGCGAGCGAGTCAAAAACTATACCATAACTGCCGAAAAAACCTGCAGAAAAGATAATGCAGAAAAACGCGTGATACTGCAATACTAATACAAATTTACTGCAATTTCGTCTATGCGTGTGAGCTTCAAGCTTTGAGACGAAAAACAAAACAATGATGTGCATTTAACTAGCTACGATAAGAACAACAATACAATGATGAGCATTTAACTAGGTGCGATTTGACAATAATACAATTATGCTAAATGACCGATCTATTCTTCAACATACCGGCCCCCCTGAACGACGGTTCAGTTCAAAGGAAGCACCACACGGATCCTCTGATCCTGCCCAGGATGAAGTTGTACGACTCGTCCCAACACAAGATAGCTATCTCTAGCAGGAAGAGTATAAGTCCCAGTAGCGTGGAGAAGGCCCACGCTGTTTTAATATACCAATGCAGACGCTCGTGCGGAGATTCATGGACCAGGGAAATACTGTGCAGGTTACACTCCGTCTCGATGTTTGGCAGGATACAGGTGCTGATCATCAGGGCCAGCATGTGCACCGCCACCAGGAGGGTGGTGCAGATGGCGAAGGCTATCACCAATCCCGGTGGTACACTTGTGTCGGGATCCAGTTGCACTTCCACCATTGCTACCATGGCAAATCCTGAGAGCAGGGCTGATATCTTACTAGAAGCCTTGAGCTTGGCCCGACTCAGCTGAAGTTTCCTCCAGGATAGATACGTGGGGGAGTGGAGATCCTCGCCGGACTGCGACATGCTGCTGCTGGCGGTGCACATGCTGGCCCTGATGATCAGCACCTGTATCCTGCTGAGCGGGAATCAAAGAAGTCAGAGAACTCATAATAAGGCCAGATACCTCCAATGAGGCAGTCGTAGTCCTTGAAAGCAAAGTGAAGCTAGCGCGACCTCGGCTAACTCCAGCCGGGTTAGCACCTAATCCAACAACTGAGATGCGAGCATGCGTGCGTGGATTTCCAATCAGTTGGATAAACGACTCAGCTACCATGGTTATTGTTGAGGTCTTGTTGCCACATGTGTCAATTACATTAGCTAGAATAGTTGGAAGTAGGGCTTCACTGTTGGCCCTCTCCTCAGTATGATGGCTGACAGCAGCAATATTCATACCAACATGAGGATCAATCGAAGGAAATATATTGACCTCAGCCGCAGACATATGGGCGGAGGCCAACGGAATCGATCTATACTCTTTCGGGTGGACTAGCGTGTGATGCTTAGCGTTGCGCTGACGGCAAGTGTTCGAAGAATTACAATTCTTGACTTGATGAGATCGACTTAGGCAATTAAAACAAAGCTTATTATCCCTGGCAAAGGTACGGCGATTTACGACATCCAGGGCTTTGAATGCAGTACATGAGTATATATTGTACTGTCCTTGACAATATATACAGTCGCGAGAAGACTGATTTGATCCACTTGCATGATAAGCGGCTGGCGGCTGGCGGCTTCTACTCTGGGCTGGTATTGGGGGTTGCATTACGTGTATATTTTGACAAGACTCCAAAGTATCACAATGCGCAAAAAGAAAAGCGAATAGATCATGTATGGTGACGTCTTCCTTGGACGACACACTGCAGTTTGCCCAAGCTTGTTTGATTTCGGGTCCTAGTTTGGATACCAAAATATAAATTAGCCACACATCGCGGCTGTCACAGTTCAGCGCGTGTAGGCCTCGAATAAATTCGTCGGCAGAGTCAATTACCTTACTTAACTCTGCGATATTCAAATTGTTAGCGGTTGGCAACGATAGAAAATTCTGAACAAATGTTCGAGCGATTAGCGTTTTCTTGTTATAACGATTTTCCAATTTTTCCCACGCATCTTGGTAGTTATCATTAGTAACGGCAATATGTTTAATTAAGGAAAGTGCTTCCCCATCTAAATAAGATTTCAGATAATGAAACTTTTGGCACTTGGAAAGCTTTTCGTTATTATTTACTGAGCTTAAGAACAAATCACTAAATTGGCTCCAATCCTCGTATTTGCCAGAAAATGTGGGAATTCGAATTTTCTCAAACCTTAAATCAGCTGCTCCCGATGAGGTATTCATTCGTTCCAGAAGTTGGTTTTGTCCCTCAAATAGACGTTCCACTGTACTTGATAGCAAAATGTTCGACTGGTCTTGTCCATGATCTTGACCACCCATCTCGTTTATGGCTTTAATAAAGATGGCATGCGCTCTGTAAAACTTGTCCTCGTACTCAGGTATATCCAATCCAGGGTCTTCATATCCCTCCTCCTGGTTATATACCACTAAATCATCGGAGAGGTCCATAAAGTGGTTGAAGGTGGCTACAAGACGATCCAGCTTCAGTTGCAATGTTTCCACATTATCACATCTGTGCGAAAACTCCAAAGCACCAGAGTTCATGACGGCGGCTAGTTTTTTTATTATTCACAAATAAACTCGAATTCAAACGCAGAATATCCTGCTCGAAGGACCAAAAAGTTGTTATGTTGGCGAATTAAGTGGACTGTATTTCTTTTTTCTAGGATTCGAGTTTATTTCTTAATTATAAGCGGGTTTACAAAATGTTAAGCGGGGCAGGTTGCGAGCGATTGCGAGCGAGTACAAAACTATATATATTAAGCGGGGCAGGTTGCAAGCGGTTGCGAGCGAGTACAAAACTATATATTAAGCGGGGCAGATTGCAAGCGGTTGCGAACGAGTCAAAAACTATACATAAGCGGGGCAGGTTGCAAGCGGGTGCAAGCGAGTCCAAAACTATATATTAAGCGGGGCAGATTGCATACCATAACTGCCGAAAAAACCTGCAGAAAAGTTAATGCCAAAAAACGCGTGATACTGCAATACTAATACAAATTTACTGCAATTTCGTCTATGCGTGTGAGCTTCAAGCTTTGAGACGAAAAACAAAACAATGATGTGCATTTAACTAGCTACGATTAGAACAACAATACAATGATGAGCATTTAACTAGGTGCGATTTGACAATAATACAATTATGCTAAATGACCGATCTATTCTTCAACATATTTATTGTGTTTAATAAACCTAGGCGTCGGTCAAATTTAGGCAGCCAAAAGACTCAGAAGCCCGATCAAAGACGATACATGGAGCCAAGGAAAGATGCTGAACGGACCGAATAGGCTATACAGGTATAGAATGTTTAAAGTTGGAAGTTAATCTGTGGCATTTTTTTAAAATATTTTTCGGCCCATCTTTCAACTTTTTGTATTCGTGTAAAATCGGTATATAGTGAGCATTTAACACATATTTTAACACGAATAAAAATTCGCATGCACTAACAAATTATTTTATATTTATTATACCTGCAAAATAAATTAAGATAAAAAGTGAATCGCTTTGGGTGTTAAATTTAATTAAATTAGTTTTAGTTCCCTAACATCTCGTAGTGAGCGCACCAATTTAGGGTTCAATTTCAAGACAGGAAAAAATTGATTTATTTCGTTTTCGTTTCTTTTTTTCTGTAACTTGTAGCCAAGAAAGTAGTAAATTTGCCATTTCTGTCATTCTGCCATTTTCCAAGCCTCAACGCTTTCTATTCCGCTTATATATTCGTTGTCTTTTGTTTATCGGACAATGCATCATTTTCCGCTAAGTGTCGTTACATTTAATGGAGAGAGCCACCAGTCGATTACTAGACATACACACTCTCGCACTGATATCGCTGCCAGTTCTTTCGACCTCTCTTTGCATTTTCGTTTCCATCGTTGGACAAGTGCAAGCGTTATTGTTGTTTTTCGCAGCGTTTTCGGTATACTGGCTGAGCTTGTGCTACCCTTTAAATTTTTTGCGTGCGGCGTATTATTTTATTTTGTTTTTTTTCCAAGATTCATCGACAAGTCCCCTGCTTTTATTTTAATTCTTTATTTAATTTGTTTTTATTTGGAATTAAAATAAATTTTTTATCACACTCATTACTAATTTCGCTAATAAGCAAAGGCAGGCGTATGAGCGCCGATAATGCTGCTCCGCCGGTGAAGCGCACTTCCCAATGCCGTTTGCCGAGTGATGCTCTTCCAACCTTTAGCGGAAAGCACTCCGATTTTAACAATTTTATAATCGTTTTCAAAACATTTGTCGACAAAGATGACACTCTGCACGATATTGAAAAATTTAATTATTTGATATCGTGTCTGGCTGGCGACGCTTTAGGCACAGTCAGGGCGTTCCAAGCCACTGCGGTTAATTACCCCAAAGACCTGGCTAGCCTGAAGCGGGTGTACGATAATGATTGTCTGATTTTCTTCGATATAAATATCAATCAATAAATCGACACTTTTTAATCTGCCGAAAATGTCCCAGCCATCAACTACAGCCTTGAGAAACCTGATCGACTCTACTGTCTATTGGGGATGACAAACGGATAACGAATGCCATCCTAATCCATTTAATAATAAGCAAAGTCGATGCAGGAACAAAGAGAAAGTGGAAAGAACAGTTGGACTATACTTTGTTTCCCCTTTGGAGCAAATGTGAGGAGGCTCTGGATAAGCGATACCAGCACATGGTCGCCGAAGAGGCTTCCAAGCCCAAAAAGGTCCGGCTAGCAATACGTTCCCGAAGAAGAGTGGAAATAAAAGTTTTTCGTTGGTCGCTGCAAGGGACGACCCTGCCCTATGTGTGTTTTGCACCTCGGCAGAGCATGACATAGAAACTTGCACTTCTTTCCCTTCCTTAAACGTGCAGTAGAGGTTCGATTTTGCAAAAAAAGTGCCCTTATCGATTAACTGCCTTCGCAAGGGTCACACTGTTAAAAATGCAAGTCGAACAGGTGCAGGGTGTGCAAGCCACACATTGTTGCCCAGATACTCTGCAAATTCAAATCTCGCGTTGCCGCCTCTTCCTCATCCCGCGCTCTCGCAAAAGTCTCCATCCACTTCTCATGTTTTGCATGCGACTGTATCGAATAGAGTTATTCTTGCCACAGCTATCGTGAGCGTACTAACAAAAAGTGGCGAATTTGTGATGGCTCGAGCGTTGCTCGACTCTGGTTCACAAGTAAATTTTGTGACCGATGAGCTCGCTCAGAGACTACAAATTAAAAGGACATGGGTATGAGTAGGTTAATAACCAGCACATCTTGTAGTGGTACTATTATCCGGCCACACCCACTCTTACGCCCACCAAGCACAAAAGGCGGTTTTCGCATTTTGTAGAAAAGCTGATATCTAGGTAACTATTAGTGATAGAAATGTGGCATAAGGCATGTACATTTTTATGATGCCCCCAATGCGAATTGTTTTTTTCCCATCAAGCCACGCCCACTTTACTGCCCGCAAAACCCGGAAAACCAAAAATTAGAATATCTCGTGAACTATAAGAGCTAGAAAGGTAGGCTTAGGTATAAGAATTTAAGAAATGGCAGTGCAGCTTGACGTGAGCTTGGAGCTGGCCACGCCTACCCGAACGCCCACACATCACTTGAATCTAAAATCGCTGAAATCTCAGAAACTATTTTTCATCTAGCGCCTACAAAACACAGAAAACCTAAAATGCGAAAATCTGGAGAACTAAAAGAGCTAGAAAGTTAGGCTTGGGAATACGAATTTTAGAGATTGCATTGTAGCTTGTCATAAGATTTCATCTGGCCACGCCCACTTAAACGTCCACAAACCGCGGAAAACCGTAGCGTCCTTAATAGTATAATGTATCTCTTCGTTTGACCTTGTATAACATATTTTTGTTAATGTCTATCGATTTACCAAATCAATTTTTTCAAATCGGAGAATTATTTTCCAATTGATTACCCAACATACATAGATTAAATGTCAAACTTCTAAGAAATGGTAACACGCAATGACGTCAGTCAGAGACATCCCATGCTGTATGCACCTGCATACATATTTACATATGCATGATCTTTTTAAATAAAGGTGTAAAGCCCCACATATTTAAGCTATTACCACTTTCAAAGAAATACTTAATAAGAATTTTAAATAGCTATTATTTATGTTTTTATGTTTTATTTTGTTTATATTAATATTGGATGGTATTAGCTAAAACGTTGTCCAGCACTTATATGAAAGTTAAAAACCGAATAGCGGTGATATCATTGACAGATTTATTTAGAATTCTTGTAGAATAGTTATATTTTTATACCCGTTACTCGTAGAGTAAAAGGGTATACTAGATTCGTTGAAAAGTATGTAACAGATAGAAGGAAGCGTTTGCGACCCTATAAAGTATATATATTCTTGATCAGGATCAATAGCGAAGTCGATTGAGCCATGTCCGTCTGTCCGTCCGTCCGTCCGTCCGTCCGTCCGTCCGTCCGTCCGTCCGTCCGTCCGTCCGTATGAACGCTGAGATCTCAGGAACTATAATAGATACAAGGTTGAGATTAACCATGAAGATTCTTGAGGTCCCGGGACAGCGCAAGTTTATTTCAGCATCCCGCCACGCCCACTCTAACGCCCACAAATCGCAAAAAACTAAAATTGCTGAAATCTCAGGAACTATTAGAGCTAGAAAGTTGAAATTCAGAATGTATAATCTTTGGATGCCAGCACATCTTGTAGTGGTACTATTATCCGGCCACACCCACTCTTACGCCCACCAAGCACAAAAGGCGGTTTTCGCATTTTGTAGAAAAGCTGATATCTAGGTAATTATTAGTGATAGAAATGTGGCATAAGGCATGTACATTTTTATGATTCCCCCAATGCGAATTGTTTTTTTCCCATCAAGCCACGCCCACTTTACTGCCCGCAAAACCCGGAAAACCAAAAATTAGAATATCTCGTGAACTATAAGAGCTAGAAAGGTAGGCTTAGGTATAAGAATTTAAGAAATGGCAGTGCAGCTTGACGTGAGCTTGGAGCTGGCCACGCCTACCCGAACGCCCACACATCACTTGAATCTAAAATCGCTGAAATCTCAGAAACTATTTGAGCTAGAAAGTTGAAATTCAGTATGTATAATCTTAAGATGCCAGCGCATCTTATGGTGGTACTATTATCTGGTCACACCCACTCTTACGCCCACCAAGCACAAAAGACGGTTTTCGCATTTTGTAAAAAAGCTGATATCTCGGTAACTATTAGTGATAGAAAATTGGGATTATTCATGTAGTTTCTTATAATGGCCCCAATGCGAATCATTTTTTTTTTCATCTAGCCACGACCCTTATAGCGCCTACAAAACCCAAAAAACCTAAAATGCGAAAATCTGGAGAACTAAAAGAGCTAGAAAGTTAGGCTTGGGAATACGAATTTTAGAGATTGCATTGTAGCTTGTCATAAGATTTCATCTGGCCACGCCCACTTAAACGTCCACAAACCGCGGAAAACCGTAGCGTCCATAATAGTATAATGTATCTCTTCGTTTGACCTTGTATAACATATTTTTGTTAATGTCTATCGATTTACCAAATCAAATTTTTCAAATCGGAGAATTATTTTCCAATTGATTACCCAACATACATAGATTAAATGTCAAACTTCTAAGAAATGGAAACACGCAATGACGTCAGTCAGAGACATCCCATGCTGTATGCACCTGCATACATATTTACATATGCATGATCTTTTTAAATAAAGGTGTAAAGCCCCACATATTTAAGCTATTACCACTTTCAAAGAAATACTTAATAAGAATTTTAAATAGCTATTATTTATGTTTTTATGTTTTATTTTGTTTATATTAATATTGGGTGGTATTAGCTAAAACGTTGTCCAGCACTTATATGAAAGTTAAAAACCGAATAGCGGTGATATCATTGACAGATTTATTTAGAATTCTTGTAGAATAGTTATATTTTTAATCCTTCAATTTGCCATTGCCTTAGAAAAAACGTTGACCAACATTGGCGATAAAACACCGCGCACCCAGTCCACGATTTCTTTAATTCAAATGATTGGATCTTTTCCTTCTTATATTATTTTCCCAATTAGACTAATTTAATTCTTTAATATTTAAAGTAAATCAAAAGAAGTAATAGAAATAAAATGAAATGGAATTTTTTCTGATGCATTTTTCCAAAGCGCTGCACGAAGGCTAAAAAGAGTTAAAAGATGTTATAGACACTGATGAAAAAAGCGCTACTCGCACTTAAAAAGAACATAGAAAATTAATGCGATTAATTTTGGCGGTAAAAACTACATTATAGTTCTCCCGTAGTATTTCATTCTGTTATTGCTACCGCTTTCAATATGACAAGAGCTGGGGCAGAGCCGCAGCAGAACAACGAAAAATGATGTGCTCTGCTCTGCACGGAGGTTCGACGAGTTGCGCGCTAAGGTACAGCAATAGCAGAAAATTATATTCTCTGCCTAGCGTAGCCGTTGCCGATAATAGAGAGCGAGATGAGAGCAAAAAATCAAAATTAACAACTTATGATTAAATTAAAATAAAATAGTTATGCTATTCAGTATTTAAGTTTTCAAAATAATATATTAAGTAAATATTAATTAAATAATTAATCTTTGACTTCAAATAAAGTTAAGCTGTCGATTTTATTATCTAACTCCATGTACTTGTATATTTTCCAATATATTATACATATGCATGTATGTTTGTATAGCCAAAAAAAAAAAAACAAAAACAGAGAAACAAACATTGTACGTGAGAGCGTAGCACAAGAAAAATATATTTTGGTCTGCTTTACCACGCTCTCAGAGAAGAGAATATCATTTTCTGCTATTGCTATACCTTGGCTCGCCACTCGTCGAACCTCGAAGCAGAGCAGAGCACATCATTTTTCCATGTTCTGCTATGGCTCTGCTCCGGCTCTGCTCCGATTCTGTTCCGACTCTGTTCCTACTCTGTTCCGGCTCTCTTCAAAGTGAGAGCGGTAGCAAAGAATCGCTGCTACGAAGTAGTAAATGCAAACCCTGCATTATACATTAAATAATATAAATTCATTCAATTTTTGACCCCTTATGAAAAATGAACATAAATTTAGTAAGCATGTTGCTCAATACTGGCGCTTAAGTTAGAAAAGTAACGAACAGGTCTGCCATGTTTGAAAGAGCGCGCATTTACTTCATTATTTATTTAAGTTTAAGTATTTATTATTATTTTTTCTTTTTGTATTTTCGAAAAAAGTACTATTTATTTCTTTAAATAAAAATTAGTAATAGAAAAGAACTGAAATGGGCGAAAGAGCTTCGATCTTCGATCTTAACATATTTTTCTCTAATACTTTTTTCAAAAATGCCGCGCAATGCTAAAGAGAGATAGTCAGTGATGACAAAAGCCAGAAAGCGCTACTCGCACTTAATAAGAACAGAGTAAATTCCTGCGTATAATTTTGGCGGTAAAAACTTAGCAGTGATGTTAAATTGTCCACTACAGTCAGTCTTTGACTAACTCTCAAAAGAAAAGTTTGAATTTAAAAAGTGAATTGTTAATTGTTGTGTTAATGATAAATTTTAAATTAAAGTTCATAAATATAAATAATTGTGCTTTTCAATTTTGATTTCCTTTTTTACCTTTGTTTAAAAATTAAAGTAACTTTTTTTTTTTTGTAAATAAATTTGTGCGTGGTTGCTGCCTCTGCTGACTTCATTGCTGCTTCTGGTTGCTGCTCTCGATTAAGTACCATTTTAAAGTAGATATCATTAGATTATTCGATTAAGTCTTTTTAAAGACTTTCCCTTAATTTACTTGCTTTAATATTTTAAATTATTAAAATTGACTTGCCCCTTTTAAATAAAAAGTCCCCACATTAAAATTTTTGACCGTGACCGAAAATTTACGTAAATTTAAATCCCATTTTTACCTGGTTTTAATATTTCATAATATAAACTTTTAAATTTAAAATAAAACCTTCTTAATATTGTCCCACGTTTACCCTTTATATAAATATAATTCCTTTTATATATATTATTTTTATTATTATTATTATTTTTATTATTATTATTATTTTTATTATTATTATAATTATTTCATTTATTCCACTAATACTAATTTACAATATACTACTTAAAATTTCTTTAATTTGAATAAATAAACCCGTTTTCCTTAAAAAATATTATTTCAATAATATTTGTATTTCGACAATATTTGTTAAAAAAAAATGCCTCGTTTGCGAAGACCCACTGCGTCTCAACGGGCTAGGCAACAGATATTAAGAAATAGGGTAAATAGGAGAAATGAGCAGTATGCAGAGATGGAGAGGATAGAAAATACACATTCTCAGCGCAGGCGGAGACAAAATATAGAGTATAGGACAATGGAGCAGGCTCAAAATACTGCGAACCATAGGGAAAGGCGCTTGGACCCCGTTGTTCGTACGGGTGAACAAGCAGCCAATACTCGCCGTCGTTTTGAAACACGACAAAATAGCGAGTCCCGGGCTTTGGAGCAGGCGCAAAATACTGCAGCCCGTAGGGAAAGGCGCTTGGACCCCGTTGTTCGTACGGGTGAACAAGCGCAAAATACTGCAGACCGTAGGGAAAGGCGCTTGGACCCCGTTGTTCGTACGGGTGAACAAGCAGCCAATACTCGCCGTCGTTTTGAAACACGACAAAATAGCGAGTCCCGGGCTTTGGAGCAGGCGCAAAATACTGCAGCCCGTAGGGAAAGGCGCTTGGACCCCGTTGTTCGTACGGGTGAACAAGCAGCCAATACTCGCCGTCGTTATGAAACACGACAAAATAGCGAGTCCCGAGCTTTGGAGCAGGCGCAAAATACTGCAGCCCGTAGGGAAAGGCGCTTGGACCCCGTTGTTCGTACGGGTGAGCAAGCGGCCAATACTCGCCGTCGTTTTGAAACACGACAAAATAGCGAGTCCCGGGCTTTGGAGCAGGCGCAAAATACTGCAGCCCGTAGGGAAAGGCGCTTGGACCCAGTTGTTCGTACGGGTGAACAAGCAGCCAATACTCGCCGTCGTTATGAAACACGACAAAATAGCGAGTCCCGAGCTTTGGAGCAGGCGCAAAATACTGCAGCCCGTAGGGAAAGGCGCTTGGACCCCGTTGTTCGTACGGGTGAACAAGCGGCCAATACTCGCCGTCGTTTTGAAACACGACAAAATAGCGAGTCCCGGGCTTTGGAGCAGGCGCAAAATACTGCAGCCCGTAGGGAAAGGCGGTTGGACCCCGTTGTTCGTACGGGTGAACAAGCGGCCAATACTCGCCGTCGTTTTGAAACACGACAAAATAGCGAGTCCCGGGCTTTGGAGCAGGCGCAAAATACTGCAGCCCGTAGGGAAAGGCGCTTGGACCCCGTTGTTCGTACGGGTGAACAAGCGGCCAATACTCGCCGTCGTTTTGAAACACGACAAAATAGCGAGTCCCGGGCTTTGGAGCAGGCGCAAAATACTGCAGCCCGTAGGGAAAGGCGCTTGGACCCCGTTGTTCGTACGGGTGAACAAGCGGCCAATACTCGCCGTCGTTTTGAAACTCGACAAAATAGCGAGTCCCGAGCTTTGGAGCAGGCGCAAAATACTGCAGCCCGTAGGGAAAGGCGCTTGGACCCCGTTGTTCGTACGGGTGAACAAGCGGCCAATACTCGCCGTCGTTTCGAGACACGACAAAATAGCGAGTCCCGGGCTTCGGAGCAGGCGCAAAATACTGCAGCCCGTAGAGAAAGGCGCTTGGATCCTGTTTATCGTGCGGGTGAGCAAGAAGCAAATACCCTGCGACGATCGCAGGTCCGGTATACTCAGGAACGCTTGCTAGAAAGAGAGCGGGATAGGGCTAGGAGAGCTACAGTTAGGAGTGTTAGGGATCGCAGGGTCGTCGAGCAAGCAAGAAATACACTAGCTCGACGAAGTGCACGTATAGCTGCCCGACAAGCAACTATCGATGCCATTAGAAATATAAGCCAAAGAGTTAGTCAGTATAGAAGCCTTAGTGAAAATAGGGAGGCAGAAAACCTTCGGAATTTGATCCGAAGTCAGGAGGTAAGATTAAATTTTTCTCAGGACACTCATAGGACCAGTGCCAACAGACCTACTGAATTAGCAGCTCACATAGCTACATTCAATAGGAAAGTAAAGCTTGGCCCAGACCAGATTTGCTTTTGTTGCATGGGATTGTGGTTCCCCAAGCAAATTAGTAAGCTATCTAGAATCTACTTGGAAGAACATTGCGAGTTTAGGGAAGAGATTTACCAGAATGCGAGTAAGCTTGCTTACACTGGTGAATATTTCACATTTTGTAAGACATGTCACAGTAATATAAAAGCAGGAAGAAAGCCCAAAGGTGCCATTTCTAACGGCTTAGATTTCCCCGAAATTCATAATTCTTTGAGCGGACTTACTCCCTTAGAGGAACGACTAATTTCACCTCGCCTTCCATTTATGATTATTAAGTCGATAGGTCATGAGCGTCAGAGCGCTATCAAAGGAGCTGTTGTCAATGTACCCATTCCTGTAAGCAATATCGTGACGTCCCTTCCACGAGCTTTCAATGAGGCTGAGGTTGTTCAGCTCCACCTCAAGCGAAGAATGGAATATGGTCATGATTTCATGGCTGAAACTATTAGGCCTTTTAAGATCGCAGAAGCTATTAGGTATTTAGTTAGTACAGAGCTTTACAGAAAGCACAATGTGTCAGTTAACGAGCAGTGGATCTCTAATTTTATATCCGACACTGTTCCATTCGTAGCATCTCAAGCGGACATAGCGTTAGTACAGGGACAATTGGAAATCCAGCAGGAGGATGAAAATCCGGAGGCTTTCAATTCCGTTGAGAATACAGAAGCCGAAGATTTAAATCCTGGAGGACAAGAAACTTTGCTTGAGAATATTCAGACACACGATGTAGGAATGACGAGAATCACAATAGCTCCAGGTGAGGGCCAAAAGCCTCTCGACGTGATTCTCGATGAAGATTCTGAAGAGTTGGCATTCCCAACTATATATGCTGGCGTAAAAAGACCATCTTCAGAAAGTTATACAACCATAGTTAGATCCGAGCTTAGGAATGTAGATAGAAGAGGTTGTAGAACTGACAAATTATTCTTCAATTATAAAAAGTTGGAATTAATAAAGATTCGAAATAACATTTCAACTTGTTTACGTAAGCGTAGTGCTTCTAGCGCAATCACAGCTGCTAACGTACTTAATGAAGACTTTATGGGAAATTTAATTTGTCATGATGAAGGGTATAGAATTCTTAGGGATATTCGCACGTCTCCTGCCCACTGGGAAGATGAAAAGAAAAAAGTCATGGCTATGATTCGCCAGTTTGGCCTGCCAACTTTTTTCATAACACTATCGGCCGCTGAAACCAGGTGGCCTGAGCTAATAGTACTGCTCAAGCGCAATGTAGATAGGGTTAATATAAGCGAGGAAGAAGCTATGAGCTTGCAGTTTAGGGAAAAAGCGCGCTTGATCAGAACACACCCAGTGACGTGTGCTAGATATTTTGATTATAGGTATAGAGAAGTTCTGAAGCTGATGAAGAAACCTGGGGGTATCTTCGGCAGTAATTTCGTTACTACCTATTATTGGCGAGTTGAGTTTCAACAGAGAGGTTCACCTCATATTCACGGCATGTTTTGGCTGAAAGACGCCCCTAAAATAGATTTGAACAATGAAGAGTCTATATCTAACGTAATAGCCTTCATAGATCAGTTTGTGACTGTGGATGCCACAAGCACGGATTTGGCTCCGTATATTGAGTACCAAAAGCACAAGCACGGGCATTCGTGTCTAAAAAATGTGCGTGGACAATCTATTTGTCGATTCGGTATTCCATACCCTCCAATGCCCCGAACGGAAATACTGAAGCCACTTCCGGAAGAAACTCAAAATATTTCTCTTCATCACGAAAACTTTAAAAGAATTCGAAACTTTTTACTTCGCAATCAAACTGATGATTTGATTAGCCATTTTAGCATATTTGAAAATTTTCTTTCTCACGATCAAGTGAGCCTCAGTTACGAGGACTACATATATGCTATTAGGTCTAGTTTGAAAAAACCACACATTTTTCTGAAGAGAACATTTGCAGAAATTCAAGTAAATGCTTATAATAAGCACATTCTTTCTATGCAAAGGGCAAATATGGATATCCAGTTAATTTTGGACCCTTTTGCTTGCTGTAGCTATATTATTAATTATATTAACAAATCCCAAAGGGGTATTTCGAAGATAATGCGCGAAGCAGCCAATGAAATTAAAGGAGGCAATTCAAGCATTCGTCAAAAGCTACAGTATCTTGGTCATAAGTTTATTTCAGGCACTGAGATATCAGCTCAGGAAGCCGTATATTGTTGTCTGGGAATGGCGTTATCGGAAACTAGTAATAAATGCGTTTACATTAACACCTTCCCTACAGAACAACGAGTTCGTATGTTAAAACCTACACGCGAACTTCAAAATATGCCTTCGAATTCAACAGACATATTTTTGAAAGGATTGCTTGATAGGTACGAACAAAGACCAGATGTTCATGATGGCATGTGTTTGGCCGATTTTGCTGCAAATTATGAGTTTTGTAAAAGCCGTGGAAGTACTCGCCAAAGGGGAACAAGTAACGATGAAGAGGAAAATGAAATTTTAGGTCAGGAATATTTTGCACTGCGCGATGGTAGTGGATTTATTAGGGAAAGAAATAAGAAGAGTATAATTAGATATAGTCCTTTTAATGTAAACACAGATAGGTCAAATTATTTCAGATCATTAGTTATGCTCTATGCTCCTTGGAGAAATGAGCAGGTAGAACTAATGGAAATAAATTGCGAGCAGTATTATACTCTTAATGAAGAGGCTATTAAAGCCAATTTTGAAAAGTATAATGCGATAGACAGTTTAGAAGACGCGCTTAGAAGGGCCATGGAGGCAGACACTCATAACGAGGAAAATGTAGATGAGGAGGCCGCAATCGATGAGGAGTTTAGGGCCTTAGCGTTTCCAGAAATATCTTCTCAAATTAATGTCTTAAACTTAAACAACAATGTTTTAGATGTAGAACCGGATAACAATATCCGAGTTATAAAGCTCCCGCCAATTATTTCACCTGAAAACTTAGCAACCTTAGTTAGATCCCTTAATTTAAGGCAAAAAACTTTTCTAACACATGTTTTGCATAATGCAAAAAAAATTCTGTATTTTACGAGTTTGTAGGAGGCGGAGCAGGTGTCGGCAAGAGTAGACTTATATCGACTTTGTTTCAATCCCTTTCTAAGGAGTATAATAGTAGAGTAGGATGCGACCCAACTTCGGTTAAGATTTTATTGTGTGCTCCCACAGGCAAAGCTGCTTTCGGAATCGGAGGTTCCACTCTCCATTCCATGTTCTCTCTGCCTGTAAATCAGGCTGGGTCCGCATTTAGGAGCTTAAGTCCGGATTTGTTAAATACCCTGCGTTCAAGATTTATTGATCTTAAAGTACTTATAATAGACGAAATTTCTATGGTCGGCGCTACAATGTTTTCCCATTTGGATTCTCGCCTAAAGCAAATTTTTTCTAACATAGAAGCTCCCTTTGGGGGTATTTCGGTTATCGTGTTCGGCGATCTTAGACAATTGCGGCCAGTAGGTGATCGTTGGATTTTCCAGGCCCCGTCGCATGATCCATACAGTGCTATATTTGGATCTTATCTTTGGAGTCCTTTTAGGTTTTTTGAACTCACAGAGATAATGCGACAGCGAGATGACCAAGCCTTTGCAATAGCTCTTAATAACATGGCGTCCGGCCAAATGTCGTCTGAAGATATTAGCTTACTTAGATCCCGTATTTCCGATGAAAGTCATGTCCCAAATGACGCAGTTCATCTTTTTTCTAATAATCAGGACACAGATCGATACAATAGGGAGAAGCTCAACTCGATTCCCACAGAACGCTTTAACTCGGAAGCTGTAGATTCACTTAAATCCGCACAAATTAGCTTAGATCAGAGAGACAGGTGTCTGGAACAAGCAAAGTTTTTAAAAACATCTGAAACACAAGGTTTGTGTGCCTCTCTAATTTTAAAAACCACTGCAAAATATATGATGACGGTCAATGTAGACACATCCGATGGCCTTGTAAACGGAGCCACTGGTGTTCTTAGGGAGATAGGATTCAGTACGTCCAACATTCCCGATATTCTTTGGATACAATTTTTAGATGAAAGTATAGGTGTTAGAGCACGATCAAAGTGCAGACATAGACAAGAAACTTCTTGGACCCCAATTTTTAAGGTTATTAAAAGTTTTCACATTAATTCAAATCAGACTTCTTCTATTGACCGAAAGCAGTTTCCAGTGGTACCTGCAGAAGCTATAACTATTCACAAGAGTCAAGGAGCTACATACAGCAAAGTGGTGGTCCACACTAATCTTGGCATGCAGAGAGCTGCGCTGTATGTAGCCTGTAGTAGAGCCACAAGTGCGGCAGGACTTTATGTTGTGGGACCTTTTGAACCCCCAAGACCCGCTCAGGATTCAGCTCCAGAAGTAGAGCTCCGAGAATTACGTTCCTCTAAGCTATTGAATACCCATTTCGATTGCTTACACAATAGTCTGAACCTTCATATCTTTTTCCATAATACGGAAAGCTTGCACTGCCACATTAGCGATGTATGTTCCGATCAGCTAATGCTTAAATCTTCACTTTTGTGCTTTGTTGAGGCGTCAACATACTCAAATGAAGCATATGAAATTCCTGGCTTTACAACTGCAGTGAGACT